>NC_133930.1:10494163-10805594 GCF_964199755.1 Larus michahellis
CTAGATCTCACGTATTTTGTAAAAGTCAACTAAAAGCCCCCATCAGCCCTCAGGCGTCCAGCTGCTCTGGCTGCTGGTCCTTCCCCGGTTCCACCGCCGCCCGCCGCCCCCTCCCCGGGGCACTCCCCGTGGCCGGTGCCGGTACCCACCGGCCCAGGAGGCGGGAAATACCCGCCCTACGCGCCAGCCCGGCCGGGATGCTCCGGGCCGAAGGTTTCCACCGAGGCCGGAGCGGAGCCGCCGCCGCCCGTCCCCGCCCTCCCGGCGGGCGGCTTCTGCCGCGGCTACGGACGGCGCCCGGGGAAATGCCGGAGGAGGGGGGGAAGGACGGAAGGGCCGGGCGGGCAGCCGTGACCACGGGCGCCCCGAGATGACACAGCAGCCGCCGCCAGGCACGGCCCCGGGCCCGACGGGTATGGCGGCGGCGCTGAGGGGAACGGCCGTTACATAACGGTGGCAGCGCACGGGCCCCACCTCAGCACCGCCACCGCCGCCCCCTCAGCCCCGACATCCGTCCCCGCTCCGCCCCCGGATCCCCGGTGAGGCGGCGGCTCCCGGGGACAGCGCGGCCCCGCCCGCCCCTCACCAGCGGCTGCATCTCTGCGCGCACGGCGGGCACCTGGAACCGGTCTATCTCCTCCATCATGGTGGCGGCGGGGCTGGGGCTGGGGCCGGGGCCGGGGCGCAGCGGAGAGGGAAGGAAGGAAGGAGGGAGGGAGGGCGGACGCAGGGAGGCTCCTCAGGCGCCGAAGGACGCTGCCGCCCGCCGCGACTGCTGCCTCATCGCCGCCACCGCTCGCCGCCGAGGTGACTCAGCCGCGCCGCTTCCGGGTCCGGCAGCCGCCGCCCCGCCCCTTAATTGCATATTCATGAACGGGCGGGACCCCTGTCATTTATCTCGGTGCCCGGATGCTCGGCTCCCCGCGGCCCCCGCCCCGCCGCCGTTGGGACGTACCATTCCCTCCCCCGGGGGGAGCGGGGGCACCTGGCGGCGGGTGGGGGAAGGGGGGGAGTGTTGGAATAGACAGGGCCGACGGCGTTCTGCGTCCGGATTGGCTGCGCGCCGCTTCCGGCGTGTTGCTATGGTTGCCGCTGTCAACTTCCGGCCGGGCGGTCGGGAGGAGCGGCCGGTGGCAGGGAGTCTCAGCGGCAGCTGCCATGCCGCCCAAGGCGGGCGACAGGCACCGGCAGGTAAGGGCCTGTCCCGAGCGGGGCGTCGTAGCAGGGCAGCGCCGCGCTCCTGTGTGACAGCGCCGTGGTGACGTCAACACCGGCGCCGTGACGTCAGACCTTCCCCCGGCTGGCGTCACTGCAGTGCCTCGTGCAGCGGGAGGTGGCAGTTCACACGAGGGAACGTCGCTGTGTGGCCCCGTTCTGTCTTTGCTGCCCTCAGCTCTTGCTCTGAGCGGGTGCCATGGTGTCATCGGTGGGACACCAGACCCGCAATGACATTGCCGTTCCCAGTGCCGCCATATGTGACATCACCATGTGTAGCCCAGCTCTTTTCTCTCCAGGGTGCCCTGCAGAGCTGTAACCCCTACGTAGGGCTGGGTGAGGTACCGGGGCTCAGCACAGCTCCTCTTGGCACTGCTTACTGCGTGGTTACATCATGTTGCATTGCTCTGTCCCTACACTAAAGCACGTCATCACCCTGCCTGTGATGCCCTGCGTGTTCTGTGGCACCTCGGTGCATTGCCAGCCTGCTCTGGCACACCAGCGTGTCCCAAAGCTGCAGCAGCCCCACACTGTTTCACTCTACTGCTGCAACCATGCGAGACTATAGCGGTTCTCAGATGTCATTATGTGATGCCCTTTCATCACTGTTGCAGCATATGACACTTCCCTTCCAGGGCAGGTTTTAATGCACTTGAGGTGTCCGCAGTCTGTCAGAGAATCTTTCAGGGACAATGAGGGGGCAGGTTGAAATCCCTGGTTTTAATAGTTTTAAAAAATTCCTTCAATTATACCTAGCTGTAACTTTTATCACTATCCTTTTGTTTAACTATTTGGTCTTCTCTCAGTTCAGACGATGAAGTGGGATCATCTGCAAACTTTGGTAGCCTTAACCCTACTCTGGGAGTAGCAGTGTCAGTGAATATGTGTCTGTGAGACTTCACTGTCTGCCTTCGGGCTCTGCGAGGGCATGTGTGCATGCATCCCCTCTCACGATGAAGGGCTCAGTCAGATTCATTTCTGGACCTCAACTGTTACCAACTATCAAAGTGTTTGATTTCAAAGCAGAGATGACCTGGCTGATAAAACCCTTTTCATAACAGGTTTAGGTTAATCCAAATGTATTTGATCTTTGGGGTGGGGGAAGAGGGTTAGCATAGGTGGCCCAGAAGCGACCAGAACCAAGCAGCCTGTTTCTTTAGTCCAGAGCACATGCTGGAAAGCCATAACTGGTCAAGGAAAGCAGAAGGAAAAAAAGAGGGACCAACGTGATGGTTCAGAGCTGTGAGGTGGTAGCTGAGATCCCGGGACAATCCCCAGTGGTCTGTGTGGGGTTCCTGAAAGAGCAGGAGCTCTTTCAACAAGGGAACAGCAACCCTTGCAGATCATCTGATTCCCTTCTAGTTACCCAAGGGTGATTCCTCTGGACTGTATTTTATCCACACTAGGTCTGTATGGACTGTGAACTATGTGGCTTCTGAAGCCTGAGCTAATAAACCCAGTTAAGTGTAAGCTGACTCTGCAGAGCCCTATCAGATCTCCCTGCTCCTGCAACCGAGGGTTGGAGCCCAAAATCCAGAAGTACTGAAATGATTCCTCATGGGTCTGAGGTCTCTGGGAGCCATCTGCGGATTTCTGCACATGTGGTAGGAGGGCTTCTGGGCTTTAGAGCAGGCAAGAGTAAGAGACGCCCACTGTGACATTCCTAATCCTTCTACTAAGAAGTGCTAGTAATTATCAAGTTATAAAGGGCTTTACAAAGTTTGCAAAGGGCGCAAATTCAGAACCAAAAATCACATCCAGTCCTAGGTAATGAAGATGTTTATGCAAAAATTGTAAAACCCATTAGTAATAATAATGATACAAACTAAACCTGGTATTAAATGCTTCCTCTGAATTTATGTTCCTTTTATTTTTAGAATTTCCACATAAATATTTTCAATCATTTTCAGTAGCCATTATCTCAAATATTCTGAAACAGAGAGTCTTTGATTCACATGTTCTTTGACAAACTTAATTAATGTGCTGTAAAAGCATTAATTTTACTTTAAAGCTCTTGAAACGTCAGAAACTCTTTAAACTCTTTGGATTTTTGGCTTTTCACATAACTTTCATTACAATAATTTAAAAGGCAGTAATTTTAACTTGTCCTGTGTTGCCTTTCCTATATTTACCTTGAGCTTGTTAAATCTAATTGCTGTTTCATGTCTCTTTATCTGCTAGAATATTCTAGCGGAAGATTTATGTGGCTATGGAGTCTGGAGGCTTTGCCTCATTGTCCCTGACTCAAAATATAGCCCATATCTCAGTGGCTTTAGGTGTCCAGGGACTGGATGGCTTTGCACTATTCACCGCCTGATCAGGGCCTGATGAATGGTATTTTCTGAGCCCTGATGGCCATTATAATATTAACTGGTGAGTCAAGGTCTAGATCCCAGTTCTTGACAAGAAAATCTTTGAAAATAAGTGAGTAAGCTCTTGCACTTCTCCCTCATATACATTCCTCCTCTCTGCCAGTGCTAATGAGGCTGGAAACAAGCCTGTTACTTGCCAGTGAGGCTGGTTTTTCTGACGAGCATCATTTCCATGGGTTTCCATCCTTGTCCTTTTCATTGCACATTCTCCTCTAGCACTATGCTCTTTTCACCTGTCCCTGTGCCTTTCATTCCTCTGTTTCCTATGTATTGCTTTGTTCTGCTCTGCCTCCTAAGTTTTTCATTTCTGACTGCTTTTCCTTTGAAAATGTTCTTCCTGAGATTGTTCTCAAAGCTGAGATAGTTACATGAACACAATCAGGTCCTTCCCTTTTACCATGTGTCACTTCCAGCCCCTCCTCTGCTTTCATGACTGTGTGTTCTTCAAGTGCTTTGTGATCAATTCTTCTTTTTTTCTTCGTCTTTTCCCTTACAAGTGGTGGTTGCCTGCCCTTCTTCTCTGCCTGTCTTGTACTGCCTTCTCCTCTGACACCAATTTGTTGCTTTATTTCACTCTTTTTTTCTTTGTCTGGGCAACTTCAGCCTCCACTTCAATCTCCAGCCGCATAATGTCTTTTTCTTCTTCTTGGAAAGAAATCTCCCATAGTCCTTTGTGAAAATATGTCAAAAGCCAGTTGGCCATCGGGTATAAAGGTGTGGGCTTCTGGATGAATCATTTGACTTGGTCTGAACCTTAATTAGAAGCATGTTTAAGCTCTTGTATGTTTATGTACATTAATAAGAAATGTTTTCAGTGTTCAAAGGCTATTAAAACAATTGGGTGTGCCTGGATCTTTGTGTTCCTGATGCAGCTTTGTAATTAATAATAGTTATGTATGCTCTGTGCTTCAGTAACATCCTTCCTTTCAGGTCTGAAATGTGTTATGCACAATTGAGGTCCATAGCATTTTAGGAAGATGTAGAATTGTAGAAAGGCATAAGCGAACTTCCCTGCATCAGAATGAAGGGAATGGAAGAATTAGATTCACAGGTCCCCTGAAAATGAGGTCTTGAGTATGACAAACAGGACACTCAGAAGTGTAGTATTATTTATTTATTGAAAAACACTGACGAGTGTGACATGCGCACAGACATGCAGAAAGTTCTTGATACGGCGGGGAACAGCACCCTGCTAGCCTGGTGTCAGTCCCATGCATGGTCCTGGGTGGTGAAAGAACGTGGTCAACAATTTTGAGATTGCTGTTTTAAACATGGTTATCAGGTATGCTGTTGGAGGGTGTTGGTGCCAGGTGCCCATGTCTTTGCTTTGTGGCTCAAGGAGAAACCTTGTATGAGCAGCAGAGAGCTCCCTGTGCTGCTGCGTACCTCTGGCTGAACCCACCCCAAGGGGAAGCAAGATTTGGTTATGGTTTCTTAACTGACATTGCATACACTTCTTTGCATTTGCAGTGTGCAAAACCAGACTGGCAGGTCTCATCACTTAGGGTCAATCCCACTGTCAGCAACTTATGCATTTTTAAGAAAGCAAGGCATCTCTCATTACATGTGACTTGTGGTCTTGCACCCACTGACATGTAAGCAGCTTCTTTGCTGTTTAGCAATTAGTCAAAGAGAAACAAAGAGGCCACTTTCCCCAAACACAGTAAACAATGAGACACATTTTACTTTTTTGCCAGCAAAGGCTTTTAAGGTGCTTACTGCCTCTTAAACATGCATTAAACCATCCATAGAATATAAAATAGACACTCAGTTTAGTGTCTCTCAGAAAACAGATAAGAAAAGTTATTGGCAAATAGCTCTTAAATTGGCATCCCTAGTGTGCGTAAATGGATGTCTGCTATAGGACAAGCTAGAAGTCACTTGCCTTCCTTTGGTTTTGTTTCCATTCTGTGCATCCCTGCTCCTTGTGCTGGTTTACTATGGAGACTGGTAATACTCAAAACAAGAAGAAAAAACTAGCAGGAAATTATTAAATGGTTTCACAGAAATGTCAAGCTTAGCTCTTATAATGACTCTGCCCATTCCCCTTAGAATCCTACAAGCAGCTAGCAGCTATGTTCTTTTTTTTTTTTTTTCAGATTATGTGTTAACCTCTGTGCTGTGCCCCAGAGGAAGCAGGAATGATAATGTCTCTGCTCAGGAAGTTGAAGTAAACTTAGCAGAAGTGTTCTGTGATTGCTCAGCCTTGTAGTCTGATTGTCTTATCATGACAACTTGCATGGGGAGCAGAAAGGCTGCAGGAATGTCTCTTTAATGAAGTAAAAAAATATAGCCTGGGTTTGTCATTGCCCTGATGAGTGTTTCATTAATATCTAATTGATTTTCAGCCCTTGGAAAATTTGCTTAATATGAACTGACACTTCAGCTTTGCAGAGTAATCAACATGCACCATCCGTGCCTCTAAGTTTTCTGGTATTTTAGGCTGGATCTGCAAATACAAATCTGCGCAGCCCATGTTATGCTTTAAGCATAGGGAGAAATTTCACATTACTCAAGGAGTTATTGAATAGTGGTGTGGCTGGCTCCTCGCTTTCTTGTGACCAGTTGCAAGAGCTAGTTTAGTCTGACAGTACAAGAGAAGGATGTAACTATCCAGCAAAGGCAGAAGTGAGGAACCTCATCCTGGATGGCAGACAGCACACCTGGTAGCATCATTACATCTCCTACTTGATTACTCGGGCCAGGCCTTGGATTTGAATGTAAGGGATGTACACATTTTTTCCTCAAGGATTTCTGCAGTCACAAAGCCAGGATTTAGCCCGGTTCTTAAATGAACACTCACTATTGAGAGTAAATCTCTACTTCCTAGGACACCAAAATGATTTATTTGCCATCAGCATTGCCACTGACAAGTCAGAGGTTTTCTGCAGCAGAGGCTGAAATCATTGAAAAATAGAGCCATAGAAAATAGCTGTAAAAAAGGAACCAGGCATGATTGTTTCAGGGCTTGGAAAAAGCTTCGGAGCTTTTGCTATTCAGTCAATAAGGCAGGTACTGATAGTCTGGTCCATTTTGTATAAATTCAGTTGATGAGTCTGAGATCAGCAATTACTGTCTGTCACATTACCAACAAAAAGAGAGAGTAATAATCACCTAGGTAGAGTAAGCAAGAAGGACAAAACTTGGATGGGTGTTTGAGTATGGTTCTTTATTTTCCTCATTTCAGGCCAAGCTGGAAACATGTTACTAGAGTGTTGAGGGGACAGCTTCCACTAGACATTGCATCTCTTTGATGCTTGCCCTCCCATTACATGTTTCTGGGATGCAGAAATAAGATAGCTCTTCCTAAATGCCAGCCTACTAGTGCCTTTTTCATTTACAGCAATATCCTTTGGAAAGAAGCCAGTTGTTTCTTCTTATTTTAATTTTCCCATTTTATAACTAAATAAAAAATTAAAAATTAGAGGAATTTCATTTGGAAACAACCCAAATACCCCATCTAAAAATACAGTTAGAAATGCTTGTTGGATAGGTCAGCAACAGGAAAACTTCCTGCTGAGGAACTTGATTTTACAGCTATTTGCGTGATGGCTTGTCTGAGTTAGAGGGAGCTGTGGCAAGGGAAAGGAAAATTAAATGGCATTTAAAGCATCACTTTTCAGCTGTTTCCTCTCTTCATATGTATCATCCTGTTGGATTACTCTTATCTTGGCTGTAGTCAATTTGTCTTATACCATAGTTGATGTCTGGCTCATGGAGGAATTTCTAGGTGTTGCTATCATAAACACATCCTGGAGGAACTGTCCAGGAAAGAAGTCATTTGAGTTTTCTATATGCTTAATTTAAGTATTATGACTGTTACTGGCTTACTGGCTTCTAATATCTTTTCAGTATGGAAGCTATGATAATCTGTTCATTTATTTAATGTAAGACAATCATCAGAGTAAAACATGTTTAGCATGCATAAATTCTCACTCTGCTATTTTTCGCTGTAGCAGTGGAGCACCTCCCAGGGTGGTCAGTTACGATGGTGACCTGGAGGTCAGAAACTCCTTTTAACTCTATAACGCCTCCTACCTGTTCCTTAGTTCCTTAGCAACACACTCTCTTTTTTCCTAATATAAATTCCTTTTTATTATTCACACTTCTCTTCTGGGTTTTATTATTATTATTATTATTATTATTATTATTATTATTATTACTACTACTACTACTACTACTATTGGCAGGGATAGTAGCACCATTTATTAGGAAGATTTAGGAAGACTGTTGATTCTTTCTGTAGTAAGACCACCTTCAGTTGCACACAATCACAGAATGGTTGGGGTTTGGGAGGGACCTTCAGAGATCATCTAGTCCAACTCCCCTGCCAAAGCAGGTTCACCTAGAGCAGGTTGGACAGGAATGGGTCCACGCAGGTTTTGATTATCTCCAGAGAAGCAAACTCCAGAACCTCTCTGGGCAGCCTGTTCAAGTGTTCCATCCCCCTCAAAATAAAGTTTTTCCTTATGTTGAGATGGAACTTCCTGTGTTCCACCTTATGTCTGTTGCCCATTGTCGTGTCTCCGGGCACCACTGAAAAAAGCCTGGCCCCATCCTCTTGACACCCGCTCTTTAGATACTTATAAGCTTTGATGAGATCCCCTCTCAGTCTTCTCTTCTCCAGGCTAAACAGAACCAGGTGTCTCAGCCTTTCCTAATAAGAGAGGTGCTCCATTCCCTTGATCATCTTTGTAGTGCTCCATTGGACTCTCTCCAGTAGTTCCTTGTCTTTCTTGAACTGAGGAGCCGAGAACTGGACACAGTACACCAGATGTGGCTTCACCAAGGCAGAGTAGAGGGGGAGGATGACCTCCCTCGACCTGCTGGCCACGGTCTTTTTAATGCACCCCAGGAGACCATTGGTCTTCTTGGCCACAAGGGCACATTGCTGGCTCATGGTCAACTTGCCCACCAGTACTCCCAGGTCCCTCTCTGCAGAGCTGCTCTCCAGCAGGTCAACCCCTAACCTGATGCATGGGGTTATTCCTCCCCAGGTGCAGGACCCTGCACTTGCCCTTGTTGAATTTCATCAGGTTCCGCTCCACCCAACTCTCCAGCCTGTCCAAGTCTCTCTGTATGGCAGCACAGCCTTTTCTGGTGTCTCAGCCATTCCTCCCAGTTTTGTGTCATCAGCAAACTTGCTGAGGGTACACTCTGTCCCCTCATCCAGGTCATTGATGAGTACCTTGAACGAGACTGGACCCAGTGCTGACCCCTGGGGAACACCGCTAGCTACAGGCCGCCAACTGGACTCTGCGCCACTGATCACAACCCTCTGAGCTCTCCCATTCAGCCAGTTCTCAATCCACCTCACTATCCAGTTTATATAGAATTTGCTAAAATGTAACTGTTTGGATTGAAATGTTCTTAGCTGGAGTCTGATTTAGGCTATACATTAAAAAAAAAAGTCTCTAGGTGCACACCACCACAAATTACTGAAAAGAAAATTGGTTCTGTTTTACCTCAAACCAGGACATTAAATACTAGTAGCAACTTATTGTCTGAACTCTGTCTATCCTTGTAAGCCTGGGAGGGCTTAAGTGAGGCAGGGAACCTACAAAAACCAAAGTGTGTCATTATGGAATTAAGCTGTGTATCATAGTGCCTGTGCCCAATGGGAGGAATTGAAGGTTGCCCCAGCAACCTTAATTCTCGCATTTTCTAACTTCTGAATGCTTCTCTTTGAGGTGCTAATAATAGTCTGTTAACTTATTTTTTTTTTGTAGCTAATTATGTAACAGCAAAAATGTGCTTGAATTTTAGACATGTGTATGGAGGCCAGTCGTTGTTGTGAGCATCTTGCTAGTGAATATACAATCATTATTTGATTCACAGTTATAGTTTATTTTTTATTTGTATTGCGGATGCACTTGTGACCTCTTCGCTGTTGTACAGACACTGTGTGATAAGAAAGAAAGAAATAGCTGTCAGAGCAAAAGGATTACATCTTAAATAATAGGTTCTGGATAACACATTGATACAGTAGAAGAAGAATGAGGAAGCAATGGCCATCGTTCTGACACGTGGTGGCAGGACACCAACTACCTGGGTGCTATTCAGGACTCTTTACAGGTAATGTGGCAGAGAGGAATTTTAGGGAAAGGTGTGAAGAAGGACAATGTACTGGCTTTGGAAAGATTTACAGGGAGCAGGAACTTGCAAAAGAAATAGCAAGAGGACAAAGCACAGATACACCAATAAAAAGGAATGTCAGGACTGCCTTTTTAAGCAAGTGGCGCAGCAGTAGACTTTGTGGTATTATCTGAATTAGGAGGCAAAGTAGAAGATTTTGTATTCTTGACTGACCTGTGTTTGCTCCCTACCTTGCTTCTTGTAATAGTTTTAAACAGATCTACTAGTTTTAATGAGTGTTTCCCAGTGCTAATATTACCAAAATAGTAGGGTCTTATCTCATCTCTTCATGTTTGTGTCACCTTCCAGCTGGATTCCAACAGTTTTAGGTACTTTGGGATGAACCTTCCTCAGCGTAGGCTGCGGTAGTGTATACCTGCAGGAATGATGTTTGCATGAGAAAGGCTGCCTTCTGCTTTTTATAGTGACTTCTGTGGGGTATTGAATCAAATAGAATTGTAGTCTTTACCTTCACTGGCCAGAGTCCAGGATATCTAACAAATAAGACACTCAACTTTTGTTGTTGTTGAAGTAGGTCTCTGTGCTGTGAAGGATGGTTTGTCTAGGCAGGAGATGAGAGTTTGGCTGAAGGACCCTGGAATGAGCTAAGGACCAACACCTTCCTAGAGCCTACTACCACCTGCCAGACAAACCTGCGTTCATCTGCTCCAGGTATGGCTGTCCTGTCTTTGGGGAGCACATGTGGAAGAAAGCCCAGGACCAACACTGGTCAGTGCATGCTCCCATCTTCCCTCTTCAGGTTTAGCGTGCTTTTGGAGTGGGCTGACTGTGTCCATACTATGTAGCACTTGGCCAAGGACCTGTGTGATAGCCAAGTAGCCCTAAGGCATAATTGTTCAGGTTGGAGGGGGTGATTGGAATTTTTTTCGCTCAATATGCCAGAGATAAGAAGTCCAGTTTTATAACTGTCCTGCCAGTCATGTTCTTGCTCACTGCTGTGGGGAGCTGCTTTGCTTAGTTCCCAGGGAGCTCCGAAGCAAGCTGCCACAGTCAGGGAGTGGGATGCGGCAGCAAAGTAGGAATGAGGCAAACAGAGAAGGGCGGTAAATCCCACCAGCTGATGCAATGAGACCCCTTCTGTGAATACCCTCTCCCAGTCTGGATATGGTGGTCTCAGCTACCCTTTGATAAAGGGTAAAAACATGCATGAGATCGAAATTAAGACTTTCAGAGCCCGGTTCTTTTTTTAAATAGTTTGTAAACTTTGTTACACTCAAAATCTTGTTTATGGGCAAAGAGGAGGCACACCTTATATATATAAAACTATTAATTTAATGTTAGCGTGACTGAAATATTAGTCTAAACATTATCATCAGTCCAGATGTAATTATTACAGAAAGTAAGGAGTACTTTCCTGCAAAAAAATAATCATTAATAATAATAATAGTAATTAAATAAATTAAATAAAATTTAAATAAATTAAAAATTAAATAATTAAAGTTGTTTCATGCAAGCTTATCATTTATACTCCTTTTCTGGTATTGTGCTTACCCTTCTTCTGGTTCCCAATGTTGAAGGTTTCATTTTGCTGTTATTGGTGGTGCGGGTGGGGATGTCACGGCAAGTTGTCCGCATCTGGGGTCCTTCACTGGGGAGGATAAGTTGTCTATGTTGATGGTTTCTTCTTCACTCTAGGACCCCTGTGGAGTTTCTTTTATACTTTAGTTGACACACTTTCACATGTTTCTCTTTCTTCATTGGTCTGGTGTTCCATGTTACACCTGGTATTACTTTATATGACGCTTTTTAAGCGTGCTAGATATTATTATTTTATTTTGTTACCCCTAAACACAGCTTTGTCCAGTTTCCCTGTCTGCAGATCTGCAGCTCTCTAACTGGCCAGTGGTGAGATGCTTACAGCTGCGGGGTTTCTGATGTCAAGCCTGTGCCCCATCTGTCATCATCCCCTGCCTGTACTCCTCTCCACCACACCCCAGGTCCCCTTAGGGTCTCTCTATCATATCAGGCATGTACTATATCATTAAGTTACAGTTGTAAAGCCATGATGGTACCATACAAAGACAAAAGAAATAGAGCAAATTAGCCATAGGCCCCTGATTGACTAGAAAAATTGCCCACACACTACCCTACAAACCTTTAATAGTTTGTGGAGCAGGGCAGGGTTTGTGCTGCTTCCTTCCAGTGCGTTCTGACTCTAGCTTTTCTTCAGTGTCACTTTTGAATTTTGATACAGTTGCAGATAGTTATTCACAGGTGGCTCTTCAGATTATGTTAATTGAAATATGTGCAACTGCCAAAACCAATTACCCTCAGATTGCCTTGTCAATGCTTTAGCTGCTGCATAAATGCTTTTATAGACTCATTTACAAAGGGTAATAGCGAGTAGGCTTTGTTTCATGTTTAAAATTAAGAGTTTGATTTTGATTTTGATCTGAATAAAATTCTGCTCTGAAAATCTGTTTTAAGTTTTGTTGCTTAAATCACATCTAATTCACATGTAGCGTGCTCCTTGTAGGATAGGATGCTTTGCTGCCCATTGGCAGGCAATTACGTGGGGGAGACAGGCCAGGTGTGTAATCCAGCAGTCTCAGTAGTGGTTGTGGCACTGGGGCTCTTAGGCTCTCTGCTCTGCTCTGCTACCTGCCTACTGTGGGATTATAAAGGAAATGTCATAACTCTGAGTCATAACAATTTCTATTTCAAAGTGAGGCGTATTTTCTAAGCATAGAAATGTATTTGTCTGCTCATTTTTTGTTGCTTGTAATACGTATCTTGTGGAATAGAAATAGTCCTTGACGCGTTGTTACTAATAGCAATTTTACATGGCTTAGCTTGTACAAAGAGAAACAACACTGAAAGTCACAGCCTCACATCTTTGCTACAGTTTGTCCTCTGAAAATATTTATTTTCTGAATTTTAATTGTCAAGTCTTAACAAGTAATGGGGCTTTAGAAACAAAGCATGGGGCTACTGGGTCAAAGTCATTATAGCTGTTTGATTGTTTAATACATAGGAAGCAGATGGTAGAAGTGAATATTTGATTTTCATAATGAAGGGGAATCATGAGAGGAGTCTAGGAATCTCCTGTGGACTCGTGCTTCTTAAGGTGTTCGTAAAGCTATGGAAAAGGGGATGAACAGCGGATAATGTGATAAAGCTGGTCTTTCCAGTAGAAGAAGTGGGAAAACCAGATGAAAACAGCAAGTGTAAGACTTAAAAAGCCAGCAGCTGTTCTCTGCGTTAGCATGTAGTTGTACAATGGGATTCCTTGCTGTGGAAGTTGTATATGCTAAAAATGTGTGTGGATTCCAAAATGACTGAATAAATTTTTTTGAAAAGTGTTCACTGATATAAAATAAAAAGAATATAATTTCTGGTTCAAGTCCCTGGGGCAAGCTGAGAGGGCATCCTAGAGAAAGCTCCATAGATATCTGCTTTTAAATACTGTTGGAGAGAGGTAATTGGCTAGGTGAACCTTTGATCTGAGCTGAAAGGCACACTCTAATGTTCTTCTAAAGAAAGTCAATAAACCCATGGGAGCTTGCTGCCCCGCCTCTTCATTTTCCTTCCACCTTCTCTAATATCCCCTTCTTTCCTGTCACAAAGTCAAATGCTTTCTCCAAGTAACTCCACTTCTTTTCTCATCCATCCCATCCAATGTTATCTGGGACCCATCCTGAAACCGTTCTTGCCAAGATTTCTAATGTTGTCTCCTTTGTTTAATTTGTCAGCTGTATGTCTCTCTGCCTTCTGGGTTCTTGGCCGCATCTGTCCCTCAGCATCTTCTCAAAAGGATCCTCTTAATTTCTTCTCGTACTGTCTGTAGAGTTTTCATATCTCTGGTGCCCTTCTGTGTCCCTTAGAAATAGGGGGGAAGGCTCCCCGTAAACAACTATTTCACTGTTTTCCTTAAAGCCTGTCATAAAAAACTTTCTGTGCTGTGATGTGCTTGGGGAGGTTGGCAGTAGTTAACTTCCCAGCTGCTCATCAGTGTTTTCCATGGTTTTTCATCACTTGTGGCTTTGTGGGTTTGGATCTGGGGCAAGTGCAGCCTTTCTGTGTGTTTGAGTAAGGCACTAGAACCCCATGTGCGTGACATTTAGATGCCTCACAGCCAGTAACAAGGGTACAGCCTAGCGTTTCTTCATGCTGACAAACTGCTGTTTTGTTATGAAAGTGACTGCCTTTCATTCAAATGAGTCATAGATATTCAAATGATTTATAGACTGGTATATTCAGCTTTTGAAACATACCACTGGAGCAAAAGTTAATAGTTAATAAGTACATTAAATTTTATTCTGTTTTAGTTAAATTAGGAAACAACGTGCTTTGAAGGTTTACGTTCCGTATGTTCTCTCTTCAGGGCCAAAGTGGTCCTTCAGGAGGAAAGGCAGTGCAACCAAGGCCTGCTAAAGCTTTATCTAAAAAACGGGTAAGATCTACAAATCCACGAGTCTTAAAATATGTTTTTTCCTTCTTTTTCTATGAGATGCAAACTACATTCAGTCTGAACAATGGTTTGTTTTATGGAATTGGTAACATTCCAATTGATTTAGCAGTAAGGGGTTGCTCTAGATTTCCACTGAGAAGGGAATTACACTAGCAAGTTAGAATAAAAATGGCAGCTAAAACAAATGCACAATTTAGGTAAAATGCAATATGAAAAGATTAAAATAAAATGTTTGGGATGTAAATTCCAAAATATAAGCTGACAGAGACTGTGAGAAAATTGCCTGCTCAGTTTAGAAAATTCAAAAAATAGCCCATATTCACTTAATTAACATAGAAATACAAACGTTAGAGAAAATAGCATTAACTTCTTGACTGTGAGCCTCAAGATAATGTTTTTACTGTCAGGCAAGTAAATGCTTAGAATACCCTATTTAACCTACCTTCTTCTTATTTAGCCCCATTGGAAAGGATGGAAGTAGAGTGTACATGCCTTTAAGCAGGCATGGTGATAAACAGCTTTTCACTTTCTCAGGACAAATCACAGTCTTGATAAACATTCCTCTTTTGACCCTTTGAAGATGAGAAGTTATTTACTTTTAAATGAAAAACATAAATAAAAATGTTTAAGCCACAACACTTTTTATCTGATTCGCTAGGGAAAACAGCCACTGAACTAACTGGCATTGAATTATGTATGATAAATGTCGTACAAGCAGGTGTTCATGTGGGGAGCATTAAATCACAAACAATTGTTCTGCTGTCACAGTCTCTTTTGTATCAGAGCGCCTGACCTTCCTTACAGCTTGCCTCACTTCAGCTCCCTTGGGGAAAAAAAAGGCTGCAGTCTGTGACTTTCCCTGAGTGCCTGGCATATGCAGAATTCTCTGTTACTTTCAAACGCTGCATGTTTTTACACAGCATTATGCTTTTTAACTTTGTGGCACGCTGCAGATAGCAAAGCTTTGCTGGGTCCAGTCTCTGTGTCTGCAAACAGCCTTCACTTATATCCTGGACTCAGCAGCAGCTCTGTATGGCTGTAAAGTTTAGCAGACCTGAGACAACTGTATTTAAAAGAATGACTGATTTATTTTAAATCAACCCATTACACATTTCAATCTGAGGGATAAATTTTATCTGGAGCAGTTAAAGACTTTAATCAACAACTTTGTGTTCTGGCAGTTTATCTGTAATGACAATTAATTGAAATCCATCCCTGCAGTGATTCATTTTCCTGTTAATAATATCATATCATGATATCAATGTAAGCCCAGGCCAAGGAGAGCATCTCTCTGTGTTGGGAGAATGCATACCTGCTGGCCTTTGCAAGAGAACGGTTAACAGTTCTCCAGAAGCTGCATCCCTGCAGCTGTGTATCTTGAACTAATATCTAAGTGTGGATTGTAGAATAGCACTTCAGAAGTAATTGCAGGTCCTTGACTTGTGCCCTTGAGTAATCCTAAAGTATGGTTCATTTGGGCGTTATATGGTAAAAAAACCCAGAATTGCCAGCTTTTAAACTGAAATTGAAGTGGGGTTACTTGGGTTTTGTGGTTGGAGTTACTCCAGTTTTATTATAGGCCAGGAATTATCTTCAGATAGCTGCTCCTCCAACCCACTGAACTCTTGCTGGCAAGTGTAGCCATTCAACAATCCTCAGATTTGGGCCTGCCATTTGGAGTTATCTGCTCTGCTCAAAGCTCAGATGGGTGGGGAATGCTGTTTTTTCCTCCTTGCTCCATGCCTGGAGAAGTGCTGCTCTGGGAGAGAGAAGAACAGTCACAGTCTTGGTGCACTAATGCGCTTGTCGTTCCTGTGCTAGGATGAAGATGTCTCCACTGAAGCAGGAGAGGGGGCAGATGAATGTGTGGCTGCAAAGGCTCTAGTCAAACCCCCAGATCAACTGGAGCTGACTGAAGCTGTGAGTAAAACCATGCCTGCAGTTGTAATAACATGTACAAAACTCCATAAGCCAAAGTCTACCTCTTACCTGTTTGTTTTGGAGGAAATTCTGCAAGAGTAAAACTCCAGTACTTGCTGAAGTAGAGTGTCTGCAGCATAAATTGAAATGGCTTTCAGCAAAAAAACAGGGAGAATGTGCTTTGAAACAGTGTTCTGGGATTAAGACAATGTAACTGCATGGAGTTGATCCAAGAGGGGAATGGGGCTGGGGCTTCCCTCAGATAAGGAGGACCCCAAAGCCAACCCTGAGTCTTATGGCCATTTATTCCCAGCGTGGTTCAGTAGGATTGCAGTCAGTCACCCTTCCAACTGCAGTTGTTGCTGTCTTCTCACTGCCTTATAAAACTCTAGTATTTCTCCCTGTCCTCCAAGAAAGCCTCAAAAGGAAGCTATACGTACTTCCCCCCACTCAGGTAGTGAAAACAGTTAACACCAGTACTGTGTTATGTTCACAGTCATTGATCCTGCAAGCACTGCTGCTGAACTTACTATTTACTCTATTTTTGGACAGTGTACTCTTCAAGACTCAGGTTGTCTTTCTTGCCCTATAGAATGCAGCTAGCATTTTTCAATAGCTTAGATAAGAATTAATATCACAACTAAAGAATTCAAGAAAGCCCATTGAAATACTTTGGTAGGAAATGGGATGACTGTTCTGGATTTCATTCTGAGCTAGTTTGGCTGCAAGCACTGTTTTTGTGGAGGCATCAACTGCACATGAGGTATCTGCAGTGAACTAAACATCATAGAACTGAGTGTAAACCTAGTGATTTTTGCATGCTGTGCTTTGTATTAAAGGTGGAGTTTTATTTATGATATTATTTTGTTTACATTCCAAAGGAATTAAAAGAGGAATTTACACGCATCCTGACAGCTAATAATCCCCATGCTCCCCAGAATATCGTCAGATACAGCTTTAAAGTAAGTGTGGCATGACCTGTAAAACCAGGATGAGATTTTTTGCAATTAAATGGTTTTGTGTTTTCCTTTTAACCAGGTAATTAACCAGGTAAATTTCCATTTATTGTGGCTTCATCTTGTTACATATTTACTGCCAAAGGTTCCTAAAGGGTTTTTGCAGAGGGTAAAAGTCTAAAAGCATTGACGTATTTATTCAGAACTAGGATATAACAATTACTCAACGAGATCTGGCAGTGAACATAATTAGTGCGGCAAATCTCAGGCAGTAACTTTTTTTCCATTTTGTGGTGATTAGAGGAGAAAAGGCAATGCTTTACTCAGTCTGTAAGACAGTTATGCCTTGGTATCCTCACATCAAGATTCAGTTGTTTGAATTACAGGAGAGCTCAGAAACGTGCTTTGTCAAATCACTGACAAGCTCTATTCACGATGAGTAGGAGTGAGCAGGGGAGGGTGCATCAAAGACTGCCAGGAAACATCCAAGAGTCACACCTTCATATTTGTGTGTGCAGAGCATATGCTGCATTACTGTGGAGCAGCCTGCTCCTGCTAGCATGTACAGCCAGCAACACAGGCTGCTGCAGGGGGAGACTGGAATGATGGCTTTGCTTCCCACTCTTCCCTTGAAAGGTTTATGCACCCTGAAAGAAAGGACACAGGAACAACTCCTCCAGCTCTGGCATTGGATTATCCTCAACCTTAGGCAGAGAATAGAAAACCAGGTGAAATATTCCCTAGCCTGTCTCTTCTCTTGCTACTGTAACTAGTTTGACCAACCATTGCATGAGATCACCAGAGAAAGGAAATCAGTCCTGTGTGAGCAAATAAGGTCAGTTTCTCTTCTATTTGGAGTTGATGTTTTCCATATTTATGGGATAGAAACAGGTGATGAATGACCTATATAGACTCATAGAATGTTTTGGATTGGAAGGAGCCTTAAAGATCACCTCATTCCGGCACCCCTGCCATGGGCAGGGACACCTCCCAATAACTAGGTTACTCAAAGCCCCATCCAGCCTGGTCTTGAACGCCTCCGGGGACGGACATCCAGAACTTCTCTGGACAACCTGTGGCAGTGTCTCACCATCCTCACAGTAAAGAATTTCTTCTTACTATCTAATCTAAATCTCCTGTCTTTCAGTTTTAAAACCATTGCCCCTCATCCCATGACTAGACTCCCTGATAAAGAGTTGCTCCCCATCTTTCCTGTAGGCCACCTGTAGGTACTGGAAGGCTGATAGAAGGTCACCCCGGAGTCTTCTCCAGGCTGAACAACCCCAGTTCTCTCAGCCTGTCTTCATAGGAGAGGTGCTCCATCTCTCTGATCATCTTCGTGGCCCTCCTCTGGACCCACTTGAGCAGGTCCATGTCCTTCTTGTGTATGTTGGACACCGCAGAGCTAGATGCAGTACTCCAGGTGGGGTCTCATGAGAGCAGAGCAGAGGGTCAGAATCATGTCCCTTGGCCTGCTGGCCACACTTCTTTTAGTGCAGCCCAGGATGCAGTTGACTCTCTGTACTGTGAGCACATGAAGCCAGCTCATGTTGAGCTTCTCATCAACCAATACCCCCAAGTCCTTCTCCTCAGGGCAACTCTCAATCCATTCGTTGCCCAGCCTGTATCCATGTTTGGGATTGCCCCAACCCACGTGCAGTACCCTTCACTTGGCCTAGTTGAACCTCATGAGGTTTGACATCCCTTCCCTCTAGTGTGTCGACCGCTCCACACAGCTTGGTGTCATCGGCAAACTTGCTGAGGGTGCTCTCGATCCCACTGTCCCTGTCTCTGACAAAGATGTGAAACAATGCCAGCCCCAATACTGACCCCTGAGGAACACCGCTTGTCACTGGTCTCCACTTGGACATCGAGCCATTGATGGCAACTCTTTGAGTGTGACCATGCAGCCAGTTCCTTGTCCACTGAGTGGTCCAGGAGCTCCTGGACAAACTCAAATAGAAAAAGGAAGCCTACAGAGTGTGGAAGCAAGGATATGTAGCCTTGGAGGAATACTGACTGGCTTGTAGTTCCCCAGGTCTTCCTTTTTAACTTTTTAAAAAATGGGGGTTATTTTTCCCCTTTGCCAGTTGGTGGAACTTCACAGGACTGTCATGACCTCTCAAATATGACTGATATTGGCTCAGCAACTTCGTTCAGCAGTTCCCTCAGAAGCCTGGGAATGTATCTAATCAGGTCCCATGGATTTGTTCCTCAGGTCCCTCAGATGATCTCGAATCTGATCTTTTGCAGTGGGTGATTCTTTGCTGTTGAAGCGTCTGTGGTCTGTAGTGGCTTCTGATTGCTTTTAGGTGCAGCTCAAAATCTCAATACACAGTTTGAGCCTAGGTGCTTGCCTGCACAGTACAGTGGTCTGCAAGCAAGTGCCTATCAAGCTAGCATCAAACAGTTGAATTGGTAGAGTGCTTATAACCTGAGCGTGGTGCTAAGAGCCTGTACTGTCTCCAGATCAGAGCTGCTCTCTAGATATGGTGCTGTTCTTGTGTAGGTACAACAACTCATTCGGCGATCTCAACACAACGGTATCTGAGGGAGCGCTGTGTAGTGGAGGTCCACTAGAACTATATTTAAACTCACTTGCTGTAGTAATGGTGGAGAACTGGAGGTTTCATGTTCTTGCTTTTTTTTTTGTTGCATTTTTAATTTACGGCTCTCAGTGTCCTGAGATATAAATACCTGCTGGAAGAAATACAGTGTAAATATGCCAATAATAATTTATCAGTATGGGTCTTCTGAGCTTTCGCAATTTAAGCCACACAGTATTTCTGGTTTAAAATATTTTTTTCCACACTGATTTTGTTGTTTTCTTCCTGTGTAGAAACGAGCATACAAGCCAGTAAGCTATGTGGATCAAATGGCAATTCACTTCTCTTTGAATGGAAATATGATACCCAAAGATTCAGATGAAGGCAGACGGCAGAGTATCAGATTAAGCATTGCAGCAGGTAGGTTTATTATCTGAAACAAAAATGATTTTCAGGTAGGTACTGGTACACCACTTATTCAACATGAGGGAATGATCATGCTTCATCACCATGGAATTGAAAAGCTCCTATTTTGGCTTGTGTCCTTCTCAGGAAACAAAAACAGAAAAAACAATCAGCCAGATGTTTGCCACAGTGCAGAAAACAGTGCATGCTTTTTGAGCCATGTGAACACTAACATTGAAATTTTCAGAGCTATTTAGTGTCATTTAAACATCTTCCACTACCATTAATTGGACATACATGTCTAAACTCTTTAGCCTGCTTTGAAAGTTTCAGCCATGATTTAAAGTATTAAAGCAGAAATGTTTGGAGGCTGGGTGATCATTCAGGAAACTATCATATACTGGACCAATTCTTACACTCCTACCAGGACATCGACTTCTGGACAATGTGAGATACAAGGTATTGACCTAGTTGGACCTTTGATCTGAGCTACTATCGCCATTCTTAGGTTTTCATTCAAAAAGACACCTTAATCAGCGGCTGAAAAGATCTATTGTTAGTAAAGAGTTCTAGGTTTGAATTTTCAGCAGGGAAAGGTGTACTGCCTAGTGATTTTTCTCATATTTCTGCAGTTTGTGAAAGGAGAAGTTGTGTCACAAAGAGTGTCTTTCAAGGTGGTAACTGTCAGGCATGACGGTAACATTGGATAAACTCCTGAGATTAGTTGTTACTTGCAACTTCTGAGGGTCAATGTCTCTTTTATTTTACACTTAACAAAATACGCGTGTTGATTTGCATTAGGACAAAGTGCTGAATAGGGTCTTCAATGCCATGAAAGCATGGATTGTTGTTGTTGGCTGTGCTTTTCGTAGATTCCAAACCAGCTAGGTTGAAGCAGCCTGATGCTAGCATGACTACACACTCAAGGCTGCGTTTGGAATGTAGACATCCATCATTCTTTAACAAGACTAATGTATTCCTTTTTATCCATATAAAGAAGAACAAACCATGTTGTAACTCCTGTGTACCTTGAAAGCATTTTTCATGGTTGTACATAATTTCAGACATTTTTAGAGGGCAGAAAGGTCCAGAGCTGAAGGGATACCCAGAAACAAAGATACTCAGTTCAGAAGTGGATTTCAGAAGTTTGATTTGAGTCAAAATCAGATTTTTTATTTCATTCCAGCCATAATTACTGCAGTTTCATTCTAGTAATAACATTGTCTCCTTCTTAGGTTCACCTGGGGATTGATTGTTGTGTTGTCTAATGAGATATCAGTAGAAAAGGATACATCTGTATATTAATGCTTCAGAAGATAGAAGGATCTGCAGAATATGGGATAGCATGTCCTATTATCCTAGGCTTATTCTCTTATCCTTTCTATCATCAGAAAAGGCTCCTGTTGAGATTTCTGCAGTAACATCTGAAGAGGCAGAGATTAAAGATGAAGAAAGCACAGGAGATACTCAGGTAATTCTCCATAGTTGGCTGAGAGCTGTCCATTTTCTTTTTAATATGAGATTTGAAATTCCTTTATTACATAATGGGCTTGCCAAGAAGCTTCTGTGATTGATTGTTTTATGCCTGAGGTGTCTCTGCTGTAGTTGAGATCCTACAGATTTTACTGAACAGCTGGGGTCCTCCTGACATTTCTCCTGCTTGGAGAAGCTGTGTAGGGGGCTGACAGGTCCCTACACACCAGGTCTATCTTTATCCAGATATTATATCAAGATACAGTGTAATTTGCTGGGATCTGGAATATTCCTAGACAGCCTGTCCATTCCTGAAAGAGAAATTGGTGAAAAACAGTATCTGGAGAGGTGAAAGCAGCAGGCATAACTACATGAAATAAGCAGTGCCTGGATTTAAAGGCCTAGAAACGAAATGTCTAGCAAGGAAGTGAAAACACAGGGTAGTGGGACTCTAACACAGTCTTCTGGTCCCCAAGTCCGTTTTATCAAAGGCAGTCATGCTATATTATCTCATTCATTTCAGGCTTTGTTTTAAAGTAACTTCAGTTCCTGTTTTTACATATTCCCATTTAGATACCATTTCAGAACCTCCTTGCTTTAATTGCTGGAAGTCTCCTAATTTCTATCTTAAATGTTGAATGTTCAATTACACTCTCCTTCACTAGGCAGCAGAAATCCAGCAGTCTAAGAAGAAGTGCTTCTGAAGAAGGAAAGAGATGTCTAGTTTTTTCAGGATTGGAGTCACTGCTCTCTTTTCTTGCAGGCTGCAGAAGAGGAAGAGGCAGAAGGGTCAGGAACAGCAGAAGCAGCTGAGGCAGCAGAGGTAGAAGAGCCTCCTCCCCCAAGAGTGAAGGAGCAGAAGCTTGCAAACCAGTTCAACTTCATTGAGAGAGCTTCAAGGACTCTCAACAACCCTATGCGGGTATGTTGCTATTTCCTTCAGTGACTTAGAGAATCTTTCCTTTAGGAGGGCATGCGGATCATCTGTATTTGTGTCATATCCTGTGATCTCTGTAGATACTGTTAGGAGAAAAAGACAGTGTTTTACTATGGTAAATTTTTTGGGGTGATGAAAATGGTGATAGAAAAATTCTTGCCTCGTGGACTCTTGGACAGCCTATGTGAAGTTTTGGTGCTACTGTAAATCCTTAAACCTCTGCTTGGATATAACATTTTTCATGTCTATTTTCTCATCTAAAAAAGCAGAAAACGATGGTTAGGGCCATAGCTGAGAGCTTGGAATCCATGTATTCTATCTTCTTTTGACACAGAGTCCCTTTAAGGCCTTGTACTTCAATTGTTACCCATGAGGCAGAAGTTTAAGTGCTCCTTTATCCTATTAAAAGGATAAAGGTATTTACCCTACTGTTAAGCAAAGGTATTACAGTAGCAGACCCAGGTAAGTATGACAAATCTTTACTGCAGCTACATGGTACATCTTCATCCCACTCTGTGCACGCACTTTCCAATCTCTACAGACCCAAGACCTTACATTCCGTCCCTGAGCTCTTTGCTGAGCCTGCAGCCATTCCCAGTGAGTTTGTCTTCACAGGGCCTCCTCACTGAAAAGTACCAGTGATGTTGGTCCCCAGCTGAGTGCTCAAAAAGGAGCTTTCTGAATTGGAGATACAAGTTTCAGAGAGAAAATTCTCTTGTTTTCCTTGCTGCCCTGGAATCAAAGTATATACATCTTCCCCAGAGAGCGTGCCTGCCTTCTTGCAGCCATTACACATAAAATGAGATGCTATTACATCTCATGGGCTTGGAGAAATCTAAGAGTTACTGTGTTGCTGGAGCTACTATGTCCTAGAAGGAATACTATCTCTGCTCACTGGTAGAGACGGAGAGTCTCAGGAGAATTTATTCAACAGTGGAGTGTTTACTGCAGAGTCTGAGCTAAGATTCTGAATCTTCCAAAGATCCCTGTGGAGGCCGCAGAATTTTTTATTTCTCTGCCCCCAGATCTGCATATTTTCTTCACATTGATTTCACTGGGAGAGGCTTGTGTGCCTCTGTGATTCTGCCTTTGAAAGCAGAATATAGATCTTAAATAGCTGTGAAGTATTGCTGTGTACATTCTGTACAGGATGTGCAGTTTCCACCTCTGAGACTGCTTCATTTCAGAGGTCAGTGAAATGCTACAGGCAGCTTCTTAAAAATGTCCTGACACAACAGCTTTTTGAAAGAAAATGCTGTTCCAGGAAATGAAAGTTTCACAGAAACATTCATTTATTTCAGAATGTTGATGTAAGGGTGATAAAAATATTATTTCAGTAACATCAAATGAATTGTTTGTAGGTTATCATTCTGTTCAACTTTCTTGTTTTGACTGCTGTACCCAAGTGAGTTTTTAATATATAGGTCAAAACTTCTCAGATCTGCTAGGGTATCATAACTGATCCCACAACTGGTAGAGGAATGTTTCAAATGGTAGAGGTGAAACAGACCACTCCAACTCCTTCAAAATGAAATACCGAATTTAAATATTTTAAGTATGTTGGAAAAAAATCAGAAGGTCTTGTGGACCTTCTTTTGGTCCACAAGAAAGTCTGTTTCTAGTTGCATGATCACTGATAATGTTTGTGCACTGCTCTGGGTGTCATTTGGATGTTGAATCAATCTTAGATCAATATTATTCTAACTACCTGGTATGAGAAGGCTGTTTCCACAGCTGGACTGTGTCACTGCAAGGAGTTTCAATGCAAAGATTACACTTCTTTATGCTTTTTCTTCATTCAGGAAAGAGCATGTCAATCGGAACCTACACCTTGTAAAGATTTCTCAGCCACCGCTAACCAGGTATATCCTTTTTACTTTTAAAGTTTTTTAGAGTATATTTAGGAAACTCAGATGTGAAAAAGGACAAACCAAATTTGCTACATTTGCATTCCTTGCAGTGGAATGAATTCCCGTACTGTGGCTTTGATCTCTGGTTTAAATCTGAAAGCAAGCTAGTGTGGCCCTCATTTCTGCCTTAATGGGTGAACTTACTAATGGTTTATATTTCTAAGGTCAAGTGTCTCTGTTTAGCTGCTTTTAATTGATCTACCACTTACCAGCCACTCTGCCCAATCTACTTTAGAGTCTTAAATGAGTGGAAATGGGGAAATGACAGTATGAGAATGGTTCTGGACTCAGCAGGAGATGGGCTGCAGCTGAGCTGTGCAGGAACAGGGACACAACTGCAACTGCCTCTTGCAGGCACTGACTCCTCTGGAGACCCAGCTGTCTTTGAGGTGGGGACTGTCCTGTTGCTGAAGGCCTTCCATCACTGTGTGGTGAGTGAGCTGGGTATTTAGGGGAGCTGTAATCCAGCATTCAATACCTGGTCAGCTGCAGGACACCTCCATCAGCTGATCCCATCAGAGGCAGGTTCAATGGGGTCTCAATTGCAGGAATAAAATAACAAAAAAGCACTTAGGACATGTCTGTGTGCTAGCTTTGCTTTGAGCACTGTGTTTAAGAGAGTGGAGACCTCTAAAGATTTTGTACAGCTGGGAATTTACAAGGATTCATGGAGTTTTTGGGAGTGTTGTTAAGAATTTGATATATGCAACATTGTGTTTTTTACTTTGTCTAAGGTTAGCTGTATGCAAAAGCAGGTTTCTAAAGCCCGAAGCTGAACCCAATGAGAAGTACAGTATAAGGAATGTAGAAGGCCCGCTTTAAACCTGTTGCAATAGACTTAGCTCTGTTTTATGTAGTGGAAATGTCCTGTTTATTCATGATGCAGAACTGTTACAGAATTGTTATACAGTATTTTCTCCATCTCTTGAAAATGTAAAAAAAATATAATAATATTTTGCAGGACATTTTACACATGAAATATGCTATAGCTTTCTTTGGAAAGGGAATCCAGACATTTCTTCTGATTGGTTCTCATAGGTATTTACAAAATGTATTTATGTTTGTCACTGTTGCAAGCATTGTTTTAAAACAGTGTACCAAACTGGTATTGAAAATACTGTTTGGTTACCAGTGTACCATGGGAACACCCAGAAGAAAGTATAAGGTAATGGCAGCAACTTCAAAAATGTGGTTATAGGAAAGTGATGGGGGGGGGGAGCAAAGGTGTCTCTCTCAAGCTGAAAACTGTAACCCAGTCTGTTCCTGAACTTGCAATCGTAGAGTAATTGGCCTGAGATCTTCCCTCTGTCCAGCTGGCCTTTCCTTTCATTTTTTTCTGACAGTGAGGTGACCTGAAAGTTAGAGAGAACAGAGCTATTTAAGATAATCAGGCTGTTGCTAAAATTTTGCATTAAATGTTTGAAAACTAAGAGGGAAAGTTTTCCCTTGTTTCCCTTTTATTCTGTTGAAAATTTGAGTAGATATAAAATAATATTTTAATGCAGGCTCATTTTTTGTCAACTGTTTTTCATTCTTGTTCGTCCTTAAGCCCATAATTTCCTCTTCCCACGTTTTCTGTTCTGCTCCTTCTCCTACACTTCTCATCATGTCTTCTTTGCCCTTTTCCTGTTGTTTGTAACATCTTTCCACCTCATTTCTGCCTTCAAATTTACAACACAATGCAGTTTTTTTGCTAAAGTTTCTGCTACCTTTCTTTATTCCAGTGTTCTACACTGTATTTTGTGTTTAAATCGTACTCCCTCTCCTAAGCTGATGTGTCAGAAATAGATTGCATTTTGTTTTGTTCTGAAAGTAATGTACCTGCTTCAGATACAGTACTAGAACTCCAATACTAATCAATAATTCTTAAGCAGAAAAAATACTTTTGGTTCTACTCTAGTAAGACATTCCTGGCATGTGGCATAGCAAAAGATCTAAAACTGCTCACAGTTTCCATTTGATCATATGCTGTGGAGTTGGAGTCCAAGATTTAAATTGTGTTAAGCAGCTACAATTTAATTTTCCAACACCACATGAGAAATGTCATAAAGCAGATGTTTAATGCATGTTTCCTATTAAACACTGGTAAATTAGCCAAACAGAAAGTCCTACAAAAAAGATATGGAGTCAAAGCACCAAGAAGAGTGTTGGCAAAAGAAATTGTTAAGAATGCAATAATGTGTTCCTGCAAAATAAGACATGCCCCATCAAGCTTTAAAAATCTTGGACTTCAATGCTTAACTTTTTTGTGCAACAAGCCATCTGTATTCAGCTAATTCCAGTGGCAGAGTTACTGTTGTGAGGACTATGATATTTTTGTGATGGTGTAAATGGCTGTTTTCTGGAGTATAATCAGGTCCTGATAAATCCTGTCTCTGTCTATCTCTCAGTGGAAGATCTATGATGCCTATGTGGAGGAGCTTCAGAAAATGGAAAGGTCAAAAGAGAAAGAAAAACCAAAAGCTCAGATAGCAAGAAAAGAAGAGGAGAAGAAGAAAGGAAGAAAGTTAACCTCTCTGGAGTTACAGGTACATTTCATAATGCTGGAAGAATCATGCTCAGAGTGGTGGTGGATGCATCCATAATGCAAGTCAGGTGAAATTTAGCAGGTCGTGCTGACTGTGTAGCTAGTTCTCTCAGTTGGCAAGTAACAACCGTAAGAAATGCAAAAGTTAATTTTTGTTAGGAACTGTATTTCCAAAACAGGATTTCCATTTTGGTGTACTTTTTATGGGAGTACAAAACAGTGTGAAGCCATAATCTTGTCTTTGAATGTGATTTCCAAGTGAGATTTATGGCTTTCTTTTTTTGTGCATTATCATGTTTGTGTCTCATTTTTGATTAGTATGTAAGGGATAAAAGAATGAAATAGGTAGAAACACTGTGTGACTTTACAAATAGTTCTAAGTGATGCACAGGTTTTAGGTACAATCTTCCATCTGAGAGGCAAATAAATCGTAGAATCATAGAATAGTTTGGTAAGAAGGGACCTTTGAAAGCCATCTAGTCCACCACCCCTTACAATGAGCAGGGACATGTTTAATTAGATCCAGTTGCTCAGAGCCCCCTCCAACCTGACCTTGAATGTTTCCAGGGATGGGGCATCTACCACCTCACTGAGCAATCTGTGTCAGTGTTTCACCACCATCAGTATAAAAAATTTCTTCCTTATATCTAGTCTAAATCTGCCCTCTTTTAGTTTAAAACCATTACCCCTTGTCTTATTGCAACAGGCCCTGATAAAAAGTTTGTCCCCATCTTTCTTATAAGCCCCCTTTATGTATTGAAAGGCCTCAGTAGGGTTTCCCCAGGGCCTTGTCTTCTCCAGGCTGAACAACCCCAGCTCTCTCAGCCTGTCCTCATACGGGAGGTGTTCCATCCCTCTGATCATTTTTGTGGCCCTCCTCTGGACCCACTCCAACAGATCCATGTCTTTTCTGTGCTGGGGACTCCAGAGCTGGACACAGTACTGCAGATGGGGTCTCACAAGAGCAGAATAGAGGGGCAGAATCACTACCCTCGACCTGCTGGCCACACTTCGTTTGATGCAGCACAGGTTACAATTGGCTTTCTGGGATGCAAGCGCACATTTCTGTCTCATATTCAGTTTTCTATGCACCAATACCCCCAAGTCCTTCTCCGCAGGGCTGCTCTCAATCCATTCATCCCCCAGCCTGTATTGATACAAGGGATTTCCCTGACCCAGCTGCAGGACCCTCCACTTGGCCTTGTTGAACCTCATGAGGTTCACATGGGCCCACTTCTTGAGTCTGTCCAGGTCCCTCTGTATGGGATCCCATCCCTCAAGGTGTGTCAACTTCACCATTGGTGTCATCTGCAAACTTGCTGAGAGTGCACTTGATCTCACTGTCCATGTCATTGATGAAGGTATTGGACAGTACTGGTCCCAATATGGACCCCTGAGGGACGCCACTTGTCACCGATCTCCATCTGGACATTGAGTCGTTGACCACTACCCTCTGGATGCCACCATCCAACCAATTCCTCATGCACCGAACAGTCCACCCATCAAATCCGTATCTCTCCAATTTAGAGAGAAGGATGTTGTGGGGGACCATGTCAAAGGCCTTACAGAAATGCAGATAGATAATATCCGTAGCTCTTCCCTTGTCCACTGTTGCAATCACTCCATCATAGAAGGCCGCTAGGTTGGTCAGGCAGGAGTTGCTCTCTGTGAAGCCATGCTGGCTTTCTTGAATCACCTCCCTGTCCTCCACATGCCTTAGTATAGCTTCCAGGAGGATCTGTTCCATGATCTTTCCAGGCATAGAAGTGAGGCTGACAGGTTGGTAGTTCCCAGGGTCCTCCTTTCTGCCCTTTTTAAAAATGTGTGCAATATTTCCTTCCACTGCCTGTGCATTTCCTTCTTGCCCTTTAGTTTGACCAGCAGCTCTCAACTCATCCATGGCGGTCTCTTGCCTTCCTCTCCTGATTTCTTACACCTGGACATTGAGGGCTCTTGTGCTCTATGGAAAGCATCCTTGAAGATCTGCCAGTCTGTTCTGCTCCCTTGTCCCTGTGGGCAGTTCCCCAGGGGTTCCTATTGACTAGGTCCTTGAAGAGCTGGAATTCTGCTTTCCTAAAATTCAGAATACTGACTTTACTCTTCGCCTGACCCATATCCCTCAGGACTGCGAACTCCACCAGTGCATGATCACCACAGCCCAGGCTGCCTACAGTCTTGACGTCACCCATTAGCTGACTTGTGTTGGTGACCAACAGGGTCAGTATTGCATCCCCTCTGGTAGGGCTGTCTATTACCTCATGATTAAAAAGTTGTCCTCAATGCACTCCAGGAGTCTCCTGGATTGCCTACAGCTCGTTGTGCTACTTTTCCAGCAGGTGTTCTTACCCATAAAACTTACAGGTAATTCTCACCCATAAGTTTTCAACCCACTCGTGGCTATTCTTCAGAGTCAGCTCTAGACTGAATAATCTCTCTAGACGAGAGAGTCAGCCATCTCTCTAACCTTGGTGTGTCGTCCCACAGCTTGTCATGGTCAAGCCTGAGATTATCCCCCTCCCCTTCAAGCCAAGTTTCAAGCTCTGTCAATGAGCCCCACTAGGTCATGAGCAAAGACCTTCCTCCTGCTTTGAGAAAGGTGAAACCCATATGATGCCAATTGAGGATTGGTGGAAATTTAGGATTCTTTCAAAATGTTACTAAAGCACTGTACTGAAACACATATCTCTATTTTTATTATTTTAATGATAATGTTATAGAATTTTAATTTATATATTTTCTAGTTATATACACATAAATGGTGTATAATTTATATAAAAGTTAATAATAGTTGAAATCAAAGCCTACGTACTTAAAATTGCATAAGGATTCTGGGACACTTGACCTAATTTGCGGGGGGTCTTTGGTGCATCATTTATTCATACAGTTGGAAAGTGACAGAAGTGTCTCTCTCCAGTGTTTGAAGTCCTATGCTATGGTCAGTAATTACACAGCATGGTGATACCTCAGTCATGGTGATGTGATCATCCCAAGAGTTCATCAGCCACTCTGAGTCTTATGTAGTAGCAGAGTGAATGGCAAGGGCAGCTGAACTGGAGTAACCTCCATTAGTCTGGCTTCTCAGAGTAGCAAGTATCATAACTCCTGCCAAGCTCCAAGCTGCAGTTGTGGTCTTGCTGTGAGGGTGATACTGGCTCCTAATCCAGGCTGCTCTGTGAGGAGTACCCAAGGAAGGCCTTGCAGGGATGCCACAGTCCATTAACCTAAAGTGACAATATACCCATCTTAAAAATCTCATCCCACTTTAGGCACTGAGAATGCCATAAGGCAACCCTGATAGATTTTTTCCATGTTCCAGAATGTTTTCAGGGCGTTCAGGAAGTTTATATTAGGGTTTCACAGATTTTGATCTATACAGAATTGTGAGTGGTAGTTTTCCCCCTCAGTCTAAGTTAAGCTATTTAGAAGGCAAACTGAAATAATTTCTGTAATGACTGGAGAAAAATGCAATGAGAACTGTAATATAGAAACATGGAAGTCAATTCTTAGCTTGCCCCTATAGTAGGTGTAGATCTATATCAATGTAAGATATAACTATGTAATAGAAGCTGATGTCTCCTGAAAGTGGCATTAGCACTTTTGTACCATATGGCTGGTCAACTGTAGAGGATTTGGCTGGTTTAGCTACCCAGCAGCACTGTGCCATCAAAACCCTTATACTATAAACAGACCAGGAACATGTTCTGACAGGCTTCTTCCTGTGAATTGTGCCATTGGAATTCACAGTCCTTTCTAAAACTGATAAACCTTTCACCTGAGTACATTTTTGTGAATTAAGCCTGAAGTCAATGATACAATTATGGGGTGGTCTGCTAAAAGCTGAAAATAAAAATGAAATAAAAATTCTACCAATGAAACCATATTGTAAAAAACCTGCTGCATGCTCCACTGACAACAGTGGGAAGCTGAAATCCAGGCACCCTTGATCCCTTCCTTTGTTGCTTTGCTTTTCACTCTTAGCACTTCCCAGAGAGACTGCAGGGAAGCCAGAAAGTCAATACACTGAAAAAGTGAAAGGGAAATCTTTATGCAGATCCAGTCTCACAAATTGAGAGACACTGTGAAGCTGATGGGTCAGCTTGAAGTGTATGAAAACCTGGTGTATTTTCCAGTCATTAACTGGAAACATGCAACCTGAAGTAATCCAAGACTACAATCAGGCATTACTTATTACAGGCATAACATCTGATCATGTATAGGTCTATGGAAATTTAAGGTTGGTGACATCTGCATCTGTACCTCTGGTACGAAGTCAGCAAATGGAGACATGGATTTTGCGGAGCTTCCAACTCATAGGTTACATACTGTGAACTGCATGGGGTAATTGAAACAGAATTTTTCCAGCTAAACACTTTCTGAGGCCATCTTGCCTTTGATCATTGCTGAAGGGGAACTGTGGAAGATCATGAAGGAGATGTGGCTGATCTGGATCAAGGATGCAATGGCTAGAAGCAGCAATTGATTTCCACCATTATTTCTGTCAGGCTAGGTATTAGGAAGAAAAAAACTGTGATTGATAGCTACTGAGATAGCACTAGATTTAACACAAAGGGAAGAAGAGGAGAAAATGAGTGGATATTACTGGAGGTGGATCTCTGCCAGAAGGTTTTGCTATGGTAGGAGATCATGAAAGAGAAGATCCAAGAACTACAGCTGCAGCTGGAGATGATGATAGGTGTCAGATGAGAATTTGAAAACATAACAGATGAAAAGAGAGAGAAAACAGTACTGGTACTGAATAAGAGGTCAGGAGAACAGATGACTGGGAGAGGAAGAACATGTTCCATGGAAGAATGTGGCCAAAGGCAGAGATGAGACAAGATGAGAAGAGACAAGATGAAATGGGAAAGAAACCTTGACAGTGAAGTAGAAGGCCCTTGCTAGGGGAAAAGAAATAGAATGAAGCCATTCGCTGCACTGAAGAATGAGGAGAAGAAGCAAGGAAGACGTGGTTTGGTAAAGCAGAAGAGAGGCAGACAACATAAAAGGAATGAAGGTAAAGAGGGATTCCAGCAGAAGGAAGGGTGAGAATGATATAAAGAAGAATATGAGTGAGTAAAAGACAGAATGACAAAGTATTTGACTGCAGACTGTGATGAGGGACTCTTGGAAATCTCTCAATATGTCCATCACTCAAATGGATCTAGAGAGAAGAGGATGTGCTACATCCGAGAGCAGTGATACAACGTTTGAAACTTTTCCTCAGTTTTCAACAAAGGCAGCAAACAGAACACGGAGAACACAGAATACCAAAGAGGAATGACAGGAAATTTTCTGAGCTGAAAATAGTTGGAAGCAGAGAGAAACAGGCAGAAGTGTTGTATCTGCTTGTCCTGTTCTTAGTGTTCCTGAGCCATCTGTTTATGGCTCTGATTACAGAGAGGATCCTGGCCCAGAGATGGTCTTGGTCTGATCCAGTATGACCCCTCCCCATGTTGTTGCACTAGTTTATAAATGACAGTGTCTGAAGCAGAAGCAAAATGCAAAAAGCTTAATGCAGTTAAGTTAATGCAAGCTATCTCCTCTCACCCTGAGACGACAAGGCATGAAATCACCAGTCTGATAGTAAGGATTTTTAATGAATCTATCAAAAGAGGGGTGGAGGTATGTAATTGGAGTATAACAGGGATATATGTAAGAGGGATAAAAATGGTTCCATTAGTCTGACCTTTAACACTACATGAAGTAATAGAATTAATATGTCAGGAAAGAATAGAGAACTGGGAATAAATATGAAATGGAATAAAATAGCACGTGTTTACCAAAGGTAGGCTGTGTCCAAATAATCTAATCTCTTTCTTTGATAAAAGAAAAGTTGTGATTTCCCTTAACAAGTATAGTAAAGGTAATTAGCTGAAATTCTGTAAAGAGATTGCTATAGTGCCTTTTGAAAATGATTAGGTAAACCATATAAGTTGTTATTTGTACAGATTGGGAGGAACTAGTGTAGAGGAAGACTGCGTGTTGGACTATTAAAAAATATTTGAGAAGGTGAGGGCTTACAGTTTGGAATGACAGGGAGAAACATGACTGTATCAGTTAGTGAGTTGTGATATGGCTATGAGAAGACAAGCACATTGCTGGAATCTATTGTGTAAGGGATAGCACAGAAATACTATTTCTGTTATGTAAAGCAGGTTGATATCTTAACTGGAGTAGTACAGGGATATATGATCTTGATCACCCCTTTTCAGAGATGATAGATTACAAATCTGCATACATATGAAAATGAACATAAGAAAAGAAAACCTTGAATACAAGAAAAGACTAAAAAAGTCTTAGCATATTTACCTGGTAATGCAAAGGCACAGAGGGAATCTGAAGCAGATAATATAGCGGGTGAAGAATTAATAAGGCAAAGGATAGCATCAACAGAAATGCAGATGGATGTGAACCTGTTAGGAATATGTTAAAACTGGAAGTTACTGCACTGGAACAGTATCTAATCTCCTCTGAAGAAGAAGCAGTTGAATAGTTTCTTAAAAAGTCCAAAGAATATTTATATTTAACAGAGAAATGTGTGTTCCTGGATCATGTGAGGTGATACAGCATTACTCCTTTCTGATTTATGCCCAGTGAGATAGCCCAGCCCACAGGGTCATAATTACCATTTGGAAGCTCTTGGATGACCACAGTTATTTTTGAAATAACAGCTGAAATTTGAATGTAACTAACCTTCACATTATTGTTCACCTGTTCCTGGTCATCCCTAGGAGTAGATGAGTTGTTATGGACTCCCTTGTGTTCAATCGGCTGTTTACAGTGTATCAGAATTAAAAGTGAACGACGAAAATGAAAAGATGAGTAAATTCTGGAAATTAATAACTACTTGACAGGATTCAACCTAGGGACTTTATTTGGGATTTGCAGTAGGCGTTTGCAGTGCATAAAGGTCATGGTTGGGCAACAGATGACAACACCACTGTATCATGCTTTTTTCTTTGCGAGCCAGGAGTTCTCCTAGTCACAGTATATGTATTGCCAGAGGCATGAGTAGTTACAACACTGTTTTTAGGGTGGAATTTGTCTTCTAGATGTTTCATGTTTCAGTTCATTTTCATGTTTCAGTCTATTGGAGTTACACATTGCAACTGGCCAGCTGCTGAGGGGCAAATGTGAAGCAATTAGTCTTAACAAATAGTAGAGCAAGACTAAGACATTTATTTTCAAAGTGCTTGCCCATTGTCCATCTTCCATATAATTCAATTAGCGTTATTGCTGTTCTGAAAATAATTTGTGCACAGAAATAAACTACACAAATTTGTTAGCTGATGAGCTCTCATTACATTTGGCTAGCCAGCCTAGGGTTGGCCTACAACAAAAAAAATGAGGTTGAAACAGATCTTTTAAAAATAATAAGATAAATTAGGCCTATCACTTCCACCTAAGATTTATTTCAGTAACATACGGAATAAATCAAACCAGAAATATGACAGGATCCAATGAGAAAATAACTTGCTCTGATCCATTTTAATGCCAAAAATGTAGTTATTCATGGCTGCATAGCTAACAGTATAGCTACCTAACAGGAAAGCTGACTTAAAGCTCTTTCAGTTAATCTGGAGAGCTTCCTGCATTGCAGGAAAAATTCCATTAAATAATATATTGTTTCTGTATTTACAGAAGTTTTTTTGTTTAAAACATACTTTCCAATGAGAAAAAAAAATAAAAATGAAAACTATAGAATCATAGAATAGTTTGGGTTGGAAGGAACCTTAAAGATCATCTCGTTCCAGCACCTCTTACTAGACCAGGCTGCTCAAAGCCCCATCCAGCCTGGCCTTGAGTATTTCCAGGCATGGGGCATCCACAGCTTCTCTGGGCAACCTGTTCCGGTGCTTCACCACCGTCACAGTAAAGAATTTTTCCTGATATCTTATCTAAATCTTCTCTCTTTCAGTTTAAAACCGTTACACCTTGTCTATCAATAGTATCCCTGATAAAGAGTCTCTTCCCATCTTTCCTGTAGGCCCTCTTTAAGTACTGGAAAGCTGATAGAAAGTCTCCCCAGAGTCTTCTCGTCTCCAGGCTGAACAACCGCAACTCTCTCAGCCTGTCCTCATAGGAGAGGTGCTCCAGCCCTCTGATCATCTTTGTGGCCCTCCTCTGGACTCAAGGAGCAGATCCTTGTCTTTTTTATGCTGGGGGCCCTAGGGCTGAACCACAGTGCTCCAGGTGGGGTCTCATGAGAGTGGAGTAGAGGGGCAGAATCATCTCCCTTGACCTGCTGGCCACACTTCTTTTGATGCAGCCCAGGGTACAGTTGGCTTTCTGGGCTGTGAGCCCACATTTCTGTCTCATATTCAGTTTTCTATGCACCAATACCCCCAAGTCCTTCTCCGCAGGGCTGCTCTCAATCCATTCATTGCCCAGGCTGTCTCCATGTTTGGGGGTGCTCCGACCCAGGTGCAGGACCTTGCACTTGGCCTGGTTGAACTTCATGAGGTTTACACAGGCCCACATCTAAAGCCTGTCCAGGTCCCTCTGGGTGCCATCCCTTTTCCACTAGACCATCAACCACACCGCTCAGGTTGGTGTCATCATAGATGAGCAGGACATAGCATTCAGGTTTGAGAACAAATAAAGTAAGCCTTATCTTCTGATCTTCAGTCCAAAATGATATCTCAGGTTGGAAATTCAGAATGCTTGCAGTTCAAGTTTCCTTGTATGTGTAAGAGAACAAAAGCCATCATCTTGCCCTTGTCTGTAGGGTACAGCACTGCCACTCTTCCCCAGCTCCTTCCACTAGCAAGTGCATGTTAAAACAGAAGAGAATTTTTTTGCCTGCATACTAGGTGAAGGGAAGCTAACGCACCTGATGAACCAGCAGGACTCCAGATCTGTTCTTCATACCTCATAACTATGCCTTCTACAATGTTGGAGAGAAAAGTGTTTATTGTGTTTCTCTTTTTCTAAATCAAATTGTAAGCTTTTCAACATTCAATATTTGTCAATTAAGCTTACTCAGAGCAATATGCTGGTGGCAATCAATGACATTTTTATAGTCATGATGCCAATATTGCTGGACAAGAGTTAGCAAAGTGAATTGCTTTTTTTTAGGAAGTTTTTTAGAGAGAGACAGGTCTTATTGTGGCAGAACCAATAGCGGCAACTTAAAGTCAAAAGAGAGAAATACCAGGAACTGAGAGTATTGATTTCTACTTGAGAAGTTTAGAGCATCCTCTTTGTCTCCCTCTTTAATTTCTCTTAATACCTATGAATTCCTAATACCTAGGGAATGACATACTGTGTTAAAATTTGAAAACGTCTTTTCCTGCACTTTCTTAAGTTCTGAATGTGACAGTAAATTCTCTGTGCTGTTTTCAAGAAGTCCTCCCACAGACCCAGGGAAAACCTGAAGAACATGAGAGTGGCCACACTGGTTCAGATCAAGGCTCTAAGCACAAGTGAGTGTGGAAGGAAGGGTAAGAACACAGCAAGAGTATCTCGCAGTCCCAAATATTTTTCCAGCCTTCAACTATTTTCAGCTATTTCCTAAGTGTGGTGTGCTTTGGCACATAGATGGAAGTACTTGTTCAGTCTTCCTTGAAGCCATGTAAAATTCTTGCATCTATAACACCCTTTGACAAAGAGTTGCGTAGATGTGTCATCCTTCTGTAAGAGTGACCTCCTTTTGTTTATTTTGAACTTGACTTTCACTAGCTTCACTTAACACCCCTACTTTTTGTATTTAGAAGAGGCAGTGAACAGTCAGTCCCTGTCCATCTTATCTGGGCCATTTAGGATTTCATAGACCTGTCTCATGTCTTCCCAAGCCATCTCTTCTCCAGACTGGCAAGTCACAGCCTACTCAATTTTTCCTGGTACAGAAACCATTCCAGAACTTGGTTCCACGTTCTATTTCATCCTTTCAGAGATGGGAGAAGATGACTTCACACTTTACTGAAGGAGTAGGCAAACTATGGATTTATAAAACGTGTTGCAAGTTATAGAATTTCCTTTTTTTTTTTCTCCTTTATCCTGTCATCCTTATGTAGTCCTTTGAGTTTCATGCTCTTTGAATCAAGACCCTCAGTCTCCCCTGAGTCTGTGCAGAGACTAAGAAGCAGAGGACTGGGACACACATAATCTGAAGTCACATTCTTGGTTCTGACTATGACTGTGTGGTGTAGTTTTGGCAAGTCATCTCACTTTTTTTTTTCATGTTCGGTGCGCTCTCTGAGCTATGTCAAGGATGACAAGTTTCTTTTCAATGTCATCACTGTGGAGGAAATTGTGCTGTGCTGTGAGCCATCAGTCCCTAGCAGGGGTTTGAAGATGAAAGGCTTTGTAAAAGCAGTAGTAGATGGAGATTCAGGTCCTTGGAGCAGCATGCTCTCAGAGCACTTTGCATATTCCTTGGCATTCTCACATGATTGCACAGAGCCGTGCTGGCATCACCCTCATGGCCCAGCGCAGTCTGGGGACTTTTAAGCCCTGTCCTTCCAGTTGCTCACACCCAGGCTTCTTGTCCTACTTGCCGGTTAATCCAGTTTGGATTTTGCTAGTGATTGCACATACGCACAGAGGATGGAGAATATAGTCACACAAAAAATAGTTAGGAATGGATTTTAGTAAGAAGATGATTATAAGACTGTGGTGATCACGCACGGGGCTCTGTCAGACAAGCACACCAACCAGCCACCTGCAGGCAGTTAAACAGCCACCGTTATGTTCTCTTTTCTCCATTTGTCCATGCTGCTTCTTCCCCCATCCACCTGGATTTCTTCCCTTCTCCACTCTTGTCTCCTTCCTGCCTCTAATTACTTTTTCCCCATTGGTCACATTTTTGCTATGTGCATACCGAAGTTTGCTGATTTTGGTATAGTTTCCTAGGCAATCTCAGCCTTATGTGATATTACTGATACAGTTACCTAGGGACTGCTGGCCTTGCAAGATGCCACTCCCCAACAAGATTCCAATACTTGCATACCTGCAGGTATATCTGTATACCTTCACATACGTAGGCTTGCCCACTTGTTGTGTTCCCTGGGCAAGAGGATGAGATTTTCCACAGTATCAAAACAGTTGCTACAAGAGATGGACAGCAAATTGTCCTTTGCATGTTGGTTATATATTGTATGAGCTTATGGATCTGTGAAGGCATTAAGTTGAAATTACCCAGTGTTTGACTGAAGGACTCCTAAATCCTGCAGTCTTTACTTAACACATGAGACCTTAAAGCTCTCCAAGTAGGGACAAGAGAATGCTCATGCATGATCAAGCATCTATGATTTCATTACTGGAGCTAATGAACTATTAACAAGTGAGACGGGGGGAAGGTTCATGTGTGTGCTTTTAGCGCATCCCATCATGAGGTAGTTTGAATGGGTTGAGGAAGACAAGACTCTAAAAGCCTTCTCAGCTAAGTAGCTTCCAGTTGAGCTAAATCATGATCAAACACTGAAGTTACTGCAACTCAGCTATGGATGGCATCTTGCTAAATTTAGTAATAAAGTCATTGCCTTCATTCAAGTGCCCTTATCATTAGGTGCTGGTGTGAGGAGCTTCAAATTATCCTGTATTCAAGATCAAAGAACTGAAGTTTTTCAGTCACACAAGGTCTGAAGGACTTGTAAACAGATAGGAAATACATTTTCTCTTCCTTGTTTTTCTTTTCAACAGAGTGATGATATAACCAAGATCTCAAAGGCTGCTAAAATAATGGAGCGGATGGTGAATCAGAACACATTTGACGACATTGCACAAGGTACAGTCCTGCTGGGAGATGCTTCTAACTCAAGCCAGATGTCCTGCTTTGAGTGGCCACAACCATAGCAAGGACAGGACAGGGTAGAATAGAATGGAATAGAATGGAATGGAATAGAATGGAATGGAATAGAATGGAATGGAATAGAATGGAATGGAATAGAGTGGAATGGAATAGAGTGGAATGGAATAGAAAAGAAAAGAAAAGAAAAGAAAAGAAAAGAAAAAAGAAAAGAAAAGAAAAGAAAAGAAAAGAAAAGAAAAGAAAAGAAAAGAAAAGAAAAGAAAAGAAAAGAAAAGAAAAGAAAAGAAAAGAAAAGAAAAGAAAAGAAAAGAAAAGAAAAGAAAAGAAAAGAAAAGAAAAAAGAAAAGAAAAGAAAAGAGAAATAGTGCTAAAACGAACAGGGCTCGGAACCTGCTGACTCACACAAGACGAACAGTTCAGCAGACCATGGGAATGCAAAGGGCATGCCACATCAGCCTTGCTCTGAGCTGTCTGGGGACAGTGGGTCTGGTCAACATTGCCCTCCCCGCAGCACTTCTCTCCCTCAGCAGGTACTTCCCTCCTGGATGCAGGTGCTGGTGACAGCAACCAGTGCCAGGCAGCTCTCTGCTGGCATACGGGTCCTAGCCATGGTGACATACTCGCTCTCAATGTGATTTTGCAAGGATTTTGCTGTCTCTGCTCAGCTCCCTCCTGAAAAGTCCACATCAAGCTCTGGGAGTGGCCTGAGGTCACTCCAGGCTTCTGCTTTCTTGTTCATCCTTTGTCAGCTTTTAGATCATCAGATTTTTTTGTGTAAGGACTTGGTGCTTGATAAAATGCATTTAAATGGCTTAGGTGCTGGTTTGGAGTTGAGACTTAAGGACTAAGACAGTTTTTATAATAACAATTGGGTTGTGCAGAGGCTGTGAGGATAACAGACTGTTTTTTAAAGCTTCCCTGGCCCTACACCATGCTGATTTATTTCCGAGTTATATACCAGGACCTTTTCCTTGATTACTTTTTTTTTTTGTTTAGATTTTAAATATTTTGAGGATGCCTCTGATGAATACAGAGACCAGCAAGGAACCCTCCTCCCACTCTGGAAGTTCCAGTATGACAAAACCAAGAGACTTGCAGTTACTGCCATCTCCTGGTAAGTCTTATTACAAACTTACTCTCGGCTGTTTCGCAGGGGAGTGGAGGTACTCGAATGTCACGGCACCTTAACAAGGCAGGGCTGGTTTCTCTGAAAACACCGTTTTCAATAGTTACAGTCAGCTGCTTTGGCAGCACCTAGATATGCCTGATGCTTCTGGATGCAAAGCACCTTGTGGAAGACTGAATGTGCCAGGCTTGTGCCATGCAGCAAAACATGATGGCACAGCAGGGTCTGTGCAGCACTAGGGCAAAGTGAGTGCCATTAGCAGAGCAAAGGAGAGTCCCTTCCTGGAAAGCTCGGGTAGATATGTCATATCTTTGGGCAATATGCTGTAGGAATCAATCCTGAAAAGCCCAGGGGAGGAGAAGGAGTAGCAACTATATTTTTGACAAGTATCAACAGAGTAGAATTAAAGCAACAGAAAGGGAAATGCAAACATTGCATGTACCAGACAGGTAGCGCCATAGACTGTGAGGCACTGATACCAGACAAGACCTTTATGCTTGGTACATATTCAATCACTGCCCAGGCAACAGTGGTATTTGTGTACTGGGATCTTACACAGTTGCGTTTAGTAGGCATTTGCCCTGCAGTCCACTTTTGCATATTTATACCTGGTCAGTCCAAAAAACCAATCACTGATAGCTTCAAATCAACTCTTTTTTTCTGAGATGTTATCGCCATGGCTATTACCATGTAAAATACTCATCTACAACCTGAATGAGTCCTTTTACTTTTTACTGTGCTTGATCCTCCCCAGAAATGGCTTGGTTCATGCACTGAGCATGAGAGATACATACTCAGCTCCTGCCTTGTGCTCCCCTGCAGCTAGACCTCCTCTCACTTGTTTGTGGGGCAGAGTGAACACATCTGTGTCTTGCCAGAGAGGATATATGGAGAGACAGAGCAAGATTGCAGTCTTCTGTCTTTTCAAGACACTGCAGTAATTATACTTTAATAGAATATCAAGGATACAGTCGTGTGAGAATTACAAAATAACAGTAAAATGAGATGTAAAATTCGGTGTAAAGGCATCTTTTATAGGTAGTTTGTGCTGCTGTTATTCTTGTCTCCAGTAAATGATAACGGAAAGATGGCCCTGAAATTGGAAGAAGGACTCCAAATTGCCCTGTGTAATAATATTTTCTAATTTAATTTTTACTCTCACATTGTTAGCAGTGATAGTGCAATGAGTGGGTAGAGCAAGAGCATTAGAATGCCTAGCTATTAGCCCAAGTGAAAAAGGAGAAATGAAAGAAGAAGTGGTTTTATTTTATTGATTCATAATAGCAAGTCAGAGAAAACGCTCATTAGACAATTTTCACATACATTCATTTTGCAGAATTGCTATCCATTGGTTATGCTGTGTGAACTCAGGGACAGCAATGGTACTGACCTTTGTCCCATGTAAACCCTACAGTAACTGTCCACACACAGCAGAAGTTGTAAAGAAGGTAATTTTTTTTCAAATAAAGGGGCTTTAGAAGGCATAGTAGACGGCTAATTGCACACAGTTGGTATGCCTCAGCAAATATGCTGTCCACCATCTCGGTCAGAAGGGAATTTCCCTTCCTGGTCTGTGGGAATGATCATGAATTCATGAACTGATAGCTGTCTCTTGAAGCATCCCTCATTATTTAATAACAGGTAGGATAAGTAAGTTTATTGTGTATTATTCTGTTGTGGTTTAGAAACTCCTTTATTCTTGCCCCTGAAAGATGAAAATCAACACATTCCTGCCTTTTTCCTTTCCTCAAAGACCTCATTTTTAAAAGCAAACTTTCTGTGATTATGAAATGGATAAGTCAAGAAGTGCTAGAGATTGATATCATGTCTGTCTGTGCCCTTTTTGTCCTTTTCATCTGCTTCTGTGGTCTTCTGTTGTTTTATTTTTTTATGCATCTTAAGTCTGGAAGAATTACTCATACATGAACTTTACTAGTGCATATGTTCAAAGGATCAAGTTCTCAGACTGTATGCAGTCCTGTGAGAACAGACTCTGATATTAATGTGTGAAACTGTGCATTTCTATGGAACTATATGGCTAATAATAAATGCAATCTTATATATATATATTTCATTACAGGAATCCAAAGTACAAGGACCTATTTGCAGTGGGGTATGGCTCTTGTAAGTAACAAATGCAAAAGGATCATTGAGAAATTTAAAATATTAACAGGTGCACTGAGATCAAACCATATAATACTCTTGAGCATGGATTGCATCTCATAGCAAAGACTGACCTAATTTGAAAGCAGTAAGTTGAAATTGAACTCAAGATAGGGATTAGGCCTTTACATTCCATGACATAAACATTCAGAAATGCATAGGCATAGGCAGCGTTAGCCAGGGCTTTTGGTTTGTGGCAGTGCTGACTCTACTTTTGGTTAAGAACTTGCCTCTAGAAGCACCACTTAATCCCTTTTGTCTTACTTGATGGGCTCTGATTTCTCTCTTCCTGCCTTTCTAAGTGCTGAAAGACCAGATAGGTTATGTTTTGCCAAAAGCCAACCATGAGAGACTTCTCGAAGTGTAAACTCATTGCTTTCTTGTTAGGAGACACCTTCCAGGGGCCTCTCAGAGGACAAGCTTTCCATGAGGGCACATCAGGCCTGGATATTGTGAAAAGGCACTTTCCCTGCTATGGTCTCTGGGATTGGACATGGGATAATTCTGAGAAGCAACGAACGTAGGGTTCAGGGGTTGTTGTGTATTACTCCATATTAATCTCTATCCAGTATTACTGCTCTCATGTTCAGGAAATGAAAAAGAATTCTAACAGGTTGATGTTTTCTGACCTTTGTTGTTGTTGTTTTGCTGTGTGCATTACATCTACCTGATCAGTTTATATACTTTTTTTTTAACAACATGGGAATCTGTATCAGCAACTTTGCATTTCCTTCTTTTCGCAATCTCTTGTTGCTTACAAGATTGCTGTATTCTGAATTCTTGTCTTAACATCTCCCCCTTTGCTCCTGTGTTAATTGGCTAGTAATGTCACTGTGAATAAACATTCTCTCTTCTGTTCTCTCACTCTCTTCTACTTTCTAGCTCTACCTGAAGTGCTGACTATCATGAACAGCTTTTTAGGCACAGAACAGAATTCTGGTAGTTCCCTCCAAGGACCACTGCTTCCCAGGGAAATTCCCAAAGAGAGGAGACCAGTTGTGAGGCAAGTTTTCCTGGGGTCTTTCTCACCCAGGTACTGTTGGCTCTTCAATGTTACTTTCTCAGCAGTCTACTCAATAAACTTTTCAGGTCCCCTGAAAGTGCTTCTGGGACTAGCCAGGACCCTACTCTTCTTCCACTGTTAGTAGCTGCTGTAGAATCACATTGCTGGCATTCTCAGGTAGTGAACAGTGACCTTAAAGCCTAAGCTTTACATCAGATGGGTGTTGTTAATTAACAAGGGAATACAGATGAACAGCTGAAATCCCAAACTATTTTAAGTCTCTGGCTTTTCCTCAGAGCTTGTGAAGATCACAGCAGTATCCCACCTGGACATCTCCAGGGCATCTGCTCCTTGCAAAAGGAGTTCTTACCCCCAGTTCTTACCATTAAGTCTGACACAAAGCAGAGAGGGTCTGAGAAAAGAGCAGTATTGCAAAGGCAGCAGAGCCCTCTCCTTGCTGCAAGAAGAGGACAAACTACAGAACAGGCACACTACAGTCATTAGATTTGTGAGAAGGACTAGGCGTTTTGACGCAATCAATCTCCCCACTGTCTCTAGCAGAAGAGGCGTCCTTCTCAGAGTATTAGTATTTTATTTATTTAAGAAAAAGCTGACTCTTCTGTAGGGCACTAATAATTCTCCATCTGGCTTGAAATAAAGATCACTCATTGTGTTACATGTAAACAGTGGTTAAGAATTGCAGATGGCACGATTAAACACTAAAATTTTTACCCTAAATACCCCAAACTAAGGAATTCTTTGTGGAGGATAGAGAGTGGGGGAGCCAAAGAGAGGACCTTACCAGTAGCGACATTTTTGCCCACCAGACATTTCAATTTATCTGTATGTGCTTGAAAAGTACAGGTGGACATTTTTGCTAGTGTGCTTTGTGCTGAGAAAGTTAGAATCTGTTGTGAATATTCTGAACTACCAAGGCAAGTAATTTGGTATTTATTTTAAGGGAATACCTTTTTTTTTGAATGAACGATGAAGGCTCTCAGCTGTGATAAAATGACTAAGGAAATTCATCGTTGTGAAGTATAGTGCATGAGGGATAAATAGCTCAGCACTGGGCTCCACGGAGATTGCTATTCCTGTTATTCAGGAAAGTGATCTTGAAGTAATTCAAGTACATTTTCTTTTCAAACACTTGGTAGTGCTCAGCAATACTCAAAAAGGCAAAACAAAAATTGATGGGAATCACTATGAAAGAAGAAAAAACCTGAAACTTCTGAATACAGTGGACACAAAATAGAAAACTAAATATAAAGCAGCAGTATAAACAACAATAGAAAACTAAAAAGAGAACAAAACAAGATATGTGATAAACTGGCCTCGTGCTTACTGTGTGCACTTCTGTCTGTGAACTCCGAAGAAGAATGTGTTAGGCTGTGGAAGGGTTGGAAAAGGTCCAGAAAAGGGCAGCAAGGATGAACAGAAATATATATAATGACTCGTGATCAGAGAATATAAACAGTCTAGGACTTTTAAATAGACTAGGGCGAGGGACTTGTTGTGGGTCTGTGAACTCATGAGTGTATGGGGAAAGTGAAAAGGGGTCAAGTGTTCATTATTGCCCATATAACACAAGAATGAGAAGACCTTATGAAATTATTGAGTAGCCGGACTAAGACAAATTTAAAACAGAATATTATGATATGTAATGAAATTGTGGAATATTTCTTCCTTCCTTTGTGATCTGGAGGACAGAGATACAGGTTAGATAAACTCATGGAGGGCCAGATTGCTGTTGGAAGGACAAACCATCCAATTCAGTAAATTCGTAACTGTAAATTACTGAAAGCTCTGAGTACGTATAAGGAAATAGACCTATATTTGCTGAGGTTCTTATAGTATTTAACCAGGTGCTACTCAGTACTGTTGGAGATAAGATACTTGGCTACAGGGACCTTTGGTGTGGTCCCAAATACCCATTCTTCTGTATTTCTCTGTGAAATGCATGAAATGCAACCAGATGGATTGTCTTCATTTATACTGGTAAGAATTGTGTTCTGCTTGCAATATTGCAGCATTACATTTTCCTCTTAAAATGACATTTTCCTCTTGAAGTTCACTCCATCTGAGTCCTAGAAATGTTCCTGTTAGTTTGCCAAGAAGCCTAAATTGGCCCGACTATGTCTTTAATTCAGTAGGCAGCAGCTAGTTGAAAGAGAAGATTAGGATAAGCCTTTGCAAAAGAAAGCATGTTGAGAAGTGCTTAGGATATTCCTTGCCTTGTACATCAGCAGAAAATCTTACTGTACTCACAGCTCCTGTGCTCAGAGAGTGTAGGAATTGGGCACTGCCTTCCCACTGGCCTGCTACCCAGGCTCAGGAGAAGAGATACAAGCTCAAGGATGGTAATGTCCCCACTTAGACTGTTCAAACAGTTCTTCTAACTTGTTACACTAAGAAAGATCCTGACTAGTGCTTTCTGGGTTGTTCAGAAGTATTTGTTGTTTGTGTTAGTTTTGCCAGGGTCCATTGTGACAAGGGCAATACACAGATGCAGAGGAAGGCAGGCCTTAAGTCAGTGGCTTGCCATCTAAGTGGGCAAGGGATCCAGAAGACTTCTTATCCCATTTTTATAGCAGACACAGGGGCATAGTTTACCTGATCCAGCTGTAGCCGGATGAGTCTCAGCCCTAAGCTTCCCCTTTAGTCAGCAGTGAGAGATCAGCGCATCCAGAGCCCATCCATTCTGCCGTAAGCCGGGTGTCCAAGAGAGGAACTGAAGTAGCCCTCTGGAAGCGGTGGTTTCTCCCTGTGGACTGTAGAATGAGCCCAGGCAGAGCACGTAGCCTAAATCCCTGTCTGTTATAGGACAAAAGTGAGGAGCGATGAATCCTGGTCAGAGGAAATAGTCCTGGAGTAACACAGGGGCTGGGGTAGAGCCAGGAGCAGAACCCAGATCTTTGGATCTGTGGTGGCCATAATTACATCACCAGTCTTTTGTGCAGCATGCATTTGGGAGCACTGCCAAGGTACAAGTAATACATTTGTCCTATTGCCCGAAGTATACTTTTAGAAACAAAGGGTCCCTTGTTTACTATGGGTCCATTTCACTCCAGTGTGGCAAGTTCTTTACAGAGAGGCCCCTAGCCTCTCCCTTGCTTTTGTATCACATTTCTGGAGTCTTCACCAGTGATTTATTTGGATGGGGATTCTGATGCTAATGGCATTTCTTTGGCATGAGACGGTCTCTTCTGAACAAGGAAATATTGTCATCGTAATTTGCAATTCAGGATCTATGCTGCTTGGCTGGAATTAATTTTTATTCCCATCAGGAGGAGCTGTCTTTCTGTTTTTGTTTTTGCATAAATGAGATTTCTGGGTTGCTGGCTAGACTGACAGCCTGCAGTGCAGGGTTCAAAGAAGCTGTGATGGGTGTTGAGCTTGTGTTCTGCCTTGATGATGGGAGCACCACACTCAGGTCTTAGCAATCACCTTAGTTCATGTTCCAGAAGCAAGTGTGCCTCTGACAGCCTTCAGAAATGAATTTTTGTGTGCAGCTCCATCTGTCAGCACATGAAGTGAGGAGGGAAAAACAGTATTTGTATAGCAAATATATTTTATCCTACTGTTTCTTTGCACTCAGTGGATGTAACTTGCCAGTCACAAATGATGGGTGAGGAGTACGGACTCACACTTACTTTGGCAAAAGTGTCTACTCAGTTATTCACAGTGCTGGGTCTGAAGCGGGGCCTCATGTAGACAGAAACAGACCATGTAAAGATGCCTATACTGCTCTAGCTTTCTTGTGTAACATCAGCACGAGGAATGCTAGTACAGTGTCCTTATACTGGCGTGACTGCATCCAAAGTAAGAGTTGTAATGGCTCTGTGACTGAACTAAATTGGTGTAAAATCTGGGCCAGTGCTTTCACAGAGATGAGATGGTATTTAATAGATGTCCTGAGGCTCCCTGGTGCTGAGGAGTCATGGCTGAACACTGAGACCACTGGCCAGCTCTTATTGTACTCTCCTACAACATAACGTCAGGTAAACACAGACTAGGTGTACTTACAGAACAGTCTTGTATTTTCCCATTTCTCAAATGCACTGCCCAATGAACATAGACAGTCTTTTATTTACTGTGCTCCACTGATTGAGGCTGATGGATGGTCATTGCAATAAGGATATTCCCAAATGGGACATGCTCAGGGTGCTTCGGAGGGAACAGGGAGAGGACAAAATGAGCCAAGTGGCTTTAACAGCAAGGTACTGCAGTTTCCTGACCACCTCTGTGCTTTGTAGGCATTGCTTGCTCTGCTGGTGGTCTCATCCTTCACAGTTCTGCCACTCTTCAAATCAATTGAATGCATTCATCCTCAATGCTCCATGAGCACTTAGCACTAAAGGATGAAGTAGAGATCCTCAAGGAGCTAGCTCCTCAAGAACACTGAGAAACATTCTTTCAGGAAGGGTAGTGAAAACAAGACAGCAAGATGAATGTCCAATAAGATTGGCAGGGTCAAGGAACATGCTTCTTTTACCTTACAATTTCTTGGCTAGGATCTGATCCTGCACAGACAACTGAAAGGAGCAGTCATTACTACACACCATAATTCATGATGAGAATTTGAAGAATCAGGCATTTAAATTAGGGATTAGAATAAAGAAAATGACTGGTTACAAAACTAGCTCACTTCTAGAGGGTAAAAGTCATCCTTCTGGGACAGAGAGAATATGTTTGGAGGTATGCCATTTTCCTCTCCCTCTTTTTGCGCAAGAAACCTGGGCCCCCTCTGTCTAGAAAGCAAACAGTGGAAAAAATAATTAATAGAGAATTCCCAATCCGTGATTCCCTCCAAAGATTTAATGAAAATTAAGATCATCTCCATATTGTGCACCACTTTGGTTCATACACAGCATGTTCCAAGCCCCAAAGGCTTCTGCTAGCCCAAATGCTTTGTTTTCTAGCAAAATATTTCTCTGCCAAGTATGAATTTGAGAGGAAAAAGTAAGAAATCTTAGACTTATAGAATGGTTTAGGTTGGAAAGAACCTTAAAGATCATCTTGTTCCAACCCCCTGCCATGGGCAGGGACACCTCCCACTAGACCAGGCTGCTCAAAGCTCCATCCAGCCTGGCCTTGAACACCTCCAGGGATGGGGCATCCACAGCTTCTCTGGGCAACCTGTGCCAATGTCTCACCACCCTCACAGTAAGGAATTTCTTCGTAATATCTCATCTAAATCTATCCTCTTTCAGTTTAAAACTGTTACACCTCATCCTGTCACTGGATTTCCTGACAAAGAGTCTCTCCCCATCTTTCCTGTAGGCCCTCTTTAGGTTCTGGAAGGCTGCTAGAAAGTCTCCCCAGAGTCTTCTCTTCTGCAGGCTGAACAACCACAACTCTCTCAGCCTGTCCTTATAGGAGAGGTGCTCCAGTACCCTGCTTATCTTCATGGGCCTCCTCTGGACTCGCTTGAGCAGGTCCTTGTCTTTTTTATGCTGGGGGCCCTAGAGCTGAACCACCAGGTGGGGTCTCATGAGAGCAGAGTAGAAGGACAGAATCATCTCCCTTGACCTGCTAGCCACACTTCTTTTGATGCAGCCCAGGGTACAGTTGGCTTTCTGGGCTGCGAGCCCACATTTCTGTTTCATATTCATATGCACCAATACCCCCAAGTCCTTCTCCGCAGGGCTGCTCTCAATCCATTCATTGCCCAGGCTGTCTCCATGTTTGGGGGTGCTCCGACCCAGGTGCAGGACCTTGCACTTGGCCTGGTTGAACTTCATGAGGTTTACACAGGCCCACATCTAAAGCCTGTCCAGGTCCCTTTGGGTGCCATCCCTTCCCTCCAGTGTGTTGACTGCACCACTCAGCTTGGTGTTGTCAGCAAACTTGCTGAAGGTGCACTCGATCCCACTGTCTATGTCACTGACAAAGATGTTAAAAACTTCTGGTCCCAATACGGACCCCTGAGGGACACCACTCATCACTGGTCTCCACCTGAGCATCAAATAGTTGACCACAACATGGAGTGTGACCATTGAGCCAATTCCTTATCCACCGAGTGGTCCATCCATCAAATCCATGTCTCTTCAATTTAGAGACAAGGATGTTGTGTGGGACAGTATCAAATGCTTTGCACAAGTGCAGGTAGTTGTTGTCAGTTTCTCTTCCCTTATCCACCAAGGCTGTAACCCAGTCTTAGAAGGCCACCAAATTTGTCAGGCATGATTTGCCCTTAGGGAAGCCATGCTGGCTGTCACCGGTCACCTCCTTATTCTCCATGTGCCTTAGCATAGTTTCCAGGAGGATCTGCTCCATGATCTTGTGGGGCACAGTGGTGAGACTGACTGCCCTGTAATTCCCTGGGTCTTCCTTTTTTACCTTTTTAAAAATGAGCGTTATTTTTCCCCTTTTCCAGTTAGCGGGAACTTCACCAGTCTGCCATGACTTTTTGAATATGATATATACTGGTTTAGCAACTTCATCTGCCATTTCCCTCAGGACCCTTGGATGCATCTCATCAGGTCCCATGGACTTGTGCACATGTAGGTTCCTCAGACAGTCTCGAACCTGATTTTCTCCTATGGTATGTAGTACTTCATTTTCCCAGTCTCTGCCTTTGGATTCTGTGAATTGGGTGGTGTGGCTAGAGCACTTGCTGGTGAAGACAGGGCTAAAAACATCATTGAGTACCGTGGCCACCTTCATATCGGTTGTAGCCAGATCTCCCATTTCACTCATTAGGTGGGTACCATTTCTTTCATCTTCCTTTGTTGTCCTATGTACCTGAAGAAACCCTTCTTGTTATTTATTATGTCCCTAGCCAAGTTTATCTCCAGCTGTGCCTTGGCTTTCCTGATCCCCTCCCTGCATTCTCGGGTCATATACCTATAAACTCCCCAGTATGTATATCCCTGCCGCCACTGCCTGTGCATTTTGGTTTTGTGTTTTAGTTTGGCTAAGAGGTTTTGAATTAGCCAAGGTGGCCTCCTGCCTCCCCTGCCTGACTTCTCGCTCATCACAATTGAGAGCTTTTGTGCCCTAAGAAAAATGTCTTTAAGTATCTCCCAGCTCTGGTTCGCTCCTTTATCTCTGAGGGCATTTTCTCAAGGGATCACATGCAATGGCACCCTAAGCAGTCGAAAGTTTGCCTTTCTGAGGTTTAGGGTCTTACTCTACATGTTACCCATCCCATATCCCTCAAGACTGAGAATTCTACCAGGCAATGATTGCTGCAGCCCAGGCTACTCCAATCTTAACCTCTCCAATAAGTTCTTCCACACTAGTGAAAATGGGTCCAGCAGTGCCTCTCCTCTGGTTGAGCTGTCCATCACCTGTACCAGGAATTTTCCTCAACACACTCCAGTAGTTTCCTGGACTGCTTGCATTTCACTGTGTCATTTTTCCAGCAGACGTCTGGGTAGTTGAAGACCCTATCAGGATCAGGGCCTGAGAGCCCTCTCCTGATTGGAGAGGCCAAGGTATCCGGTATCCAGGTTCTTTCAAGGGAATTATAGAATCATAGAATGTGTTGGGTTGGAAGGGACCTTTAAAGCTCATCTAGTCCAACCCCCCTGCAGTAAGCAGGGACATCTTTAACTAGATCAGATTGCTCAGAGCCTCATCCAGCCTGGCCTTGAATGTGTCCACGGATGGGGCCTCCACCACCTCTCTGGGCAACCTGTGCCAGTGTCTCACCACCCTCATTGTAAAGAACTTCATCCCATTGCCCTTCATCCTATATCACTACATGCCCTTGCAAACAGTCCCTCCCCAGCTTTCCTGTAGGCCCCCTTCAGGTACTGGAAGGCCGCTATAAGGTCTCTCTGGAGCCTTCTCTTCTCCAGGCTGAACAACCCCAACTCTCTCAGCCTGTCTTCACAGGAGAGGTGCTCCAGCCCTCGGATCATTTTCGTGGCCCTCCTCTGGACCTGCTCCAACAGGTCCATGTCCCTCTTGTGTTGAGGGGTCCAGAGCTGGATGCAGTACTCCAGGTGGGATCTCACGAGAGCAGAGTAGAGGGGGAGAATCACCTCTCTGGGTCTGCTGGCCACGGTTCTTTTGAAGGCAATTTATTAGGCACCCTGTACCCTGATGATTTCCAGCTGTGGTTCTTACTGCATGATGCTGTAGAGAGCCACTGACACATTAATGTCTTGGCAGTCTGACTTAGGGCAGATGCTCTCTGACATACAGTGTAAGATCCCGAGCATGTAAGCAAGACGTGTGCCAGGCATCAGAAGGGTCTTACTGTATCACTGCAGAATTGTGCCCTGCCCTGCTGCATAGATTCTCGTCAGCTATGGACAGTCTCTTGATTAAGATAAACTTGCAGAAAATACAAATCTGGGAGCTGGGTTGGGTACCAGGAAAACATTCCTTCCTGATCCCGACAGAAGAGTAATCAGATCATTGAAGCATAAGCTGTCATCATAACTCTCCTAAGGCAAGCCTACAGGTGTCCTGGGCATGGGGAGGGCAATCTTCTTCTTTGAGTCAAGAAAGCAAGTAATGGATAACAGGGCTGCATCACATCCTACGTTCATGTGCTGGATGGAGGATTTTTCTTAAAAGCTGTGTCAAGGCATGTGTTTTAGAATGATGCTCAGTTTTCTTGTCAAAATTCCATCTGATGGTGAGTCGTTCACCTCCCTGCTCTACTGTTCCAACTTTGAATTTGTCTGCCCCCAGGTAAATGGTATGTCATTTCAAGGCTGAATTTGTCTAACTTAAATTTTCAGCCATTGAATCTCATTATTCTCTTGGCAGCAAGCTTAAAAAGCCTTTCCACCAAGTCCCTTCTCCATACATGGTGTAAGTGCCCGTATGAATTGATGAAGACTTCTCTCATTTTTTTCTTCTTTAGGCTGAACTCATCAAGCCATGCTCAAGACTTATTTTCCATCTGTTACGTTATTTTAGTGAACTTTCTCTAACCTTTTTCCAATGTACCCACATTCTTCTGGAGTGCAAATGCCATAACCAGGCGTACTCACCTAGTTTTTCTCTTATGCATGCCACCCACTGTTGTGTCATCTTCAGGCTCTCTCAGCAAACATTTTGTATCATTATGTAGATCAAACTAAATATATTAGCCAGTGCTGGACTAAGAACTGGTGCCTGGGAATTTGCTCTGGAAACCATCTCTGTTCATTTCTCTTTCTGTTTACAGCTCTACTTTAGGCTCTGGCAGTGAACGAGTTTTTAATCCAGCTAGTGTGTGCTCTGCTAATTCCATGTCATATAGTTTTAAAATCAAATATTCTGGTGTACTTAACTGAATGCCAAAGGAATACACAGATATTATTCTTGTTAGCACAGTTATTTCATCAGTCATCCTGACAAGAGGGATGGCAGCTTTGACAAGACATTTACCCTCTGCATAGGTCTAGGGATCTAAGTAATAGGGGAGATAATTCAGCAGGACTGAGGTCCTCACACTGAAGGGGTCTCACTGCATACAGATAAGGTCTGTGATCATTAATTCATGTTAACTACTTGTTAGAAGCTATAATGCTTTATCTGGTGTTGAAATGTAGATAAATCCTTCAAGTTTTCTATGAGATCTCACTCAAACTATGGAAAAAACAACTTTGGAGGCCAGCTCTCTGAAACTCACAGGGAGTTACATTACATTACATTACATTACATTAGAGAGTCATAGAAAATAGAACTGAAAAAGATTTCAAAAAGTTATTAGTCCATCTCCATGCAAGACAGTACTTTATTTAAAACATGAGTTTGAGGACTAAACTTAGTCCACTTAATGAAGATTGCATGCAGTGTAATTCCTGGCATGGCTGAGGGCAAAGTCCTAGAGATGACAGGCAATCCTTGTGACAAGGACAGAAGTGTATGTTTGAGAAGGAGAACCCTAAAAGCCTGAAAACACTGATTTAACAGTATAGGCTGAGATCTTAAGGAGAGTCAGTGTTAGAAATTGTAACACGTGTTTGCATGTGGATAATTTTCTTCTCTGCAGTGGTAGATTTAAAGGTTGTGGTGCAGCATGTGGAAGACACTCTGGACTGAATTTACATAACAACCTGCTATTAAATTTGGTAATTTCTGATAAATGACCAAAGAGCTTTAAGTAAAAGCACTAAGAGGATTGAATACTGCCTAATAAATTCAGATCTCTGAACCAGCTCACAGAAAGTCTCTTCCAGGTGGCTTTGGATATGTTTATATATTTAAATTATATTCCCAGAACAGGGACAGAAGACTTCTGTGAGGGAAGCTCCCTGCTAATCTTTCTCTAAGCTACATGGGTTTATTTTTATATTGAGAATAGAGATTGAAGACCTTGTCAGAGAGCGAAAAAGCATTTTAGATGGCTTAGATGAAATTCCTTGTCCTCTATAAGGCTGTGTGCACATGGGATTCATGTGAGGGGACTGTGCTGGAAAGAGGGGGGAGCTGGCAGCTCCCCAGTCACATAATGGCCTGTGTGCTGGACTGTTTCCAGCTGTGAGCTTCAGCCTTTCTGGACCCCACGGCAGAGGTACTGAAGTTTTCTGACTGCAATACCACAAAAGGCTGATAGAGATTAATGTGGCCCATGCACCTCAAAGAGCTCTTCATATTGCAGTCTGGATTCAATTTACTATTTGGCCTATATTTGTAGAAAGCACTAAAATGCTACAACAGACCTCAGCTTTGCGAAAACATCTCTGTGTCTGTTCGGAGGCACGTGCCCAACACTGATCTGAAGTTGATAAAATTAAAAACATCTTCAGTGGTAAAAGACCCAGGAGGTTCACTCTGACTTTTTGGTAACAGGTCTCAGAACTGTGTTGGGCCAACATGGTGGCTGAGCATTTCTTTTTAGCGGTGAATTTATTGTTTATTGATGTTTTGGATATTTGCACTGTAAGTTGAAAGACTGTTGCATTTTGCAAATGCTGGTGATGCCAATTATGGATGGTAGTTGATATAATAGTTAGTGATATCTAACTATTAACACTTACTTTATATTGAGGAAAATAAAGGAGACAATCACAGAATGAGAACATATTGGTTGCTTAGTTGCCAGTGATTTTAATTTATTATATTTGTTATATCAGGCAGAATGAAGCCCCACTAAGTGATATGTGAAGTTGCTACTGTAAGGGAATATTGCAATCAGAAAACAAGCATCAACAAAATAAGCACAGAGAAAAAAACTAAAAAGGAATATGAGAGTCTTATTTGTGAACCATTGAAGAACATTTGTATGGACACTGAGTACCCTCACAATCAAAAAGGAAGACCCTGGAGCACATGGGCCTGCTCTGTATTAGTTTATGGATGCTGTTTGTGCTATGTGACTTTTTAACAGCTGTAAGGAGTTTTCCATGACTACATTGTATTAATTAAAAGAGGCTGCTGGGGAAAAAAAGGCAGGAAATAAAACACAGCGATCAGATGCATCTGAGGCAAGCATATCAAAAGTCATTAATAACTAGGTCTAATGCTAATCTATGTTTTCATCCATGAAGAAGAAATAAACAGAACATCACTGCTGATAAAACGTTTTGATGAGACAAATATCGGAGGGGTGGTAAAAAATGGAACAATCAGATCAAAGAGTGATTTAGATCCCTTTGTAGCAGAGCACAAAGCATCACTCTGCGTTACAGTGTCCAAGCATACGTTCAAAGAAATCCCAACCATACAAGGGGGAGCCCTATCTTGAGGAGCAATGATTTATAAAAAAGCTTGTGATGAAACCCCGGTGCTGTACTGCATCAGAGATCCTTTGCTCTATAGAGAGGGGGGCTTGCAAAGGAACTGACAGGCTAAAAGAGCCTTTTATATTTAGTGCCGGAATGACTACACTGGAAAGGCATGCTCACCACTGCTGACATGCCAAGGAGAAGCAAATGATAAACTGGGAAGGGTTCAAAAAAGAATGAAAGAATGATCTAAGAACAGGACAACTGACCTGGGAAACAAATTCAAGGAATTCAGTTTGTTCACCTTGTCAAAGAAAAGCTTATTAGGTAGTTGGATTTCGGTCTGTTAACTCCCTGTATTGGGAAAGCAGATGATGTAACAAAGGGATCTTTAATCTGCCAGACAAATGATATAACAAGATCAAAGAAAAGCTGGAGCTACATGAATTCAGGCCAGACAAAGTGTGGCTTTTTAATAGCAGGTGGGTAATTGAGAACAGTTAATTTTGGCATGTGGTGAATTCCTAACCTCTGGAAATTTCAAAATATGGAAATTTTAAAGATATGATGTTTCTAAGTTTTGGTCTGCAGCAGCCATGATTTCTTTCATTTGAAACAATATTTAAGGTAGGAAAATCTTACATTCTTTACATCTTATATTCTTCAGGAGTCTGATTTATTCACTCTTCTAACCTTTACAAAGGCTGCTCTTTCTAATTTCTGTGTTGGAGGCTTTAAAGTTCATTTGCAAAACATCTGTATCCTCCTCCATGGTCTGAGAGTCTTTGAAAAACCTCCCTAGTGGAATCAGTGTTAGAAATTTAAGCCATAACTAATTGTGGTCAATTAAATGTAATTACACTGAAAATTACTACACACTAAAATTTAAGTTTTCCAAACACCAAGTATCTCCTACTACACAAACAGACTGTGGGAGTGTAAAATTGACAGTACCTATTATACTGCCAACTCTGTTAGTAAATATAACCTAGTAAGTATAATGCATTAAGTGAATCATATGAAAGATTAATTTCAGTTGGTGACTTAATTACTGATTTGTAATTTAAATTCTGTAAGCTTTGCCTAATTTTTTCTAGCCTTAACATTTTCATTCGTTTAATTTTAAATCAACTTGTAACATCATCTTATGCTGTAGCATTTTGTTAAGCATGAAATAATAAAGAGCTCAGTTGATGTGTTTGGGGAAAAAGATGTATTAACAGATTTTACAGGGCCTGGAGATCAAAGGAGCTGCTCAGCCATCCTGCTGTGTCTCTGGTGCATTGCAGGCCATTAACTCACAACCACTTACCTCTCTGTGTAGCCCCTTTATTTTGACTTGGGCATTTTTATCCACAGGAGACTAAACATTTGTGTGCCATGGAGTCTTACCTGTTTGATAAAGCCAGTCTGATGCCTTCCCTTTCTTAGCTTTGTCCCTGGAAACAGCTGCATTTAAGTTACTGTGGGAAATTCTTTTTTTAGCATTTGCACAATAGAAAGCAAGGAGAGATGGGTTAACTCTCTTTGTTACCTATGTCAAGGCCTTGTAATGAAAATCAGCTAAAAGTCTTTCCACCCGTCTATACTGAGAGAACCCTTGACTCAGCAGGAGATGATCAGCAGATGCTGAAGACAGACAAAATAGCTCTACACACTCTCTCTTGAAAGCATCATCTTGTGCTCTATTTTAAAGATTCATTTTCTGAAATACAGATGTTTTTATGCCCATGTTCTGTATGACAAACACTATTTGTTTGGATTTGTATTTCCCATTCCCGCCAACTACTAAGGTTACATTATTATCAGAGTTTGACTTTTCCATAGCAAAAGCTCTGGAATCAAGTCTACTTCTCACACTCTAATGGAAGTAGCAAAAATATTGTCAGGGTCCTGAGGGCAGTAGAAGGCTCTGGTGGCCTCTCATGACCCTCACCAGCTTAATTTTTCAAAAGCAGAGGGACAAGCCCAGGCTGCTGAGGCCCCTGCACCGCCGGCTGCGTTATTGTGCTTGGGTATCAGCTCCCCATGTCTTCAGGAGCAGCCAGTGATTCCTGCAACCAAGCCAGACACATATTCTGTTGCCCTGATAACCCAGTGTTTAGGCAGATAAATAGCAAAGTAAAATCTGGATAAAACACAAGACAACATTACTTAGCCATAATGAATTTACTTATGGCAGATACTTAATTGTTTTTCCATATTAACTTGTTCTTTAAAGGACTTGGTTTTCTTCTGCTTGCCTTATTTTTATTGCTGAAACCTTGATGTGGGCTGCAAAGCAGATTTTCTAATCTGAGAGCTTTGAGTTCTATCTGAGAGATAACCGTAGCAAGACTGAAGATCCGGCCTTGATTTAACTTTTTGCGTTAGGATTTCTAGGATGAGGTTCACTAATATGGGTAGATTCACAAAGGGTAGGAATCTTGTAAAATCCTTTTACCTGACAATAACCCAGGTTTATATGGCACTTTCTTCAGAGAAGTTCCAGAGCGCCAATGCAAGGGAAGACTAAATTAACTGATTTGTTTAGCCTCCACAGCGCTCCCCAAGTATATTAGGGCTGATAAATGCCAAGGAGGTTTAAAAGCTGTTTAAGGCTAGTGGTGCAGGCACATATCTTAGTTTAGAGGAGAGTTTGGTGTGCTACGGATTTGCTCTGGATGCCTGCCATGAAAAGGCTCTGGATCCAGTGACCTGAGAGGTCTTTCCATTTCCCTAGTTTCTCAGATGCCACTGTGGTTGTGAAATCAGCCACACGGATAAGGAACACTGCTGGCTCCATTAATTTTATTTATTGCCTCATGCATACTTTACTGTGGTTTAGTACTATTAAAGCTTAAAAGTTTTAAAATCCTGGTAAGAAGATAGAGCTATTGTTAATCTTTTATGACTATAGGAATGCAGTCTCTGTAGTAGAGCGATGCTGTTGAAAAACCTGATGATCATAGAAATAAATTGTACATAATCTCATTATGATTTTTTGAAGTTAGCTGTTGCAGGTTTAGATATGATCAGGTGATCTGCATTTTTCAGTTGCATTCAGAGTCTTTCAAGCTAAGGAGGCCCTTTAATGATGAATCCCTGTGCAGAGTCTGTAATTTGGCAAGCAGTTCCCTGAGAGTAAGAGTGGGATTTAGTGTATTGAGGGGGTTGCTACAGAAAACATCCTTGTTTCTGTCCTGTGATGTGGAAGATGCTGCAGGAATTCTTAATGAGCAAGTTGCTGTGGGGCTTAGATGTAGTGGATATAGTGTCTTGAAATAAATTTTGATGTCTTTCAGCTGTAATGCTTAAGTACCTGCAAACATGATACTCCAATCAGTTTGTTTGGGTTAGTTTACTTTATATTGTGACAATACTTTTGTGTCTGTGCACTGAGATGAACTGTAGCTTAGATGGGGAAAAGATAAATCACTATATGTGAGGTCTACAGAGCTCATGGTCAGACCTTCCGTACAGACATTATTAGCAGTGGTGGACTGTCAATACCACACTAGCCAGATGGGCCAGTTATTAACCAACTTCCGCTTTCATTAGTTTATTTCTGAACTTAGTTATTCACACACCACTGTAGAAGAATCTATGCAAAGAATGTAAGTTATACAGCACTGCTGTATGAATTGGCGTGAGCAGTATGCATGTCAGTTAAACCCCGGAGTCACATCATAGTGCAGAAAACTATCAACATGAGCACATAGCATAAAGCATGGAAAATTTCCTGTGTGTAACTTCTTTCTGTGGCTTGGCCTGCCCCTTGCTACACTGCATGCCACAGTCACCCTTAAAGGCAAGGCTGTGTATGAAAATAATTTTTGTTACAAACTACTATAGGCAAAATATCTCCTTATTTGTATGTAGTAATTTGACAAGTCTATTAACAAATAGTTGTTTCTTTTGATAGATAGCTAGATTACTAAAGCAGTCTGTGGGACAGAATTTATGGAGACAGGGAGTGGTCTATGATAAAAATAATGTCTTTTAAATTGTTTTGGATGCAATGTAAGCACACAAATAGCAGAAAGCTATTTGATGTATGAAAGTGAGAAAACAGGAAGAATTACAAGTGAAAAAAGGTAATACTGATAAGCACTGGGAGTTCCTGTTTCAGGGAATATGGAAAATTTCTTTGGTAGTTAGGAAATTTTCCCCTGAGGGTGGTATGGTATTGCCAAGTCTGATCATTCAGACATCACAAGGCAGGCTCTCAAAATCATAAGATTATTACAAATGATAAGACTTGACTTCTTTTTATTTGCCTTCTATGCTTTCAGGGTGGAATCTCTTTGGTGTTTTAAAACTTTCATTTATTGCTGTGAGGCCTAGCAATGTTTTGTTCTGAAACAAAGCAGAAGCAGAACTTGTGTTTAAAAATGAAGCTGAGGCTTGGGAAAAAACTCCTGCTATTGCAGCACTCCTGCTAAACTTGCAGGAACTGGCAGCGCTGTTGTGGCTCCGGTCTATATGATGTCTTGCACAGCCCTCTAAGCAGTCTTCCCTCACGAAGACAGAGGCAATGGTTCCCAAGTGAATGGACTTTGGTGACCTCAGAAGAATCCCGGTGGGTTTGTGGCTGTACAGATCTGATGACTTGCAATTTTACCATTTCATATGCCTTGTGAGATGAGCTTGCAGCTGCACTCTGATTCCTGGAATCCTGGAAATTATTGGTAAGTCATGGGTCTGGTCCAGCTTTGCTAGTTTGATGCTCCTTGGTGTTCATTTGCGTCCTTTAAAGATTTTCAGTTTATCTGTAATGATTAGATTGCTGTTGTGACAGAACTAGTTATGATTTTTTTTAAATGTAATTTTTCAAATTTGGAGAGGAATGAATTAAGTTCTGCAAAGGAAAGGTTGAACTACATTTTCAGATTTGCAAAAGCATTTTCAATATTTCCAACCAAACCCCAAGCCCCACTGGGATCTCCCATGCTTTAAAAGCATCAGAACTTAGCTTCTTCCTATATGCCTCTTGTACTGCAGGATCTCTGACAGCCTCTAATCCTTCCAGACTTCACAGCATGCTCTGAAAATTGCAGTTTCCTTTTCTTCTTTGAAACAAATTCTTATCATTTCTTGCATATGGTATTACAGCTGACAGTATGTAGTCCCAGCCTGAATACTAAGACCATAATGCTGTTCCTTGTGCTGTGCTAGAGTGTATAAATGACTTAACTGGACTCTCAGAGTAGGTGCCACCAAAAGGAAATGTCAATTAATTTATAAATGACAGTCAGTTGGGACCGTGTTCTATGTTGACCACCAGCTGATTCACATTTTAACAAGCTATTGTTTTCCCAATTTGAATTCTATTATTTCTTGAATTGTCTGTTCTCTCTAAGCCTCACTGGGTGCTGTTTGCACTATTAATCATGCATTTTTCCTTTTACTTAACACATGTATTTACATAACTGCAGAATTAGTTAAGAGAAAGGAAGGAATGTGACTTCCAGCTGAAGTGGAAAAATAAATTGTTGTCAGTTTGGGCAAACATCTGCAGAGCAGGAATTCTGAAAACCACATATAATAACTGAAATAACTGGGCAATGAAAGCTTACTGTCAGTTGGGATGATTACCATACCATATTGGTATTTTCTGTGTTGGGTAGGAGAAGGCAATCAGGCAATATATAAAATACTGCTAGGCTGTATTCTGATTTCATGCCTGACTTTACCAGTGTGTCTGGCTATGGAATTATATCTAATTTGTGTTCACATAAACAAGATCAGAATCAGCCCACTGTTTTCATTGGGAAGATATTTGATGATGTCTGCCTTCTGCATTACAACATAAAGTTTTTCCTTGTTTTTTGGAAGGAACTGTAAATTAGCACATTGGTTTGACTTTAATGTTTGGCTATTGCAGTCTTGGTTTCATACAAAAGTCAAAGTACGAAGTCAAAGAATGACATAAAATCAGACTGGAATGGGCCTCCAAAAATCACTTATCTGTATCAGAACAGGCTTAATTCTGCATAATGGCTTCTGACACATGTCTGACACTATTTAAAGACCAGTGTCTTAAAGCTCAAGAGGATGGAGACTCTATCTCTTCTTAAGCAGCCTGCCATTGTCAGACTCACTGGAGAAAAAACCTGCAAGCGTGCACCTGACACCCGTTGCCAGAGGGTTTGTTGCGTCTCCAAACCTAAAATTCAGAAGTAAGGGAACAGAGGTTGGACTGGACACCAGTGGATTTCCCACTTCAGCCAGGTGGGCGAGCAAGGACAGATCCTTCCTGGAAGAGGGTCTTCTCTCCTGTGGCCATTCTGCCTTATGGCAGCAGGGACCTTCTAATTCCTTGTGCGGATGTGCATGCAGATGGCCTTGAAGCTCATCACAGACTGTGCCCTACCTATATCCCTCTCTCTGGAGAGAGACTCCTGCAAGGGAACACCTCCCCAAAATAGGGTTCCATTGCATGAAAACATCCGCAGAGATACATGCACGGGTTAATGACTGGTCACGTATTTTGCTCCTTGTAAGATTTTCAAAGGACACTGACTACCAAGGAACCAGGGCTCATTCCCACCCTGAGCCTCGTCCCCTATTTCAATTGGCAAAGAGAGGGCTGAGGGTATACACAAAGGCTCTGACGATGCTCCTGCGCCCCCCTTTTTGGGTGCCATGTGGAGAGGGAACAGAACAGAACACCCAATGTATCCTCTGGAAGCTATGTCATCTCCTGTTAATGAGATGTTTACAGACTGGATCTGTGGAAATGCTGTCTTTGTACGGGCAGAGTCTCTGGTGAAGATGTTTGGTGTAGTACCACATGTGTTAATGTTGGCTGGCATCACCTCTGTACTATAAATACCCCTATTGGATAGTGGCGCAGCATTAATTCTTGCATGTTTTCATGCCAATTTTACTTGCTTTTTCTAATCAAATATTTACAAACAATCCCGCAGTGCTCTCTGGCATCATAAGGCGGATCTCTGAAGGAAACCATTAATTTTCTGCTGTACAGCATCGGCTGATTAGATGCTTTGTGGAGGGAGAACTGATATGAAAGCACAGAAATGAAAACAGCAATACTCCTGCCAGGCACTGTAGCCTGTTGCTACATGTTGTTTTCATTCATCAACTGGTTTTATTCATTTGTCTGAAGCGATGCTAGCGAGTGAATTTTACCAGAGAATGGAAGCAATGCTCAGGAGCACAGGAGCTTGCCTTCCTTGCTATCTTCTGTCTATACCTCTGCTCCCAATACCAGAGGTCATCTTTCTACTGTTCATATGAAGCCCTTTCTCCTCCAGCTATGGCATCTAGCAGTTACAAAATATAAGGAAACCAGTGAGAACATCTGACCGTTCTCCAAGCCAGACATGGCTTGCAGGAAGGGTTAAGGTAGAAAAACTTAAGGGCTGGATGACCTATATTGCATTTCTCCCAGCAGAGCTATTTCCTAGTTCCCCTTGCCTTCCAGCCTGGTGCTACAGTTATCCTTTGTTGTTTAGACTGACTTTAGAGCCAATGCATGTGAGGGCTCCTCCATGGTGACCTGGGATTGCAGAGGGGGCAGGATGTCTGCCTGCCTGTTTTAGTTACTTAAATGCTCCATTGCTACGGGGTCCGAGTTCCTTTCTGCCTCAACTGTCTCTTCCCAGATGAGATCAGGCAATGCTGCTTCCATTCTTACTGATGAAAAAGCCAAGCCAAGGGACCCCCAGAAGACAGCATGTATGCAGAGCTGCATTCACTTAGATCCTATAGGGCAGTCCTAGAAACTCAAGGGTATTCCAGCAATTCCCATAGAGGCGCAGTGACTCTAGAGGCCTTTTTACAGAAAGGTTATTCAATCTGGAGTGCTGCTTCTCCAGACTTGTGCCATCACACCACGATTCTGTTTTGGAGAACCCCTAACTTTTGTCCCAACCATCCCCTGCTCCTGCAAAGAGCAGGAAGCTTGCTAAGTCAGTTGTCTGTCTTTGCTGGCTGGTATCCAGTCAGAGAGCTGGGTCACCGGGCAGCTTTAAAGACCTAGCCCTCCTTAGATTTCATTGAAGAACTGATAATTATATAGATTGAGTGTTACATGCATGCAATATCACCATCAGTACCCTAAGACAACAGTACTGCTTAAAATGGTGTTTTTTTCAGCCAGATCAGCAAGCACAGGGGTTAGAACACAGAGGAGGAAAGGAAAAATGACAGAGGAAGGAAGAGATCAGCATTAGATTGTTTTGTGTCAGTCATGAAACTGGACTTGAAAGTACTCTCCTATCTTCATGTACACTCTGAGAAAAACTTCTAGCTAAATCTGGAGGAGCAGTTGCAGAAGTGTGTCTTAGGAGGTCTGACATGGGATGCCATATGCATTCATGAACTGGAGAGCAGCCGGAGAGCGGAGGTGCTACTTCTGAGTATGGTGCTGGTGAGACCTTTACCGGAATGTTATATGCAGCTATTAACAGTTCAGTCTTCAAAATGGATGTTAAAATTGAAAAAGGTTCAGAGACAAGCCACAGTTTGACTTATGTTTGGAAGCTCCGCCTTACAGTGAAATACTTAAACAGCTCAACTTAGCTTATTAAGAAGTTTAAGTAGTGATTTGATTACTGTCCATTAGTTCCTTGAAGGGAAAGGAAGGAGATGTCTTGCAGAACAGAACTCTTTCATCTTACTTTTTCGTCTAGGACAGAATCTAGCAACTGGAAGTAGAACTTAGAGATCTCAGAAAGCTGGAAATAAATTGAATTTTTAATGGTGAAAGTAATTAAGCATAGGAACAAGTACAGGATTTATTCATTACAACGATCTCCTTTGGCCTTAGAATTTATAAATCTGCATTGGGCTAATTCCATCATTAATTCTAGCAATACGTAAGTTACTTTGTAAGCTCCTGAAGTTAGCTTGTCATTATTCCTAGGGAAGAATGGGACAAAGAAATTGTATAAGGCCCCATTAAAGACTTTTTCTTCAAAGACTTTTCTCTTTTGTCTTTTGTTCTGGAGATGAGTGAGTATCATTTTTCAACAGAGTGGATCAGTAAAACCCTGAAGGAAATCTGTCTAATTTAATGTTTTCGTTAGAGTTGAAACTTGTGAGACGCCAAAACTCTTCTTAGCTTACCTTTGGTTTTTTTGCTGCTGCAAAACCAAAATAAAAATTCTTCAGTATAACATTTTTCTCTGCTGAACTTATGGAACTCAGTCATACTTTCCAATTCTCCATTTCGTGCTCAGTAATATTTGCTAGGTGGCCAGTCTGCCAGAATACACCCAGGAATATCTGAACATTAACCTACACGGACTGATATTATAGGACACTTCAGGTTGAGATTCTGTCAGGAATATGTTAAAAATTCTGGCCATTGATGAATAAGTGCAGACCAGACTGTCAGTTTTTAGAAACTTTTAACACCACAACAGTGTAAAAGACTCTGCATGTCCTGTGGGTTGTTTTTTGTTTATTGTTTTTTTTTTTTAAAAAAAAGTAATTATTCTGAGTGCTGCATGTTTTGTTGTCAAGGATATCACTTTGTTGTAATATGTGTGAGAGAAGATAAAAGTGAGTTTTAGGATATTGTGGAATAAAGTCAATTAGAGAAGGCAGGAAAAAATTATTCAGGGATGCTTAAATCTTTGTATCAGTGAGGAATCTAAGTGTCGAATCATGTAACTAGCTTTGAGTTGTGTCTTCAGCAACTCCTCTACACTTCTGTTTTCCTGGCCATAAGATAAGGAGAATACAACTCTCCTGTGTGAAGAACTTGAGGCTTACTCTGTGTAGTACTGTGTAACCTAGGCATCCTTAATTTTTCAATGTTATCACACTGGATTTAATTCATTGCTAAATATTAACAAGTGGCCCCTGTTGGTTCCAAGTGTTGACTGCCATAAAAGAAAGGCAGCAGGTATTGTTGCAAGAGCTACTGCTTATTCAGCTCTGAGTTATTCTTATCAGATTCCTCCAGGTATAAGAGAGCAGACTGGGACTCATTGGCATTCTCCAGCTCCTCCCATCAAATGGTGCCTGATGAAGTGGTTCCCAGCAGTACATAAAGAGATCTTCATAAAGGGACAGTTGTATCAGCTTTTTTTATTGTTCGGTGAGTTCGGAGAACTCAGCACAACAGATTCTCAAGATGCTGATAGTGTGGATCCCAGATTGTGGATGCCAAGGATTTTGAAGTTTGGAGATGTTTGGCTCAGCCTTCCTGAGCACCCTTGGTGCTGTATAACTGTATTTTTGTGTCCAAGCTGTAAGACTGTGCTCAGAACAACAGAATCACCCCATCAAAACACTGGGAGCTGTGTTATTTGCTCTCTGAAGTTTCTGAGTGTTTTCTGTGTTTGGTTTCCTAGGCAGTTTAGCTTTGTCTTGCCCAGGGGTAAGTGCAACCCCTTTATATAACCGGGAGGTGCCCAGCTGCGCTCTCTTCCCCACCTTGGCTTGCAGAGGATAGGAGAGAGATACTCTGAAGCAGGGATAGGAGTGTGATACTCTGGAGCAGCACATGCTTTCTAGATGCTGTGCAGTCACAGGCTTCTTCCTCTGCTGCAGAGATGCTGGAGGGAAGCCAGACTGCCCAGCAGCAGCTTGGCTGGTGGGGACAGGAGATAAGAGGGAGTTAACCTCCCCTTTAACTCCCACAGTGAATCCGTGGTGTTGACCAGACTTGTAGCCTGGTGTGGTTTACGCAATGGTTGGCTTCCCAGAGCTGGGAGTCTACGAAGTTGGCTGTCTCTAGAGAAAAGTTCAAGTTTCTTCTTATGTGTATAAATATCTGATGGGAGGGGATAACAAAACCAGAGATGGACTCTTCTCAGTGGTGTCAAGTGAAAGGACAAAAGACAATGGACATGAACTGAGACAGAGAAAAGTCCCTTTACACATAAGATAGATAGAATTTCTTCACTGTGAGGGTGATCGAGCAGTGGAACAATATCTCCACAGCCTAGAAAGGTTGTGGAGATATCTCTTTAGAGATACTAAAAATGTGACTCAACACAGTCCTGGGCATTGTGCTCTAACTGACCCTGCTTTAAGCAGGGAGGACTGGACTAGACGATCTCCAGAGTTGACTTCCAGCCTCTGCTATTCTGTGATTTTGTGATTATTTTCTTTCTTTTTCATCGTTTATCCATCATATCTAAGTGTGAGCCAAAATTTGGCCCATGGTTTGCATAGATACTTCACGCTTTATGTGAGTCTTTTGGACCAGTTCCGTTCCCTTGTAACAGCTAGTTGCTGTTTGGAAATTCCACTCTGAAGGATCTCTCTTCTTGCCATAACTGCCTTTTTTTCTTCTGCCTTTGTTGTCTGATCAAAGGTTTGAAATCTATTGCTTTGTTGCCATATACGTTGCGAACTGGCTTTGAGGCTAACAAATATAAAAGTTATTTTTGTTTTCATTTAGTTCTTCTAGAAAACTAATAGTTTTTGTCTGAAATCTACCTTCAGTAGCTCTTAAAACCCACTTATACTAACCATCAATCATTCACTTCACGTATCTGCTTGAGATGCACAGTATTTCATGTACTAAAAATAAAAGCAAGCCAAAAAATCCAAATCACTGTGAGAACTGTGTATATCTGGTGTATATTCGAGCCTTTTACAAAGAGGAATGCTGAAAGATGGTAGCTGGCTGCACAGGGGAATGGGAAGAGGACCATTAGGGACCTGGGAGATGCTTAACCACAAATTAATAGGGATATAGACCGTATTCTAGAAAAAATATCACTATTTTTATGGACTTCTTTAAGTGTTTGATGTTAACCACTGCTGAAAATGGGATAGTACAGGTGTCTGGATTGTAATGTCTGCTCTTAATAGTTATTTTTTATTGAAGTACATGCCTGTGCAAAATTGACTGAAGGTTGGACTGTGTGTGCAACTCTGCTTCTTCTTTGCTCCACAATCAAATCTGGGTCTTCTGCCAAATGTCTTCAGAAGAGCTCTCTGAGCTGCCATATCATTTCTAATTGCCTCCTTCACAGTCTGGGCTGTGCATGTCCATCTCAACAGGCATCTGTCTGCTTTCAAGAGGCTGCAGCACCATCCTAAAACTCTTATGTTCTTGTCCTTTAATTTTGGAATAAATAAGCATCTCCTGCAGTGTGTGCATTCCTCTCAGAGCTCTTCAGGTCAGGAGTACTGGCAGCCGGGCTTGTTTGCAGTAACAGGAGGCTGGTGTCATTATCCAAAGGCAGCACATTTGTAGATGTCCATTTGTTGCATGATCGTGGGGATTTCTGAACCATGTGTGCGTCCTGGAAGCCCCCCACTTGGCCACTTGGTGGCACTCTTAAATATTTAGTTGGTTGCAAATGCTATCAAGTATGCCAGTTTTTTAGAACAGGGATAGGGGAAAAGAACCTCAGGTATTAAATAGTGAAACATTATCAAGATTGCAGCTTAAGCCGACGAAAACAAGAAGGGCAGGAGCAAGAGTTCAGCTGCTTGTGCCAACTGCTGCCAGATGTGTAATGGGAAGATTAGCACTTGTCCAGCTTCCCAGCTCCAGAGTGCTGTGTGGAGACAAGTGCTTCCTCCTGGGTGTTGGATCTGGGAAGTGTCCTCCACTCCCTGGTATCCGAGGTGCTATGGGAGCGAGTGTTAGATTATTAGTCTGTCTAGCTGAGGGTCAAACACAAATGCATTCCTGAAAACAACTGGAGTGTTGCTTTTGACATTATTGATATATGGGACTTTTATAGCCCCCATCAGTCACCCTGTGATGTGTATCCTCAGAAGGGCTGTGAGAAGTACAGAGAGGAAAGGACTAAGACCATGTTATATGGTCTTGGCACAGCAGAGTCTGGAAGACAAGTCTCCCTGTTGCTAGTCTTGTACCTTTATCATACAAGATAAAGATATGGACTCTATTTCTCTTTTATTTGAGTATCTTCTGAGTGTAAGTTAACATTCATAACATACGGGCAGTTGTACCGTTACTATTTACACTGTAAAACCAAGCCATTAGGAATATCTTATTTAAAGACGAAAATTTAAAAAAGAATTGTAGTGCCTGCTAGACCTATCACGCAAAATTCTATCTGATCAGAATGGGAAAACTCTGGTTTTACATACAGCATTGCAAACTCAGCCCAGTTGCATAATCCTCTTTTTGCAGTGCTCATCTGCTCGCCTTTATGTGAACCAGGGGAAAGCTGAGCTGCAAGCCAGATTCTCCTGCTATTTCTGGGAAGGCGACACATCTTTTCATCCTGTTCTCCCCTGTTCTTGTCTGCTTCTGAGCCTTTGCTCTCTCATGCAATGACAAACAGCACATTGTTCCAGCCGTTTCCTAAATCTCTCGTTTTTGTTGGCCCAGTTGACTCTTGCATTACTTTGCTAGACTGTATTTTAGAGTAAGATGTAAACATACCTAACAACTCGTTTTCTTAAAGGCTGTTTGTATCTATCCATCCGTATTTCTGAGGTGTGTGTCTTGCCTCTGACATGTGCAGAGCCCACAGCAGTTACTAGGATTGCAACATGGCCTCAGGATGTGTATAAATTACAGCTTGCCTTGTCACCTGTCAATTTAATCTTTTCTAAAATGTCCAAATTACTTAGTAATTCGGTTTTTTTCCCTTTCCTATCCAAAGTGCAACTTCTGTGCAGTTCTGTTCTGTCCTAAACAGAGCCCGGCTAGTAACATTAGCTTTATCAGGAGTACCAGGAATTAATCTGGCAGCTGGTGAAAGGTGTCAAGCAGAATGTTAAATTTGACATTCAAACATCTGAATCAGCATAAACCAAAATGTTCTATCATTTCCGTCCACTGCACGGATGGGCTTGCTCAGAGCTTGCAGATCTTGCAGTGTTCATGCTGCTAACAGAAGGGTACGTATTTCCTTGGTGTGGGAAGTGCCCAGGCTCACTGAGTTTACCCCAGTGCAGGTGGTCTCAACAAGGGGTTTAACTTCCACTGACAAATGTCAGAAAATAAATGCCAGTGGAGTTATTACCTGAGACAGTGTCTCAGCGGTGGTGCTGTTTGGATCTGTGGTGGCCCTGGAGCTAGTCATTGTTTTCACCGGTCCTCTGGATGAGATATAAACTCACAGCAGATGAAATGTGTGACTGATGAAAAGGCAGGTGGAGTTGTAAATCATGCTGGGAACAGGGCTGTCGTACAGAGTGATTAATCTTGTGGTAAACTGGAATTATTCAAACCAAATGGATTTTAATGCAGCCAAATATAACATTATACCTCTCTAAACAAGGAGGAGTACCGTGTTTTGGAAGGAAGCAACTCTAAAAAGAAAACAAAAAACCAAAAAAAACCGCTTTTGTGGACAAGCAATAAATTTTGAGTTCCCAGTGTGGTATCTTGGCAAGAAGGGTGAATGTGATCCTGGAGTGCAAACAGGGAGTCCTGAGTGGCAGCAGAGATATTATTTAAGCATAAGTGGGACTGATACTGGAATATGATATTTGTTACTGGAGCCAACATTTTTCAAAGCATGCAGAAAAACTGTAGCTAGTTCAGTAAAGAGCCCCAGGTTAATACGAGAGTTGGAGAAGATGCCCTAAAGGTGGAGAGAGGACAATATTCAGTTGAAATTTGGATTGTAATTTTGAATTTTGTCTTGTGCTAGCACAAGTCTTAGCCATGTGATGTCCTCCACATATCTGTGAAAAGTTTCTTAATATTCTAATCTTCTCCACGTCAGTTGAGAAGCGGCTTTCTTCTTGCAGCTGTGAAGGCAGTGCCTTTGACTGGTGTGGCAAAGCTCAAGCTGGCTCAGAGCTTTTTGCTCAGCAGGCCTCTCTTTGCAGTGCTTGTGAACATAAATGGGATTTTTGAGTTTAGGCTGTGAAGGTTATCCAAAGTATGCTGAAAAGTGACTAGTGTTCAGTTTTAAAGTATCTTAATGAAGAGAAAACACCAGATATGAAAGAAGTTCTTCATCCAATCAAGATAGGCATAGTATGAACTAGCAGTGTGAAACTACATAAGTCAAAGAAGGAACTCTGTGCAGCTTTTTAATCACTCAAAGCGATTAAACATCAAAATAAACTGCAAAATGAAACAGTATCTCTGTCTTTTGAGATCTTCAAATGAAATATGCATGTACTAGCCAAAACCAAGTTATCGGGCTCAAAACAGGATGTCCCAGTAACATTTGTGAGCTGTGAAATAGGGGAGGCCAGACTTTCTGGCCTTGAGGTACGAAGTAATGAATTCTCAAAACATTTTCTTTTCTGGGAAGGGACTGTGTTGAAAGTTCAGTTTCAGTCTTTTCCCTGCCCACAGCGTGATTCACAGCCAGATCCATAGGGATCAGTGCTTATATCAACACAGCAGTATACTCAAGTACTGCTGGGCTTTTTAGGGAATAGAAGCAGAATGGGTATCAGTGATCCCAGTTGAAATTTCTCAGGGATGGGGCCACCTTGAACAGAGTCCTGCCGAGTCCCATTTCTGCTCCCTATTCTTCAAGCTTGCTATAGTGTCTTTAGCAGTTCCCTCCACTGGCCTTTCTCCCTTGCCTGTGAAAGGGAGTGCTGCAGATATAGGCTTAAAGCACTATGAAGTGCTATAAAGTTATTATTGTTAGTCCTCAAGAGCCTTAGAAAACACATTCAGCACATGCCCAAACTCTCTGAGGTCCTTGGAAAATTTGTTCTTTCCTGATTTTTCTGAACTATTGGCATACAGTGAAGCTCAAAGTGCCAGCCATTTCCTTTCTTACAGCACACCCATTCTGTCACCGCAGCAAAGTGTGGAGTTGGCAGAGCTATTTAAATAAGCCAGGAGAGAGTCTTGCTGAAGCAGCACAAACTCACACAGCATGTTTCACAGCAGGCTAGATTAGCCTGTGCTCAGTGCCATGCTGCACAGGTTTTGCTCACTGATAAAAAAAAAAAAAAAGAAAATTCATTAATTTGTGACTTGGTCAGTCGTCTGTCTGTGCCACACAAGCTGTAGCACAGGCAAATCCTTAGACTGTGCTCAGGATTTTGTAGAACTGGATAATATTAATAATTTGCTTGGAGAAATTTACTGGCCTCCAGATAATCTTTTTTGTCCTCTACACTTTAAATATCTGTAAGGCAAGTAAACAGCTGAGCCATTTCTTTGGGTACCAAAATTTTTGTCTCTGAAACCGATCTCTTCTTCCCAGAGATCGCCTAACCGGGTGTAAAGCACAGCCAGCCCCTTCCCTTGGCTTCTCAGAAATCCAAGCCTGAAGGACAGAGCCTCAGCAAGCAAGCTCATCAAAGTGCGGGCATATCTAGGAAAGAAGGCTAGATGTGCTTGTGCAGCTGTGATGCTCAGAAACAAGCAGCTGTTCACAACCATGCTTCTCCGTCTTGCTTCTTTTTTTAGATGGGCTCTTGGGGGTGAAAGGACAGATTTTAAACAGCAGTGGTTCCTTTTAGCATGGTGACTTCTTGGTCTGAGCCATATCAGCGAGACATCTGGCAGACATGATTTATAAAAGGCCATGTATCACAGCATCTAAGGTGTGAGGTTGCGGTGTTTTGGGTTTCATATCCTCCAAAGAGAAGGTAATTTGCCAGTTTATCGCATACGAACCTGTAGCACTGGCTTCTTGTGTAGTAAAAATCTCTACTTTCACTCGTGACCATAGACAGTCCCCACACTGAGATTTACTATATGAATGCAGGATTTACCTCAAACATTGTAGTTTCTAACCTGAGGATACTGTTGCGTTGAGAATACTGGTTCAGCCGCTAAGCACTTTGGAGGAAATGGAGGAAAACCATGCATGTCTCCTGTTTTTTTGGTGAACGAAAAGGGAAAGATGCAAATAAAATAATAAAAAAAAAAATCTGTCCAGCAAACAAAATATTTTGATCTGATATTGAACATTTGCTGATTCTTTTAAACTCAGCAAAGTAAGAATATAAATGAAAATCTGTTAAAACAGACACTAAGTAAGCATCAGAATGAAAGATTTACATGCTTTACAGATTTTTGTTTTGCATGAACTATTTGGTGATACCACAATGATATTCTGAGGTACTTTGCTACTACTAAATTGGTATTTTTCTGAAAAGGGTTTGGGTTGAATCTGCCCAGCTTTAAATGCAAATGCAGCTGAATTTTTTAGACAGTGGTAATAGGTGGTTGAAACCTGTTTCTGTTTGCATGTGATGCTTACAAGCTCAGTTCTCTAGGTTGAGACCAGTAATCACGCTATCTGCATCTTTCATTAGCAAACCTTGTCTTCGCACATACACTTGTTATGTGTCAGGTCTGAAATTTAACCTCCGCCTCAGGTCAACGATGAGGATCCTCATGACATGCACCTGTTCCTCATTACAGCAAGAACCCATTCACTTTCCTCTTCTTGCTGTGCTGCCTTGTGTCCTCTGTAAAGTAGAAGAACAACTCCTGCTGGCACTGATTGTCAGAATAACTGTCTGATATCTCTAATATCTCCAGGCCTTGTATCTCAGGAAAAGAGCCAGCTTGCACTTTGTGGGTCTGCGTGGGGCAGATATTCTCTGCTCTTCCAGTGCATGCTGGTATGTCCATGCGGTGCGGAGCAGATGTCTCAGATCTGAAGCTGCTGCTTTTGCCTCCAGCAGTGGTGCAGCTGTTGTCAGCTCTTGGGTCTGCACCCTCTGCTTTGCTGTGTGCTTGTGGTCTTCTAACACAGTTTCAGTGAGCTACCTGCATCCTGAGAGACCAGCTACACAGGATTTGGGGCACACTGCTGTGCTCTGCTAGTTTTTTACTGAAAAAACCAAACCTTTCTCTTGAAAAGGCCATGCTTCAAAGCTACACTGCAGATATGCTGCTATGGGTATGTGCTGTCCCTACCATACTGGGGCATTGAATATCGCTAATGAAATAAGCCCCTTTTTTTTTTTCATTTATTAAAGAACATGTTAGAAAGTCACAGTTTAGTACTCTGGGTGAGAATTTACCCTTCATTGAAATGGATTTATATGCCCACTCTTAGAAGGTTATTGTTTTACTGGGATTTATGGGCCATGCTTCGGTGTTAATTGTGGATTATTCTCCTCACTTTGCATTTCATCAGAAACAGGCTGTACTTTAGCTATCATATTATCCAGGCCTACATGCAGTATTCACACATCTGTGATTTAACCCACATCCGTGTATTTCATAGCATGAAGGAGACAATGAGTAGGATTCATCTCTTGGATTAAGATGGGCTTGACAGTCAGTAGAGGGCTGGCCATTGCAGTCAATGGAGCCCAGAGAGTAAATCAGCAGACCAAATATAGGGATCTTCTTTAAGGTCAGTTTTCTACGCTCAGTGAAGTGGATTGATTGATTAGGCAGGGAACTACTGGAGAGAGTCCAGCGGAGGGCTATGAAGATTAAGGGAATGGAGCACCTCTCTTATAAGGAAAGGCTGAGACACCTGGGTCTGTTTAGCCTGGAGAAGAGAAGACTGAGAGGGGATCTCATCAATGCTTATGAATATCTAAAGGGCGGGTCTCAAGAGGATGGAGCCAGACTCTTGTCAGTGGTGTCCGGAGACAGGACAAGGGGTAACGGGCACAAACTGGAACACAGAAAATTCCATCTCAACATGAGGAAAAACTTCTTTACTTTCAGGGTGATGGAGCACTGGAACAGGCTGCCCAGAGGTGCTTTGGAGTCTCCTTCTCTGGAGATTTTCAAAACCTACCTGGATGTAGAATCAGAGAATCATAGAATGATCCTGTCCAGCCTGCTCTAGGTCAACCTGCTTTGTCAGGGGGGTTGGACTAGATGATCTCCAAATGTCCCTTCCAACCCTTACTTACCATTCTGTGATTCTGTGATTCTGTAACCTCTACTGATAATAGCAGAAGCTTGGACTCTGAGTGCACAGCCAGCCAGCCACACATAGATCTGCATTTGAGTGTCTTAATCTGAAAACTGAATCCCGTGTTTGTCCCTGCCAGAACTTCTGCCCAAGACCTTGCTTTTTCCTGACCAGGCTAACCTCCAGGTGGATTTACTGAAGCTGAGTTATTTTAGACAATAAAGGTCTGCTCCATCATCTCTAATTGTGGAAGGTGGTGGCCTATGATACTGCCCGATCAGCAGAGAGCAATGCACCTCCAAAACCCAGTTCAGATCTTTGGTGGCTGAATCATCCTCTGAAGAGACGTCTCCTCTGCTGTCTGTGCAGAGAGCATGGGGAACAGCTGTTTGAGGCCCCTCAGCACATTGCCAACAGATAGAAAATGAATGTGCACCACAGACCTTTTGGAAATGCGCCTGGCTGGTCAGCACACTCCAGGAGAAATAAGAGCATGAAACAGTTGAATTCAAAGGCTGTCTAACCGATTTGACTTCATAGTCCATTCTGCTATGAGTCACTCCTGGCAGGTCATTTCCACAGCCTTCCCAAGTGTTTTTGCTCCTGAGGAGAGCAAAATTCATCCTTATCATGGCTGGACCTCAACTTAATACCAGTTCAATGATGTTACTTAGCTAAAAACAAAGACAATTCTGTGAATTCAAGTAACAGGGCAAATCTCTGATGTCATTTCCTCTTCAGCTAGAATTCTAGGAATAAACTTCCCCCTCTTCCAAAAAAAAAAAAAAAAGTTAAAAATATTATTTGGGTTCAGATATGTTTAAAGTAATGCCAGTATTGGAATCTCACCTTTCTGCAAAATAAGGAAGCCATTTCCCCTGTCTGGCCCCAATGTACAGAGAGACAGTGAGAGCAGAATGTTTCCACAATCCAAATACAAAGCAGCAGTAATAGTTTTGTTGATGTGTGATTTCCTTTACTGGTTCTTTGAATGTTCTTTATGTGACCCTGATAAATTTGAGGTAAGCAATGTCTGTAACCTGCATGGTGCTTTGGGATCAGCTTGCCACCGGGGAGGGTTCTCTGAAGTTAGTGTTATCACTGGGGTACACATTTACCAAACCCTTATCCTGGAGGCTGGTCAAAATGTTAGGAAAGGTAAGAAGCACTTTCAAAAGGAGATGACTATTCTGGATATAGGACATATAGTGGGTATTTGAAGCACAGAAAGCAGTAAATTTGTTTCCCATATACTGTGTGCCAGAGGGAATTAGACGGTAAGAAAAAGTACTTGGAGAGATGGCTAGGATACTCTGAGAGACACCATTGTTTTCATAGTTTAGGAAAGCTCGTTCTTAGCTTCTGGAGAGCTTATCTACATCAACAGCTTTCTTTCCCTTTGAAAGAATTTGGAAATTGTTTTTCAGATGAGCAAAAAGCCATAGAATTGCAGAGACAGTCAGGACATGATAAAAAACCCACAAAAGGTGGTCCTATTGAGAATAGGGAGAGCTAATTTCAGGCAGCACAAAGGAAAGGTGAAAGTAAATAGAAAAGAAAATGGAAAGTCTTGGCAAAAAAGGAGCTTCTATGCCCAGCAAGGAGGAGATGTTGGACATAAGCAGAAAATAAAGCTGTAGTGACTTCTGCATTGTACAGTTACGTATAATGGCCGTAGATATGATGCTTTACAGATACTTCAATGAAATGCTTTTCTTTAAAGAAGCTGTAGAGGCTGAAATATCAAATATTGCCAATACAGAAATTGAAATGCCTCTATCCTTGGTTCAGCCTGCATGTCTGCAATGTTAGTGAAATCCTAGCCCAAAGAAAGAACTGTTCACAAGATTCTTTTTTCCTCCATGCTTCTCAAGCCTCTGTCCTAGAAAAAAACTGCCAAAACAGTAGTCTTGCTGCATAAACACATTGTCCCCATGTCCTGGGAATGACATATCAATGGAGGAAAGGATGCTCACATGTAGGCATGCCAATATGACCATTTGTTCCTGTGACTGATGTTCTTCCCAAACATGACTTTACATTCAGGTTTGTTTTAGGCATAGGTGAGTGCTGTCAGATTGTACGTCTCAGTACTAGAGGATCTTGGAAACTGATGTAACAGCAAAGCTCCTCCTTGTTTAGATGACTTCATGAAGCAGGGCCAGGGCATGCTCGTGCTCTATACCATGAAGAACCCCTCCTTCCCAGAGTACGTCTTCAGCAGTGAGAGTGGCATCATGTGCCTGGACTTCCATAACGACCACCCCTACCTCATGGCAGTGGGCTTCTATGACGGCAATGTGGCCATCTACAACCTGAAGAAGGCAACATCCCAGCCCAGCTACAAGAGTAGTGCTAAGTCAGGAAAGCACACGGAGCCAGTGTGGCAGGTAAGGGTGCTTTTCCTTTCCTCTAACTGGGCTTTTAATTTGTCTGAGTTTGGGCACAGGAGGAAAAGTGCTGTATGGGGAAAGGTTTTGGTTTAATACATGCATTAGTGATTGATTAGTAAGCTGTATTTCAAGCTAATTTTGAAATATGCAGAAAGGTGCTGTAATGGGAAAGGTGTTGGTTTAATACATGTGTTAGTGATTGATTATTGAGCTGTGTTTCAAGCTAATTTTGAAATATGCAGAAAAGCAAAGCAATTGCATGAATCCTTGGTCCTCAACAGAAACTAAAAATGTCAGCGAAAGTTTTCTATAAACAATTATTTCTCCTTAGTTTTCATTATTGTAAATTACTTCTCTTTGGGGAGGAACTAATCTCCTCTGTATATACCAGCATGCAATGCTATTTATGTTCCAAGTACAAAATCCCAGGGCAGCAAGCGATGAGCAGTGTGTAAAATGCATATATCAGCCCTAAAAGAGAGCTCTGTTAGTCACAATAAACCAAGGGGCAGCTGCCTGTGGAATTGGCTGCCACTGGGATTCGAGACACAGTACTTTGTAGTTGACCTTGAAGTATTCTAGTGAATTGTGATGTGCAGGTAATGCTCTTAAAGTAATGCCACTCTGGCATCTGTCACAAAGAGTCACCAGATGGATGATGTTGTGAAGGTCTTGGGTGACTGTGTTGCTACATCCAGCTGACTTTATAGTTATGTCTACAGTGTAATCTGAGTTAAGATTGGAGCAATGGAAGGCATATGCGCTTCTGACCTTGTTTATAGCAGTAAAAATGTGTCAGCACATATTTCAACATGGTCTGTAGGAACCTGTTGAGATGCAGGGGTCTGTATTTCGTTTGCTAGCCTGGGCTACAGATGTTGCTGTCATTAACTATTGCTGTCACTTGATTTGGGCTGCCTAATGCAGTCATACCTCTAGGCACACTGTCAATGTTCCTTGTACTTTTGGACATGCCATGCATGGATTGTCCCACAGCCATGGCTCCTTGTTATTGCAGCTTCCAATGAAAGTCCAAGAAATCAAGGGAACCTGATGGGACTGCAGATGAATGTGGAATATGCCAAGAGCAAGACTGGTGCTTGCTATAAACAGAGAGGTTATGCAAATGTAACATTTCAGAGAAGACCTGAATTTTATATTTGCTGCTTGTCTGTCCAAAGCTTTTCCTCTAGCAAACATTTTTAGCTCTTCTAACAGGTTAACGTGGCAGCCCAGACATGGGTTGTTATCATAATAAAATGTGTCGGCCACACACGCACACACACACACATGCAGAGAACTCCAAGCTTCTCCCATTGCCATTTAGGCTTCCAGTAAAAAAGCTGTTTTGTCAGGCTTTTTTAGTAAGCCCTATGTGCAGCTTTTCATTGCCTTGCTGTGGCATTCTACAGGAGGTCAACAGTTGTTACTGCACACTACAGATGCCAGGATCCCACATCATTTGTGCCCCAGGTGATATTGGGAAGGGCAGAGTATGCTTCAGGGTTATTATTAGTGGCCTCATCCCTACAGACCAGAAGCAAGTACGTTCAGCAGTAGAAGCACCCTGTATAGGGTTTTTAGAGGTAGGTTTATGTGTACCACTTGGCAGCAATGTGGCTCAGAGGTGAAAAATGTCATTAGGCACTCTCCGGAGACAGCTCTGAAAAGGAGAGAAACTAATCCACGGGTATGGATAGACGTAGGCATGAGCAGAGTCTAGTTCCTTCTTGTTTGTTTCCAAAGGTTCAGTGCTGAAAATCATTATTCTTAGTTTTCTTTTGCAATAAACTATAGCTTTTGACTTGCTACAAAACTAGTAAGCAAAGGTAGTAAGAAGGTGATTGCACAGCAATCAGGAGAAGAGCTTGTACCTCTTTTGGAAAGGTCTGAACAGTAGGCATTTGTCAATATGAGCCAAAAGGTTTAGAAAAGGTTTTCTCTCCATTTGATAGGAGAAAAAGTGACATGAAGGAATATCTGTTAGGTTGAGATATTGGATTGTTATTCCCCATTCACCATTAAATGATTCTAGAAAGTGATGCCTTGTTTCTAATATTTACTTCAAAGATGCTCTATTCTCCCCTACCAACACCGAAACTAGTCTGAAGCCTGGTCTTCGTCTAGACCACCCTGTGCAGTCCTCACTTTTGTAGAGACTGCAAGCCCATGACTTTGAAGACCAATTAGAAAAATAACAAAGTTCTCCTGAACAATTAGGAGCCTTTGTTCTGTGGACTGCCTGGCTCCTTCCTTTTGAAACAATGCAGCCCTTTCACAATGGAAGCAAAATGGGAAGTGAGTAAAGCAGGCTGACAGCTCTTTTCTTGTGCCAATTCATCTTCAGTGACTTAGTAATACCTCAGTAAGTTTGCATAAAACAAAACGGATGTAACACAGCCCATTATTAAAAGCAAAATAGACTAATATAAATTTTCTATTTCTGTTGCCTAAGAATCAGTTTATCTGCCTGATACTGCTCCCTGTATTTTCAAAGAGAATAGCAATGGCTCCTTATAGATTTGCTAATTGTCTTCCACATATTAAGTGCTACTATACTGTAAAAAATGTAAAATTCTGGATTGTTTTAAATTACACATTTCTAATTCCTTACTATGAATTAAGATCCAAAGCCAGAAAGGAATAAACATACATAGACATGTGAATGTATATGCATGCAGTACAATGTGGCTAATACACCACTGAAACCTTAGGTCTTACAAGAACATAGACCTAGAAATGGCCTCCCAGGTCAGTGAATTCAGGCCTCTGACTTTGGCTGCGAACACCAGCTTAAAAACAGTCAGCTCCTGGGACGCTGTGTCAAACTTGTCATGTTCTGCTGGGCAAAAGCCTATGTGTGATTAAGCTAAACCCCACTTTAATCAAAATAATGCTCCAAATAGTCAGCAAAATCCTCACACTCCCATCATCTCTAGCACTGAGTACTCATAGAAAGCAAGTCCCTGGACAGTATCTGAGCCAATGGCTCAATCCAAGGGCTTGGCTCTGGATGTTAATGTGGGTGGCCAAAGTGGGACAACTTGACTACTCTTTGGCACCCAGAGCCCCTGAGAGCAGTCTCCTCTGGGGAGAAGAAGGGGCTTTCAACATTTGCTCCATTTGCCAGCCTTTGAGCTATCTTCTTACTTTCTCCTTTCTTTTTTAAAAAGATGATTATTAGGGTTTATTTACAGCTGAGAGGAGTGCTTTTTTTCTTACAGAATCACAGAATGGTAGGGTTGGAAGGGACCTTTGGAGATCATCTAGTCCAACACCCTGCCAGAGCAGGGTCACCTAAAGCAGGCTGGACAGCAATGCGTCCAGGCGGGTTTTGAATATCTCCAGAGAAGGAGACTCCACCACCTCTCTGGGCAGCCTGTGCCAGGGCTCTGTCACCCTCAGAGTAAAGAGTTGTTCCTCATGTTGAGCTGGAACCTCCTGTGTTCCAGTTTGTGCCCGTTGCCCCTTGTCCTGTTGCTGGGCACCACTGAAAAAAGCCTGGCCCCATCCTCTTGACACCCGCCCTTTAGATATTGATAAGCATTGATGAGATCCCCTCTCAGTGTTCCCTTCTCCAGGCTAAACAGACCCAGGTCTCAGCCTTTCCTCATTAGAGAGGTGCTCCATTCCCTTGATCATCTTTGTAGCGCTCCACTGAACTCTCTCCAGCAGTTCCCTGTCTTTCTTTAAGCGAGGAGCCCAGAACTGGACACAGTACACCAGATGCGGCCTCACCAGGGCAGAGGAGAGGGGGAGGATGACCTCCCTTGACCTGCTGGCCATGCTCTTTTTAATGCACCCCAGGAGACCATTGGTCTTCTTGGCCACAAGGGCACATTGCTGGCTCATGGTCAACTTGCCCACCAGGACTTCCAGGTCCCTCTCTGCAGAGCTGCTCTCCAGCAGGTCAACCCCTAACCTGATGCATGGGGTTATTCCTCCCCAGGTGCAGGACCCTGCACTTGCCCTTGTTGAATTTCATCAGGTTCCTTTGCCCAACTCTCCAGCCTGTCCAAGTCTCTCTGTATGGCAGCACAGCCTTCTGGTGTGTCAGCCACCCCTCCCAGTTTTGTGTCATCAGCAAACTTGCTGAGGGTACACTCTGTCCCCTCATCCAGGTTGTTGATTGTTGTGGTTTGGGCAAGACTGGCCATTGAGATGAATGACAGATGCTCTCCCCCACCTCTCACCGGCAAAAGCTACTTCGCAGCCTGTACTGGCACAGGCCACTCCACAGGTCATTGATGAATATGTTGAACAAGACTTTGTTACCTTTCATCACCGGGATATACTAAATATTTTAGGCTTGAAGTATTTGGAAGCTGGAGAGTTCAGAGACAGGCATTGATAACTGAAACTGTCTGCCGTGTCAACATTTGTTTCTGCTGTTCAGTCTCCCTCCTAAAACACATCTTATTCAACAGATTTGTTTTCACTGTATGCTTCTAGTTCACTTTCACATCAAACAAAAAGGGCATTGTTTCTGCTTGTTGGTGGGACTAGTACCGAGCCAATACTGCTGCAGAGAAATAATTTTTTTGGAAAGATTTTTTTTTTTTACTTGCTCATCGTCGGAATTACTGACTAAATTCCCATTGCAGAGTGTTGACCCTAAGATCTGCAAAGGTAACATTACTTTTGGCTGTGTTTAGAGCAAATCTCAGCTGTGGCAGGCTTGCCCACGTGCACAACGTGGTTTGGAATTGCTATGGAGAGATCACTAGTTAGAAAAGCAACTTGATTCATTGTAGATTTACTGAAGCTGATCTGGGCTCCCTGAGGAGCTGATACCATGGAGCTTCAGATGGCATCCTGAAAGAGTTATTTTCTGCTTTTTGTTCATGCATGGGAGGAGAAAGGGCTGGCCACTGCTTGATAATTCTTCACCCAATGCCATTCAGGTTAAATGTGATGCTTGTCATTAGGACAAAAAGGACAAGACAGGACAATAATAATCTGCAAACTATTAGTTTGGCAGACTATATAGTCTGCCAAAGGAAATTAGAGGGAGTGTCAGCTAGCAGAATAATTTCCCACCAGAACTTGTGAAAGTCCCATTTCAAATGTAAACCAGATAAAACACATCTGAGACTTACTCGCTGGAGTCTGCCCCGTAATTGTGTGATCTGTTCTCCATCTCTACTTTCTGTGTTTTAATTTAAGTCCTTAAATAAGTCTACACTGAATCTTAGCAGTTCATGAAGCCACCCCAGACTCACTAAGGTCTTGTTTTGATGATGGAAGTAAATGAGTTCGGTTACACAATCTCTTTAAAGTCAGCATGACCTGCTGTTCTCCACCCCACTCAATGCTGCTGGGCACAGCTTCACAAAAAAAGGCCTCTCAAGAAAGCTGATTGTATTCACTGCACTTATGAGAAGAAAAAGCATTTGGTTCATAATCCACTGTCACACCAGCACATTGTTTCATTTCTGATGACGGGCAGTCTCCTAAATCTGTCATCTGCAGTCAGACAAACAGATTCTGCAGCTTGCCTTGCCTCTGAGATGTTACTGCTTCACATAATATTTTGTTCCTTTGGCTTCAGGCAAACATGGAGTTTGATGCAAAGGAAATAAAAGAAAAAGAAAAGACAGAAGGTTGCTATCAAGGTCAGAATAAAGATCAGCCATCTTAGAAAAGGCTCAACGCCCTTCCTGTTCCCTTCACTGCTAAGGAGCACAAAATCGGTGTTTGCTGGGGGTAGTTCAATGAAAAAAACTCATTCAACTCTGTTAGGATACTGTCAGGGGATAACTCCAGAGGAGAAACAGAAATCTGGAGGAGGAGAGCAACAGAGACCTGAAACCAAGGAAGCTGAACCAGAGATAGGATGAGGAACATCAAGATGTGAGCTGGCAAGTGGGAGAATGTAGCCTGAAGATATAGTAGAGCGGAAATCTGATGGTGAGGATCATTTAGCACAAAACCTCTAGAGTAATGCAAGCAAACTGCATCTCTCATACTAGATCAGTGCAATCTAGTACAGAGGACTTTGTCTCCAGACCCGGCTTTCTGCTACTACTTTTTTCGTGCTACCAACCCTGCTTTGCATACCTGTCTCAGTGCAAACTGGGCAAAAAGTCTAGTTAACCTCTGATGTCCCAGGAACAAAGGAGGCCACTGTATTCTCACCAGAGAGACCACTTCAGACATTCAGTGCATGCACAGAAGTACAGGGGAGTGGGAGGAGCATCCATGGGCCAGCGAGGTGCATTTGGAGTCCACGGACCTCAGTCTGTCAGAAGCTTCCTTGGGGGAGCAGTTCTTAGCTGCAGTCCTGCTCCTTACACTGAACTCTGCGTTCAGTAACAGGCTGCTGCAGCGGCAGTTGTGCCGGTCTGTTGAGGACCTGTCATTGTAGCACCGTGAGGCATTTAGTGGCCAACAAACATCTGTCATGTGTTTGCTCCCTTGTCATCTGGAGAGAAGCGTGGGGAGGAAGGGCGGTGCTTGGGAAGGGCTGCCATATGCTTGCTGTAGAAAACAGGGTCAAGATCAGCAGCTTTCTGGTTGTCCTTAGTCTCTGGGAGAGCTCGCTGCAGAGTCACAGCCCTGCTGGAGGAAATCCTGTCTCTCACACCGTCAAGTTTCACCGTTTTTTGGGAGAGGCTCTGCTGAGCCACAGAAATTCATCCAGAAGCTTTGGACTTATTTAAGCCTGGTGGAGGTGGCAGAAAGTGCAAGACATGGCTGTGGCAGAAATGCGGGATGAAATCTTTTACAGGGTGTTTGTACCTTGTTCAAAACCTCTTGGACGCTTTTTGGGCCACTTTAAGGTTAGGCAAGGTAAGTGCCCAAATGCTTCTTCCTAAGTATCTTTGACCATAATGAACAAAATCCCTGATCTTTTACCTTCGATGTATTTTTTGAGATGGTATCAGACGGTACCTTCTGGAGATTCGGTTTCTGTAGCAGGTTATTTTTAAACTGTGCCTTAGGTATGGATTCTTGTGGGTTAGAAATCTCTTGAAAAGCGTCCCTTGCAGATCATGTAACGTGTGTTTGAAAAGCAGCTTTTCCTGCTTTGATGCTGCTTTTCTCTCTGTACTTCATACAGATGCTGAACTTACTTTCTGCCTTCTGCTCTCACTGCTGCTTGCTAAATAGATTCTCCTCTAGTGCATTGTTCTTCTCACTCCTCTTCCTTTTACTTAAGATCCAAACCATCTTATGTTTGTTTCAGGTTGTTTATTTCTTTTCTGGTGTCTGCAAGCAAAGTATAAGTAATTTTCTTTGCCTGCTAGTTGTACTGGTGCTCCACTGATTTGTGGAGAAAACTTCACTTATAAAATTTAAGAGTCCCTGAAGCCCTTGGGATGTTGGAAAATGTTACCCTGAGGTTTAAAAGGGCATAGAAGTTATAATGCGTTTGTTTGGTTGCTTGGATCTTTGAATCCTGTTCTGCTGCTTTATAGCAGTCACAAAAGTTAACTAAATATTTAATAGGAATCAGGAAACTATGTTGGATGTCAAAGGAAAAATGTATTTCTTTGCTGGCCTATGAAATGTGAAAGTGTATGGACTGGATGGGTCTTAATGGCATTGATGTAGCCTGTGAAACAACGGAGTGCTTCTCTGAAGAGGATGAAACAGAGATGAGAGAGCGATAAGGGCAGAGCTAAAGGCAAGCTGGGCAGGGACAGTGCAAGCAAGGTCGTACGGATATATATCAAGCCGGGACTGGCCACAGCTCCCACCCTTCTCCCACCCCTGGTGCCATGGTGAGCTGCCCCAGCTCCGTGGGACCTCCAGCGCTGGGCAGGCCCCGAGGCCATCTCTCCCCATCCCTGCTGCAAGCCCGCTCAGTCCCGTGATGATGGGAACCTTCTGTCAGGCACATTGCAGATGCTGTCTCTGACTTAGCAGCATCAGACTGCTTGGAGATTTGGATGTGAGCCTGCCTGCCGTGTGTATTTGCTTTCCCCGCACACGGAGCAGGGAACTTCATATTTTGTCTGTAAATTGGAAATCTTGCTCAATGAGCACAGTCAGAATTGAAACCAAGAGCTGTGAATTCCACTTGGTTAAATGCCCCTGAGCTTTGCTGGCCTCTGGCACCCATCGCTCAGCTGCATGCTGCGTCTGACACGGGAACACGGCCACTGATGGGACAAACAGGTGAGATTCTAATTCTCCTCAGCTGTTAACATACCAGCCTAATAAATACAGTGGGAAATGCTGTGAGGGGAATAAGCAAGCAGATTCCTGGTGACACACTGTACAAAGCAGAGCATCCGAATCCCAGCAGGAAGAAAACAAATCAAAAGTAGGGCCAGCCGTATCCAGTGCTATTTATAACTGAGCTCTGCTTCCTCTGGATAAATCCTAGTCCCTGAAGCTTGAGTGATGCACAAGCCCCAGTCCGTGGACCTCCCATGGCCATGCTCTCTGCTCAGCTTGGTGCTGCGTCCCTCCCAGTATCACTGAATGTGCACTTTGGTAGGAGTGTTTTTTCTACCCCTTTTGTGCACTCCGAATTTGTGGATGGTGTGTGAGGGCTCTGATGCCATGGGCCTAATTCTGCTGATTTTGTGCCCTTGAGTTCATTGGTCCTCAAGAGACGGTACCCGGGGCTGTGAGTCTCAGGAAGATGCCATTGAGGGGGAGGGCACTTGATCTACCTGTGGGAGAGAAGGGATTTTCAGAAGAGGGGTGTTTATGGGGCTAAATATGACATGGGAGTTTATTTTACAGTGTGTCTTCATTGCTAGTGAACACATCTATCTCTTTTCCCTAGACTATCAGGAAGCTTTCAAGGACTTTGGAGGAGAAAACCCCAGGAAGGCTTGTAGAAAAGCTTGCAAGTAGCCATATGCTGCTAGAATGAGAGAAGGCACTTGTTAATTTTGTAGATGGGAAATTCCTGCTATTGCCTGGAGCAGAAGCAACAATCTTCCACCGCATAAGCCTGGTATTTGCTGGTACCCATGAATAAAGCCATCAGCCAGGTGATTGGTGGTCTGCGGTCAGGGGCTGCTCCAGGTGCACCCAGGCATTGCTGTGTTGTGTCTTCTGTTCCAGGGTGTTTTGAGATGGTTTTGGTTGTCATAGCAGTAGGCTGAAGAATTCTTCCTCCTGCATCCTTTCTTGGTGAGACATGGTCCTACTAAGTTGGTTGCCTTGCATGCTGCCTAACTTCCTTGGTAGATGAAGCAGTTGCTTTAATTTCAGTACCTATCTGCTGTTACCAAGACTGTCAGCCACCCTGACCCTCCTAACCAGCATGCTTATTATTAGGAAATCTATGTTACATAAAAAGACAGCAGGTAAAATCAGGAGACAACTGAGTAAATCTGAACTTCTGCTTCAGATAGGATGGCAGAAAGTACCTTAGGTCAGAGTTGCTCATTAAAGATGAGAGGTGAAGGAAGCCCAAACTGACTGGAAGGCATTGGGATCTTTGAACATTTTGACATTCATCAACTGTCTAAACCATTTCGTCTCTAATGCAAACAATACAGCTAAGTATTTAAATATTACTGGCTCACGTTTAGGAAGAGTTAGTCCTTGCAGACCTTATCTCTTTAATGGCTTTTGTCATGGGGACAAGTTTACTTCCTAAGTACATTGAGCTGATCCACTCTGTCTTGTTGCATGATTTTACAGTAAAACGTCAACAAATTTTTCCACAAAGGACAGAATAGCACTGAGAAACCTCCTTTGCTTAGCAGCTCCCTTATCTGCAGATTACTGTCATAACTGAAACATTTGCATTTAAAAGAAAACCCAGATTTTAAGATAGGAACATTTTTCAATGAATTGATTTTTAAGTTTTTATATATATATGTAAATCAAAGTAATTTTTATTTATATCTCTCCATCAGCTTTTACTCCCACTCAAAAGACTTGTCTGCTATACAAAGCAGTCTCATCTATTGCAGTGAAGGAAGCAGTCACAGTGTGTTGAACGTGACATGCAGTAAACTTGTGAGAGGTGGGACTGAATTTAAAATCAGACTGAACCTTCATTTCTGGAACTGGGGAACTGTACGTGAACCACAGAAATGAGAACCGCCAAAGGCCTTGAGAATGTCCTCTTCTTCCCATCATGCCATCAAAGATGTTTTGATATCATTCCTGAAATGCTTTCTTCAAAATGACCTTGAGCCATCTATCTGTCTTCACCAGTACTGACAGACTGGAGTCATTACCCACTATGTCTTACACAGTACACGCCTCTTAATGCTTGTGAAAATGTTCTCTGTAATTCCCCCACCCTTCCAGCAGTATCACTATGCTGATTCCTGCACCAGCCTCTGATCCTTTTTTGCACTACTGTCGCTTAGTCAGAAATTCCCTAATTTCGACGTGTTTGTGTTTTTTTTCTTCCTCTCTGTGTCCCTCTGCACTTGTCTGTATCACATTTCACCTTATTGTTTTCAGACTATGTTTCTGGTTTGACAAGATAACTTTGAATCCTGATCCTAACAGAGTCCTCTGTCTCTAAACCATGCCATCTGCAAATATTCTCTGTACTTTGCAATCCACTATGCAATTTACTGATGAAAATATTGAATAGAACTGGGCCCAGGACAGTCCCTTGTGGGAACCATCTAGAGATGTTCTCCCAAGTGGTTAGGAAATCACTGATTATAACTCTTGAAAATTCATTTTCAGTCACTCATCCACTTCATAGTAATTCTGTCTAGACCTTCTTTTCTCAGCTTGCTTCTGAAAACATCACAGGGAGTATACCAAAAGCCTTATAAAATTAAAGGCAAATCAAATCTACTCCTTGCCTGTACTCCTTTAGACCCGTTACCCTGCCAAGGAAGGAAATAAATTCTGTTTGATGAGATCTTTCCTTGACAAGCCCCTATTCACTGTTCCTTATCATCTTATCCTGTGCATACCTATGGTTGACTTAGTACTTTGTTCCAGCTCTCAAGTTCAGTGTCAGGCTGACTGGTCCACAGTCCTTTAACCTATCCTTCAAGACAAGTTTTGGTTTGGATTTTCTGGGGGCATTTTTGCCCTGTTCCTATCCTCCAGGACCTCTCCTGCCTTCTAGTTTTCATAGATAATTGCTAATGATTCAGAGATTCCTTCAGCTGCTCCCTTAAGCACCGTAGGCTGAATTTCATCAGGCCTTGCAGGGTTGGATGTATCTGTCTTCTGTCAGCATTCTGACCTGTGGTCCTTAATTTTGTTAAATGTCTAGTTAAGATTTATCTTTTTATATAGCACTGAAAGAAAGAAGGCCTTAATACTTGGGCTTTACCTGTGGTTCGTCATGGGTCCTGCCTTTCTCTTTGTAAACAATAAATAGGGTCTACGAGGCAGAAGTTCAGATGAACCTTTCTGGGATATCTGATTTTGGCTCCACGCAGACACTGGCCTCCTGGACCAAAAAGTCACTTTACTGTCAAAAGAGACAGAGTCTCCAACTTCTTCTCCATGTAAGTGTCTCAGGCAGTGGCAAAAAGGTATTAGTGTGCCCCAACTCATGAGGGTTGCTTCTCTCCATGTTTCTGGATGTGCAAAGACTCTTGAGTCCAACAGTGGTAGCCCAGCTCGCCCCATATGGCAGACCAGATTCTTCCTCTCTGGGGCAGCTGCCCTGCTTTAGTTGTGGCTGGATTCATCCATTCACTGTGCTTTTACCAGCACTGTTTCTAGAGCTCAGGATGTGGATGGGGAAAGGGACTAGGCTTTCACAGCAGGGCTTCTGAGAACAAAATCAAGGACTAATGTCTTCTATGACAATGTTGACCAAAACTCTTTATCTTTTTGGAGATCTTTTGTTCTTGGTAGACATTCCACAGCAAAAATGCTGTCTGCCTCCCAGTGTAATAGACAGGAATGATAAAGCCCTGATACAAACTAGCAATCTCTTTTTCTGAGCATGCACCATGGAGCAGGAGCCCTTTATGCTGTACCCTGCCATTCTGGCTTCAAGATGAGCATGCTGGTCACCCCATGGTTCTGGTCCCCCTCAATAAGGGACCAACTGGGGTTTACCATGGCTCCTCCCTGCCTGCCTGCCCAGGTTTACCTTTGGCAGGAAGCCCAGACCCATACGCAGCCAGGGCACAGCCAAATCTTCTCCTGACAAGTGGTATCACATGGCCAAAGTGCAATCAGGACCCAGGAGCTCCTTCTCCCTCAAGTATAGACTTAGCCAAAGAGGCTAACTGGGCTGCTTTGACTGCTTTGATCTAAATCTTGGAGTAAGCAGTCTGCACTCAGTTATCACAGCTGTTTAAAATCTTCATTATTGCCTCGAGTCAAAGTGGGTCACCTGGATTTAGCTAACTCTTTGCCTTTATCCTAACTAACCATGGTGAGAAGTGAACCTTTCTGTCTTTCTTCTTCCGACCTCCACATAGGAAAACTTGCACTGCTGTCCAAGTTAGTACTGGGGAGTCCAGACGCTGCCCTGCTCCTCACTTCTAAAATTTGGTCTGCCTGTCTCTTGCTACATAAAGACTGATGCTGGAGTTGTTTTGTATGTGAGTGAAGTAGCCTGTGCTTTCTAGGTGACTGAGTGAATAATTTTTGGAGGTCTCTTGTGACTGATTGCAGGACAGCAGCACTGCTTTTTGCAGGTACGTGCAAAAAAAGTGAAGCTACGTGCCTGGCCTTGGCTTCACTTCTGGTGACAAGGCCCACTTATGGTACTAGGCTGGGGTGGATGATAAGCAGCAAATGAAAAATAGCTAGCAATACCCTCAGTGGACATTTGGGGACTTTGTTGTAGAAGCACTACTTTGTCTCAGCAGCAAGGAGGGACAAACTATTTGCTCCAGCAAAACAGAAAGTCAGCGGACTCAGGATGAGCTGACTGTCATAGGAGACTTTCACTGCAGCAGATTCCTTGGGCAAACAGCAGAGGCAAGTGACACAGAGAGGGGAATAAACAAAAAAATGGCAATTTGTCATTGACAGGAGGAGAATGTGAAAGATTTCCACCCCGCTGGTAATGACTTGATGTTTCCAGGTACCAGTCTGCTGAAAGTTGATGGCAGGAACCAACAAGAAACACATTTGGAGGTGACAGAGGGAAGAAATGATAACTGTTTCTTAGATCAAATCAGAGACTGCTGTAGGGGAGTCCAGGAGAATATTCGCACCAGCGCACAGGCGAGATCAGCCTGGCTCCAGAAGATTCATGCAGAGATGCCGTTCGAAAAGCAAAAGCTCAGCTTGAATTGAAATTGGCCAGAGATGTCAAAAACTACAAAAAAGTGTTCATCAGGTACATAAAACCCAAGCAGAAACAGAAGGACATTATTGGCCTGCTCTTAAACAGGAGAGGTGAATTAATGCTGGAATTATTGGCTAATTAACCAATAATGCTGAAAAGGTGGAGGTTCTCAACACTTTCTTCAACTCTGTCTTTACCAGCGCTGTTGGGCCAGGCTGATGCAAACACAGACCCACCGTCAGTGAAGGAAGAGTTGGTATGTGAACTATTACAGGAGCTTGACTCCTACAATTCGATGCGCTGTGTTGTTATCCACCTGAGGGTGTTAAAAGGGCTGGCTGATGTCATTGCGAGGCCACTCTCCATAATCTTTGAGAAGTTGTGGAGATCGGGGGACATCCCAGAAAACTGGAAGAAGGCACATGTCACCCCCATCTACAAGAAGGGCTTAAAGGAGGATCGAGGAAATTACAGGCCCATCAGTCTTATTTCAGTCCCTGGGAAAGTTATGGATCGAATCCTCCCGGGGGCTATCGCAAGTCAAATGAAGCATGTGATTGGGAAAAACCAGCATGGACTCACCAACAGCAAATCATGCTTAACAAACCTGATTGCCTTCTATGACAAAGTAGCCTGCTCGGTTGATGTGGGGCGAGCAGTGGACATCGTCTACCTGGATTTCTCCAAGGCTTTTGATACAGTTTCCTATAGCCTCCTCCTAGAGAAACTGGTGCATTACAGTCTGGACGAGTGGTCTGTGCGGTGGGTGGGGAACGGTCTGACAGGCCGCACACAGAGGGTTCAAACTGCCAACCTGTCACAAGTGGGGTGCCCCAGGGATCGACCTGACAGAGAGACATGCAGCCGTCCAGGCGACGGGCTGCATGGAATGTCTGTCACTCTGGCAGGAGGACAGCAAAGACAGTACCTGCGTGCGCTGTGACCAGGTCAATGATCTGCTCAGCCTGGTGGCTCAGCTTAAGGAGGAAGTGGAAAGGCTGAGGACCATTTGGGAGTGTGAAAGGGAGATTGATCGGTGGAGCCGCACCCTGCCATCCTTAGGGAAAAAGCAGCAGGAGGAGGCTCCATGAGAGGTAGAGGATCCCCTGCCCTCTTGTCACCAGGCAGAAGGAGGGGAACCAGGAGAGGATGGGGGCAATGGAAGCAGGTACCTGCTCGGGGCAGCAGGAGAGCCCCCGCCAGACCCCCCATGCCCCCCCAGGTGCCCGTACAGAACAGATATGGGCCTCTGGAGACAGATGATGAGGGAATTAAGGATGCTGATAAAGCCCCATCCAGGGAGTTGCCAAAGCAGCCAGCTCCACGCATTAAGACTGCTTCTGTGAAGAGCAGGAGGAGGGCAATAGTCATAGGGGGGTCCATTCTGAGGGGAACTGAGGGTCCCAAATGCAGGCTGGACCCTTCCCACAGGGAGCTCTGCTGCCTCCTTGGGGCCCATGTTAGGGATATAGCCAGGAAGGTTCCTGGCCTGGTACGGCCCTCAGATTATTACCCTCTTTTGATCTTACAGGCAGACAGTGAGGATCTGGAGAGTAGAAGTCTGAGGGCAAAGAAGAAAGATTTCAGGGCCTTGGGACGGCTTGTCAAGGGTTTGGGAGCACAAATTGTGTTCTCCTCTGCCATTCCAGTTTTGGGGACTGACGAATGGGTAAACAAGAAAATCAGACAGATCAATACCTGGCTCCAAAACTGGTGTTACGAGCAGGGCTTTGGGTTCAGTGATCATAGTTTGATCTGCAGGACACCGGGCCTGCTCACTAAGAATGGGAAAACCCTATCCCAAAAGGGGAAACTGGTACTAGGCCAAGAGTTAGCAAGGCTCATGGACAGGGCTTTAAACTAGAATCGAAGGGGGCAGGAGATAAAACCAGGCCCACTAGTAATGAGCCTAGGGATAAAGGACCAAGGATGGGGGTGAAATCAGTAGCCCAGCTCAGGTGCAGCTACACGAATGCACATAGCAGGGGCAACAAACAGGATGAGCTGGAAGCCATTTTGCAGCAGGACAGCTACAATGTAGTCACCATCATGGAAACGTGGTGGGATGACTGTCATGACTGGAATGCTGCGATGGATGGCTATAAGCTCTTCAGAAGGGATAGGCAAGGAAGGAGAGGCGGGGGTGTGGCTCTGTACATTAGGGAATGTTTTGATTGTATAGAGCTAGATTCCAGTGATGATAAAGTCGAGTGTTTATGGGTAAGGATGAAGGGGAAGGCAAATAAGGGAGATCTTGTGCTGGGAGTATGCTACAGACCACCCGACCAGGATGAGGAGACAGATGAAGTATTCTATAAGCGGCTGGCTGAAGTCTCACAATCGCCAGCCCTTGTTCTGGTTGGGGACTTCAACTTGCCGGGTATCTGCTGGAAATACAACACATCAGAGAGCAGGCAGGCTAGGAGGTTCCTTGAGTGCATGGAAGATAACTTCCTGACACAACTGGTAGGTGAGCCCACCAGGGGAGGTGCTTCGCTAGACCTACTGTTCACAAACAGAGAAGGACTAGTGGGAGATGTGGTGGTCGGAGGTCGTCTTGGGTTTAGTGATCATGAAATGGTCAAGTTCTCAATTCATAGCGATGAAAGCAGGGGGGTTAGCAAAACCTCCACCTTGGACTTCCGGAGGGCAGACTTTAGCCTGTTCAGAACACTGGTTGAGAGAGTCCCTTGGGAGATAGTCCTGAAGGGCAAAGGGGTCCAGGAAGGCTGGACACTCGTCAAGAAGGAAATCTTAAAGGCCCAGGAGCAGGCTGTCCCCACGTGTCGCAAGTTTAAAGGGCAGGGAAAATGGCCAGTCTGGATGAACAAGGAACTTCTGATGGGACTTAGGAATAAAAGGAGGGTTTATCACCTTTGGAAGAAGGGACAGGCAACTCAGGAGGAGTACAGAGATCTCATTAGGTTATACAGAGAGAAAACTAGGAAGGCAAAAGCCCAGCTGGAGCTCAACTTGGCCACTAACATAAAGGACAACAAAAAAAGTTTTTATAAATACATCCACAAAAAGAGACCCACGGAGAATCTCCATCCCTTACTGGATGGGGGGCGGGGGGGAGTTGCAACCAAGGACGAGAAGGCTGAGATACTTAATGCCTTCTTTGCCTCTGTCTTCAACAGTTAGACCAGCTATCCCCAGGGTGTTCAGCCTCCTGAGCTGGAAGACAAGGATGGAGAGCAGAACAATCCACCCATAATCCAGGAGGAAGTAGTCAATGATCTGCTTCTGCACCTAGATGCACATAAGTCTATGGGGCCGGATGGGATTCACCCAAGAGTACTCAGGGAGCTGGCAGGAGAGCTCACCAAGCCTCTCTCCACCATTTATCAACAGTCTTGGTCAACAGGGGAGGTACCAGATGACTGGAGGGTGGCTAATGTGATGCCCATCTACAAGAAGGGTCGGAAAGAGGATACAGGGAACTACAGGCCTGTCAGCCTGACCTCGGTACCAGGAAAGATCACGGACAGGATTATCTTGAGTGAGCTCTCATGGCAAGTGCAGGGCAGCCAAGGGATCAGGGCCAGCCAGCATGGGTTTAGGAAGGGAGGTCCTGCTTAACCAACCTGATCTCTTTCTATGACCACGTGACCCGCCTTCTGGATGTGGGGAAGGCTGTGGACGTTGTCTATCTGGACTTTGGTAAGGCCTTTGACACTGTCCCCCCACAGCATTCTCCTGGAGAAGCTGGTGAATCATGGTGTAGACAAGTGTACTCTTCGCTGGGTAAAAAACTGGCTGGATGGCCGTGCCCAGAGAGTTGTGATTAATGGGGTGAAATCCTCTTGGCGGCCGGTCACCAGTGGTGTCCCTCGGGGCTCAGTTTTTGGGCCAGTTTTGTTTAATACCTTTATCAATGATTCGGATGAGGGGATTGAGTGCACCCTCAGTAAGTTTGCAGATGACACCAAACTCGGCGGGAGTGTTGATCTGCTTGAGGGTAGGAAGACTCTACGGAGGGACCTGGACAGGCTGGATCGGTGGGCCAAGGCCAGTGGTGTGAGGTTTAATAAGGCCAAGTGCCGGGTCCTGCATTTTGGTCACAACAACCCCAAGCAACGCTACAGGCTTGGGGCTGAGTGGCTGGAAAGCTGCCCAGCAGAAAGGAACCTGGGAGTGCTCGTGGACGGACAGCTTAACATGAGCCAGCAGGTGGCCAAGAAGGCCAACAGCATCCTGGCTTGTATCAGGAATAGCGTGGCCAGCAGGAGTAGGGAAGTGATCGTGCCTCTGTACTCGGCACTGGTGAGGCCTCACCTGGAGTACTGTGTTCAGTTCTGGGCCCCCCTGTACAAGAGGGACATTGAGGTGCTGGAGCGTGTCCAGAGGAGAGCTACCAGGCTGGTGAGGGGTCTGTAGACCAAGTCATATGAGGAGAGGCTGAGGGAGCTGGGCATGTTTAGTTTGGAGAAGAGGAGGCTGAGGGGAGACCTCATTGCCCTCTACAACTACCTGAAAGGAGGCTGTAGAGAGGTGGGTGTTGGCCTCTTCTCCCAAGTGAATAACGACAGGACCAGAGGAAATGGTATGAAGCTGCGGCAGGGGAGGTTTAGATTAGATATTAGGAAGAATTACTTTACTGAAAGAGTGGTCAGGCACTGGAACGGCCTGCCCAGGGAGGTGGTGGAGTCACCATCCCTGGAGGTATTTAAGAAACATGTAGATTTAGCACTTCAGGGCATGCTCTGGTGGCAGAGATTGTAGGGGGGTTTTTTGTGTGTGTATGGTTGGACTCGATGATCTCAAAGGTCCCTTCCAACCATGAAGATTCTATGATATTGGGCCCAATTGTTTATTATCTTCATAAGTGATCTGGATAATGGGATCAAGTATACCCCAACACAAGTTTGCCAATGATACCAAACTAAGCAGGGAAGTGGACACTTGGGAAGGGAGATCCACCCTGCAGGAAGACCTGGATAGGCTGGAAGAGTGAGCTAACAAGAACCTGATGAAGTTCAACAAGGACAAGTGTAAGGTCTTGCATCTGGGAAAACACAATCCACGAGTGCAGTGCAGGCTGGGATCTACCCCTCTGGGGAGCAGCTCTGTGGAAAGGGACCTGGGGGGCCTGGTGGATGACAAACTCAGTATGAGTGAACAGTGTGTGTCTGCAGCAAGGAAAGCCAACAGGATGCTGAGCTGCATCAAACAAGGGATCACCAGCAGAGATAAAGATGTCATTATCCCACTCTACTCAGCACTTGTCAGGTCATGCCTGGAATACTGTGGTACCCACTATACAAAAAGATGTGGACAGGCTGGAGAGAGTCCAGGGAAGCGCCACAAAGATGATCAAAGGACTGGGAAGCCTGCCATATGAGGAAAGGCTGAGCGAAGTGGGTTTTTTTCATCCTTGTGAAAAGAAAGACTAGGGGACACTTTATTACCATGTTCCAGTATTTAAAGGGTGGCTACAAAGAACATGGAGACTCCCTTTTTACAAGGAAAAGACAAGGGGTAATGGGTACGAGTTACTCCTGGGAAGATTCCAATTGTACACAAGAGGAAAATTTTTCACAATGGGAACAATCAGCCATTGGAATAATCTCCCCAGGGAAGTGACAGATTGGACAATTTTAAGATTCCTCTGGACAGGGTGCTGGGCCATCTTGTCTAGACTGTGCATTTGCCACGAAAGGTTGGACTGGGTGATCCTTGAGGTCCCTTCCAACTTGCTGTTCTATCATTCTATGACCTATGGAGCAATTTATCATAGATCAGCACTTCAGCTTGAGCCCTCAGCATGATGCTGAGGCAGACTGAAAAACAGGATAGCAGTGAAATGGAGAAAATACCCCCTACACAGAACAAAGGTGCCCACTAGGTGTTGGACTAACACTCCAGGGTTGCGTGAATATTCCTGGTTGGAGTTTAGTCTGTCTGCCTCTGCAAGCCACTACACTGTGTTCATCTGTCAGCTGGTGACCTGGGCCATGAGAGCTTGTTCTCTTGCTAAATCCAGCACATGTTCAGCTCTTCTAGCCTGAGAGAGACCCAGAGCTCTGCTGCTGCTTTGCTTTGGCCCAAGTTTATTCATAAAGACATTGGGAAATGTGGTTTTGACAGTGGGTTTGCGTCTGTGCTGTGCTGCCAGGGCAGGCACAGCCAGAGCGAGCTGAGAGCGTGTTCCCTCACTGTGTTTGCATGCTTGCTCAAGGAGCAGATGTTTGCCAGTGAGTAAAAGTCTTCAGCCAGCGTAAGTGTAAGGAAAAGTGTCTGAATCTGCCTGCTTAGCCTCGTGTGCCCAAGGTATGAAAATAGGGTGGCTGAGAGAGCCCGGAGGGGCTGGGAAGCACTTGTGCTCCCGTCATGCACAGCTGGGCTCCTGCAAGAGTCTGTGGCTCTGGTCAGCTACAGAGCCAGATGGGTGAGCTCCCTGAACTGCTGGGCTGGGCAGAATGGCGAGGTCTCTGAGACAGGTCTATACGGATGCATCTACAGCTCGGCAGTGAATTACAAAAAAACCCTCTAGAAACACAGAAACAAGGACATGTGTCTAAAACTGAGTATTAGAGAAAAGCACAAAGACAAATTAATACAGCGAAAGTGAAGGTGCAAGATGAGCTGTGATTACCCTGGGTCATAAAAGCAAAGGGGGAAATGTTTGGGAAGTGTCTTAGAAGTTAAAAGAATGAAGAATATAGGCTCACTACTAAAGCAAGCTTTTGCCTAATACTGAGTGCTATGGAGAAGGATGAAATATTTGATGCTGTATTGTTTAATCTTACAATAAGTGTCTGAGACTGGCTGCTTAGTGTGATTAATGGAACAAGAGGATGAAAGCACAGGTCAGAATAGGGAAAGAGCATGTTAAAGAATATTCAGATGAGACAGGTTCTTGCTCATCAGCCAGATTGGCTTAAACATACCCCGGAGTACTTAAAGAACTAGCCAGATCAATTTCAGATCACTAACAAGCATTTTAGGTAGTTTTTGGGCTACATCCATCCTGTATTTTAGGCAGAGACTACTGTTTATGTGCAAGTCCTTTTACAGCATCTGAGCTGATTGAGTACCTTGACTCAGAGGCAAGGTTGGGGTGTGCGCTAGGGCACGGATGAACGGAAGGGTCACTCTGCTGTTGCCTATGGACTCAGACCTGTGACGTGGGAAGACAGGAATAGTGGTAGATATAAAGTCTGCTGTCATCAATCCCAAAATGCTTTTCAGGGATGCTGTAGAGCCAATGTCTGGCAAAAGAGGTTTCCGTAGGTGCTTTCCTCAAAGGGACTGTCCTTGCGTGCAGGAGGGACAGTGACATGGACAGGGTACCAAAGCCCAGAGCCCACTGTCCGGACAATTCACCCAGGCTAGAGGCATCCTAAGCCAGCCACAGGGACTTGCAAAATGTGGATGATAGCACAGCAGTGTATCAGGCTGCACTCTGCCCTGTAGGACAAACGTGGCCATGAACATGGAAAAGGTCTCAAAGGGCTGGAAGAAGTGAAAAATATCTGGAGGAAAACGGTAGGATTGGACTCAGGGAATTACTGACCAGACAGACCAATTTCAATGACTGGATAAACATTGGAACAAATGGCAAAACCATTGGTAAATGTCTAGATAATAAGGTGATTCAGAGAAGATGATATGGATTTGTCCGGAATAAATTGTCAAGCCAGTATAATTTCTTTTCTTTCTTTTGTTTTAGAGAAATGGGCCACATGAGAAGCGTGAGGCAGTCAAAGTTATCACCTCTATCCATCTTGACTTGACTAAAGCTTTTGATCCAGACTCACACAGTGACATTCTTATAACCAAAGCAGAGAAATATGAATTAGGTAAAATCATCGTAAAGAGGCAGCTCAGGTGGCTCAGGCAGTGTGCTCAAAGAACAGTGATACAGAGCTTGCTGTCATACTCTGAAGATGTTTCAAGTGAGACCCTCCAGCTGTCAGTTCTGACCTTCTTTTGGTCAATACTTTCATTAACAACTCCAATTACAGAATAGGGGAACGCCCTTGGGAGGACAAGGCACTTTGCAGGACATGATTATGTTCAAAATGATCTTGATAAATTGGAAGAAAGACCCAAAATCAGTGTGATTAAATCCAATAAAGACATGAGCAAATACTATGTTTAGAAAGAAGAATTTAATGCACAGATGCAAAACAGGGGATGACTGGTTAGGCAGCGCGGTGCTAGAAGGGGAGAGTATAGCAGATCACCGTCAATGGTCAGCAATGCAATACTGTTGCACAAAGACATGTGTCATTCTGATTTATTAGCAGGAATATAAGACAGAAGAGGTTGTAACTCCTCTCTGCTAGTGTCTAGGAATGGCCCTGTACCGTGTGTTTGCTGCTGCAGAGGGGGACTGAAGGGGAAGAATGGTTCCTCCTTGGAAAGCAGGAACTGGAAGCAGCGGTTGAAGCAATTGGTTTTGTTGGGTTGGGAAAAAAGTTGAAAGGACACAGCAACGTTTTCTTGCTCATTTGAAGACTGTTATAAAAAGGGAAAAAAACTGTTGTTCTCTGTGTCCACTGGGGAGATGGTAAGGAGTAATTGCCTTGACTTGTGATAAAGGAATTTTCCTATATAAGGCAAATTAAGCACTGACATATCTACAGGGAAGTTGTTGAGTGCCTGTTGTTGCAGACTTGTGAGAACAGCCTATGCATATTGTCACCAATGGTAGCAGTGTGTCTGATCCTGCCTCAGAGAGGAATAGATATAATTTTTGTGTCCCTCCAAACCCTGCCTTGCCATGATGACTTTGCCAAGGACTGTACTGATTGCCAGGTTGGCAATGAAAGGAATTTGTCCCCAGGTCATATTGGCAGGGACTTTCCTTAGCAGCTCAAGGAGTTGTTTGCTTGCTGGAGTCATCTGAGCACCTCACTTGGCCAGTTAGTGAAAGGGTAGCGTGGGGATTTGATGATGCCTTTGTCTTTCCTCTACTCTACCTGTGGCAGACTTTGTTTGGTTTTTTAGGTATTGAATGACCAAAATGCTCTATTTCACTTAGGGCAGGTGTCAGCAGGGACATGGTATACCAATGCTGGCGAAGGGCTCCTTGAAGGACGATTAATAGAAAGAGAAGGAATTGCTCGTCAGTCAATGTGCATGTGTTGCATGTGGCACCCCGCAGTTGAGCTTTGGCAAGCCGAGGGCCAGCCGGGGGGATTTGTGTTTGCAGTAGCAGGTGTCACCTTCCAAGAAAGGCAGGCAAATCCTGCCTCTGGCAGCCTCATGGCTGGGATGATTTTGACCTGTATTTTGTCTGTGTGAGAGACTAACAGCCTCCGTGCCATGAAAACAAGCATTATTTCTTTTGTAGGAATGACATCAGAAACATGGGAATTTCCAAATCAGATTGGATAAATGGTCTCTAATCTCCTGTTGGAGGGAAGCTATTACCAGCTGCCATAGACAGGGATGATAGTGTTCCCTTGCTAGGAATCTGTGGATTATTGCCCTGCTAACCTGCTGTACATAGCAGTGAATGTGCAGGTTCTAATCTTTATTTTTCTATGAACAAACAGGTGATTGAATAGTCTCAACTTCTTTATAAATAAACAGTCTTTAAGGAACAAAAATTAAAAAGCAGTAGGCTCTTCTCACAGTAATGAGTTTCACACATTAATTTTGCACTGCAAAAACAGCCAGGTTAAAGATCACACTGAAAAAATTGCAGCAGATCCTTGATTTTATGACAGGTCCCATCGTGATCTGGCACAGCAAATGACTTACTCCTCTGTGTTTACTTGTCTCCTTTCTGTTGTTTACACACACTTTCATTTCTCGTGTGGTTCTTTACTCTTACTGTAGCATAATTGAACTTTTGCTGTAAATTGTCTCATGTGGCCAAAATCCTCTCTTGATTATCACATGCTTCAGGAAAGAATTAACTCCTTGCCACTACACACACAATTGCCTGGTTCTCTCGTCAAATGCCCCACCTGCACAGCATGGATACCGCTAATGATGGGAGGCTGTGCCACGTTCACAGGCCTCTGGGAGCAGAGAAAAGGCCAGTTCTGAGCAGACGCCCGATTTGATTGCAGTATCATGAAGGCTAATTACTCTAATAAGTGTTCATGGGATTCAGAGATCAGGAGAAAAAAGATCACAAACACTATTAAGATGTCAGAGGTGTTGAAGGAAAATTGAAAGTATTAAGTGCCAACTTCTGTTTTCTGAAATTCAGGCTAACGTCATTGAGAGCTGCTGACAGTCACCTGAGGGCACATCCTGATGCCCCTGTGGGACTGTGTTCAAGCTGTCTACAATATGTACCTAACTCAGGTACTGTTGGTTGCTTTGAATGTAGGAGCAAGAGGCCCCCAAGAAAATCAGCCTACTTGCTTTTGGGGGCTGTTGATTCCACCTGTCTGTGTAACAGATGAAGAGAAGTAGTTGTGACACCTGAGTACCAATAGAAAACTTGACTAGATCTCCATCATGGAGAGGGTATTTGGAGTGGGCAAACCCTGGAGAAAAGCTCGTTGCATGGGGAATGCTGAAAGGAATTCGCTTGGGAAAAAAACCCATGAGCTCATGACAGTGCTTACATTGTTGGTCACCTCCAGACGAGGTTCCTGCAACATGTGTTTGCATAGACATGAGGACTCAGAAGTTGTGTCTGCACAGGTTGATTGGGGTGGACTGCAGATGCTGAACATTCATCCATGTGTCTCCCACTGGTGTGATGGGCTGTCACTTGGCTCTAGCTCGAGTGCAAAATGTCTCCCCTGTACTTGGCAAGAGTGTAGCTGGGAACTCAGCTGCAATAATGAGTGCCTGGACGTAGGCTCTGACAGGGGGCGAGCTGGGACTCTCCCTACAGAGAGAGTCTAGACCAGCTCAGATCCTACTTGTGTGCGTTGTGTCAGCGACCTGGATGGTGGCTGTAGACTTCAGGACAGCTCAGACTCAAATAAAAACATCTTATTGTCAGACAATTCTAGAGCGGCATTTATAAAATTCTGGTTGGAAACATGACCCTTTTTCTGTGCCCAGTATGAGCATGTATTTATAACCAGTTCCCCCTGAACTCTGCGTTTCTCACTTTGAATTAATGCTACTCACTACACCAGCCCCTTTATCTGAAGCAGCTGCTGGTGACCACCATTGTCAGCAGTAGCTTATGATCCCAGGGAGATGTTCCTGGAATAAATATACCCTGCACATTTTGTGCACCATGGCCAGCCTTGGAAATCACTGTTATCCATATGTGCTGTTGAACCTGTCTTTTTATCGCTAGCCATTTTATTCTGGGCCATACTGAATTACGCCATTCCTTTAATGCCAAATAGCAGAAGTGGTTCTAGTTGGAGACTTATGATTTCTCCCGTGCAAGGATGTTCCAAGGTATATGTCACTTGAGACTGTTCAGTTGCATCTTACGGACATGAAACCGGCATTTTGATGTATTCTCAGATGGATTCCTTTTATGTTTTATTTTTTCTTCCTCAGAATAGTGTGTTCTAGGTAGGAAACCTGTTCACCAGAGGATTAATTAATCTTTGGCGAGTCTCTTGCTCCACAGAACTTTATGGTACAAACAATTTTACAAAACAGAATTAACACTGTTTTTCCCAAGGAAGTATCATCACAATACCCAGTCTGTGTAATTAAAGTATTGAGAATGCTGCTTGTTTTCTGAAATAGCTGGTCATAGATAGAGTATTTGGTAAGCTCTAGGATAATCGTGCCCATTTATCACATTTATGGGATGATGTTTAGGGAAATGTATCTGCTGCACTGCTTGGACAGGAACAGATATACCTTTGAAAACCTCAGCAGAACGTGCTGAAGTGCTTGTCCCCATTCTGAACTGACAGATGCCCACAGGAGTGTGTGCTGACAGGCCCAGTGACAAGTCATCCTTTTCCCTTCAGTCTGATTGAATTCCCAGATCTGAAAATTGAGCGTTCTTAATGCTTTTGGTCTAACTGAAATGTCTCTTCTAAACTGTAAGCCATTTATCTGAGTTCTAATCTCTCCTGCTGAGCTGTCACAGTCAAAAGGCAAATCTCCTTACCAGGCAGACAGATGCTCTGAAGGTGTAGGGAGGATTTCAATTTTAATGGAGACATTTTCATCTCTCTGAAACAGAAGTGCCCCAAGGACCCATGTCACACTGCAAGGGCTTGTCTGCACCCCACATAGGGACAGAAAGCTAATTTGAGGTTGTCCAGCTGAAGGGTAGCCATATGGCACTGGACTTGGAGTAATTAGCCAAATGGGAAAGGGTTAGTTTGGGCAGGGTCAGTGATGTACTCGGGTGTCTTGGGGACCTTTCTGCAGCACTGCTGGTGGTGTTTGGAGATATCTTGGGGATCTCTGGGATGGTGTTGTGCTGTAGTGCAGAGTGCTGCATAGCTCAGACACCTCACAAGGCCCATTCTTGATGGCAATACTCCTGTTGCTGCTGGGGGAGATGCCTGTGGGGAGGTGCAGACTCCCCATGGGCTGGGCTCTGCCTGCTCTGCAGCATACCTGCAGGGAAGTGAGCAATGGAAGTGATAGGGGCAAGTCTGAAACTGCCTGTGGAGGTTAAGTGCGTTCATACATGCTGTGCAACAGCATTGCTCCTCTGGGATGGAAACCAGCTGCTTTTCAGCAAGGATTTCAGAAGACCCCACTGAGGGCATGGGACTCTGTCCTGCTAATGCTGAATGCCCTGTGCTGACTGAGACTCTTTTCTTGTTTTAAGGTCAAGTGGCAGAAGGATGACATGGACAACAATTTGAACTTCTTCTCTGTCTCTTCGGATGGGCGGATTGTTTCATGGACTTTAGTTAAGGTAAAAAATAGGTGGCTATTTCTTTTCCCAGCCAAATTATAACCAATTCTCTCCAAAGTTCAATGATGCATTAGTTTTATATTTATTCATAATGAACCAGGTTTGAAAAGAAGTGGCAGCAAAAGAGTGCAGATGCAGTCTCAGCTGCACTCCTGGGGCTCCATGTTCATCCCCGAAATGAGCAGAACCAGCCTACTCCTTGCTCAGGACCTAACCTTCGTCACACCTGCATCTGTAGCACCCAATGGGCCTGAGTACGAGAGATCATTTTCTTGCTTTGCAGCTGAAGAAATTCAAGACGGGTCCTTGCTCTGAAACTTTCCTTGTCCCAGGAGGGTCATTCAGAGACAGAGCAGAATAATCTGCTTTATTCCCTGGCTTCATGACTCTCACCCCCAAAATGCTCCCCTACAGACTGCAATTCAGAATGGAAGAAGGAAGATGCAAATTTCTCCCCTTGTGGCCAAAATAGCACAAAGTAAACGCACATTTTCAGTAGGATGGCAACATGCAATCAGACAGCCAGAGGGTTCCCCCCTGCCATGACATTGCCAGCTCACAGTCAAGACAACCTTTGTTAACTCATTTGCATGCCCTGCCTTTGATCGCTTTTTCTTTTGGAACACATATGTTGATAGAAACTTAAGATTAATGTCCCTAAATGACCCTTAGATTTATGTCTCTGATTCTCAACATGTGTTTTTTCTATCGGCTATTTAATTTTGCATTTCGAAGATTTCAAAATCTTTTACTTAAAAAATAATTGAATAGCTCTTAATATGAGTTTGAAGCAGCTGTCCCATTATTCCCCAGCAAGCAAAGAAATTTCTTTACATCCTTAGGTGCTCGTTTTTTCAAACTGTTATACCAAGCTGCTTAAGTCTTCTCTGTTCTGAAAATTTCAGTCCTTGCTGCCACGGGTGGGGATTCATGTCTAGCATTATATGTAAATCTTAGTCTTATGTTCACTTCAGGAGTGGGAGCCTCTTCTAATAAACACAGTAGGTGCATGCAGATGGCATTGATTATTAAGTTCTTTTTTATAAACTTCCCTAGGTTGATACATGCTGCTGTAGATAAAAAAATCCCTCCTGCAAGTGTGTCCCAAGTCCGTCTCCCACAATAGCTCTCAGAGCTCCCTAGAAAGGGACAAGCTAACATTGTCCCAGCACTCACCTCATGTTTTATCCCCTGTATAGAAATGGCCAAAAGACTTATGTTGAAGTGGGTAATACACACCTGCAGCTAAACACATCCAGTTGAGGTGACTGGGCAGGTTACACCTATCAGCTAGCCCCAGTAACCGAGTGTGCTCATCCTGCTCCACTTATGAGGCAAGAAACACTGGGTTAAGCCTCTTACTTCAGAGAAATGATGCAACTGGGACAACCTAAGAATCTGCAGATGGACTCTGAAGGCAGCTCACCTGGTAGAGGGTCTTTTGCAACATTTCAGTGATTCATCTGTGCTTAACTGTGTTCCCACATCATAAGCTGTTGAGGTTTTTTTGTCCCTTGAGCACATAGATATATCTACTTAAGCATCCTTGGTGTGACTTCTAAGACCTGCATCTGCTTAGCAGAATTTTATTTCTACTTATTCCTTGCATTCCTCTTATAAACTTGGCCACACCCATGTGAAAAGCACCATTTTAAGATTTTTTTTCAGGTGAAGTTACCTCTGAAATTGCCAGAGCTAGTATGTACTTAGCAGGCAGGGGTGGAAAACAGCAGTTTTAGGTGCTGTCTAGTTTCTTTCTTTGGAGGGAGATTCAACAGGAAAAGCAAGAAACAGAATGAAAAGGGCATTTTGTTACAATTTGAGGGTTTGTACCCAGCAAAGAGAAATGGGAAATCTGCTTGAATTCCAGTTTTACAAAAGAGCTATCTCTGGGTTTTATTTAGAATAAAGTTGAAGAGACTCCAGAGGTCTCCTATTCTGCAAATCCGTAGTGCAAATAGGGAATAAATGAAAGAAAGCTTCGTTAATCTTTTTGACAGGACTATCCAGAAGTAAAGCTTCTTCAAATACTGATAGTTGTTTGACACTTCCACAGCTGAGAGCAGAAAGTGAATAAATTCATTCTTATTTTCAGCTGGATATTTGGCAAGCCACACTCAAAATTTGGATAGAAGAGTTGTCAAATATTAGCTCGGGACAGTTGATCTGCCTTGACTGTGGTGGCTGTCTCTGTTAGAAATGGGCACAGTCACTTTGAACAAACTTCATGAGACAGCACATGAACTGTGTGTGCTTAGGCCATCATCTTGGCTTGGTTTTGGGCCATCATGAAGGTGTAAAATGATGAGGAAGGATGTAAGACTTGTGCAGCTGGATGACTCTGACACCTTGGGCATACACATTGCCTATCAAAAAGGAGAGCTGTCAGGGCCACATCAAGGAATCAGTTGGCACTGCTTCTCTCCTTCACTGGTCTGAAGGAGGCCCAGGTTTGATTAGCAGTCATGCTTCCTATGTGACCTAGAGCTAAATTACTGAACAGCTCTGGGCCTCCTTCATTGCTTGAGGGTAATAACAACTAAAGGGAAACAGGCAGCTGGAAGGCCTAATCCACTAATGCTTACAAAGTGCTTTACAATTGTTAGGCAGAAGCAACATATTATTGTTCAGTATTCCTGGAAGGCCAAACAGTCGACAGTCTGTTTACCCAGAGGAATACGCGAATGGCTCTGGCGACAAACAGCCTCAGGAACAGATGCATTTTCCAGACTGCAAAGCTGGGTACAAAATAAAAGCAACACAACAGGGAAGTCTGCACTAGTAAGATCCTTTGTGAAGGCAAGAGGCTACAGAAGCTGCCCACAGAGGCCAGGTGGACGTGCTGGGAGGCGTCTTCAGAGAAAAGCTGCAGAAAGGTGTTTACCTTCTTAGATGGATCATCTCATGTGGTTTCCCTTTCTACTTTAACAAAGAGTAAGTGTGCTAGCACATCTATGGGCCTGCCCAGATCACATGTCTGACCTCTGCTAGACACACTGGGTATATAAACATAATCAGCTGTGGGCAGCTCCAAAGCTGCTCTTCAGACCACACTCATGTGGCCACCAGCCATGGCTTGGACACGGTGGATGCTCTCTGGAGAGCAGGCAGACCTGGGAGCCTGCTCAACATGTGCTGACTGCACTCCCAGCAGCCCATCAGCACTCCTGTTTGGGTGGGCAGTGAGAGGCACACGGAGTATGCTCTGTTCCAGGGTGCTCTGGGCACTGCCCTGTCCAATTCTTGCACACGTACACCAGCATATACGGCCCCTTTCTTAGCATCACTCCTGCCTCTACCCACTGAATCTGACTTGATATAACCCACATGCTGCAAGAAGAGTCACTAACAGAAGGTAGGACTGCAGGCTGCGGTAGCCTGTCCTGATTTGTGCTGCTCTCTCAGAGAACAGTAACTGCCATCAATAGGCCAGGGCACGTGGGCATGCGGCAGTGCAAATGAGTGAAAAGGCAGTACATCATTTTATAGCTTTTGATCTTTCTTGATCCTTCTGTAAATTTGTACCCCCAAAATATGATAAAAATGTCTTACAGAACACTGTCTCCCCTGAACTGCAGTATTGAACAGATGCTCACAAGGTCTTCTCCTGCCTTCCCTAAAACACAGTTCCCTGGGATTGACTTTGCCAGGCAGAATCTTTTTCCACCTGAGTCCTGCTGTGGGCTTAGGGAAGCTCCAACTAAAGCTTGATTCACTGAGCTAAGAAGTTATGTTTTGTTCTCACAGTGCTCCAGTGGGAAATCTGCAGATTCATGAAAACATCCAGTCCTCAACCCACACTGCTCACTAATTTAATCTTTAGTTCTTTGTTCTTTTTATCAGCCCCAGGGTATTCTTATATTCACAACCAACTCCATTCTGCAGTGGTATTTTAATCCCCAAAGCTAGTCTAAGAACAGATCTTTGCCCTCTCTTCGTTTCCTATACTCACCCACATTGTGTCTATTTTCATCTGTCTTCTGTCTCCCAGCCCAACTGTAAACTCTTTGGGACACAGTCTTTTTGCCCTGTGTTCATACGACACTTTGAACAGCAATGTTGTGGCCTTCAATGAGAGCTCTTTAGAGCTCTGCTGATAACAGCAACATTGGGCACTTTTCCCTTGGGGAGCTGCTTGCTAGATGTTGTTGTTATTTCAACCTCAGAGCCCGTGAGGTTGTGAGCATTGGGATCTGAGGCTGCTCTGGGGATGATAGGAAGATGATAAGAAGCAAAAACTGGCAAGGTGGTAAGTTACTATTCATTAGTGTGGGTTTTAGTTAGCTCTATAATAATGTACAATACCCATCTTAAACCACGCAGGGTGATTTCACTTAACACAATGATTTAAGCTGACAGTGTCAACCTCCACTCAAAATTGTTGCCCCAAAACCCAAAGCTTTCCAGGTCAGTGGCATGTGTCTGGGTGATGTACTAGTGGCTCTCAGTTCCAGTGCACCAAAGCATCAGTTTCCTGGGGGTTTTATGTAAAACAGCATGTTAGCAAGTTGCCAATTGTGAGCATGAAACGTTAAGCAACTTTTGGACAGCTTTTTAAAATTCCTCCATAAAATTTGCCATTTCAAAGTACTGAATGTCTCTGTATTGTTGCCGTAAAGCCTGTTATTCATGTGGAATCTCCTCTGCCTGCAGAATGAGCTGGTTCATACAGATGTCATCAAGCTGTCAGTAGAGGGAACAACGATGCAGGGGCCAGAGGGGCTGCAGCTGCAAACGCTTGGTAGGAGCCCAAGTCCTTGCCATGCTGATTAATTACTGACACAAAGCCTCTAATCAGTCATTCTGGGGAATTAAATTGGTAGTGCGATGTTGAGATGGAAAGGAGCTAAAGAAGGGTTACGCCTCCTTGCTTTCATCATGTAGTAGGGCAAAGTCTGTCTGGAGCAACGGCCACTAATTGGGTCCAGTTTTGCTGGTTACATCTTGCCTTTACGTGCAGAAAAACATGAATATTAATTAAAAAAAAATGTCCATTTTACTGGGTTATCCCAATGCAGACAAGGCACAGGCGTAAACCGTATTTGTCAAATACTAAGTCAGTTTTGTTCTTCCTACCAGACATTGATCTGGACTGCCCAAATCAAGATGAAAAGCAACCTTTGCCCTTTCCTGGGTGCTCAGCCTGTCCAGCCAGTGATGGGATGTGCCTCATTGGGTTTTGGGTCTCTAAAAGTACAGCATCTATTCTGAGTTATGTTAGGCTCCTTCCACACAAGGTGGAAACAGTGCAGTTCTTCTAGGCTGAATCCCCTCATCCTGACCATCCTGTGTTTGAAATAGGATGGGATGAGTAAACTCAGGAGATCCTGGATTACAGAAAGAGTCTTGAGGAATCCCCTAATCATCCTGCTGCACCTGCTTTTTGCTGTGAAGTGGCTTGGGTTTGGAGAAGGCACTTGCTCTGCAGTTAAAGATTGCTGTGTTTCTAGGCTAGTAACTGCGGAACAATTTGTTTGTGAGAAGGTTTGCATTGCCATATAGGTTGCAAGAGACTAGCTAAAGCAGCACACTGCAGAACTCCCAGGGGCCTTGGGATTATTTGTTAGTGTTACTGGGAAATGGATTTTCAAAGGCTTGTCTTGAATATTTAACAATCTATTTAAATGCTAAAAATGCAGACAGTATTACAGGGTTGAAATGACCTTAGCAATTCCTTTGAGGACTACATTTTGTTAACGTTTAAGACATAACATTTAAGACAGCTGCCTTTGCAGAAAGTTCTCTGTAACTATGCGCTTCTGAGCTTGTCTGCTTGTTCCTGTTTCTGTCTGATTGCCTTGGGTGTCCTTGATGGTCAACAGCCCCAGGTTGCTCTGGCACTCATCAGACATCCCATCTTTTGCTCAAGAACCCTGCTGAAGTTTTCTTTCACCACCGTGTGAATTGGCTTTCTTGGATGACGTTGCATCTGCCTCAGGAGCAGAAGCCACAAAATTTCAGGGAGTCACATCCTGTTGTGGTTGACACCTGTTATAAACACAGTTCACAATGTTGCTCAATTCATGGCTTTTGAAGTTAAGGGGATCCTTCTGTGCCTGGCAGAAGATTTCTTCCGAAATCACATCCTTCGCTATTGGCTTTACTGATGAGAGCCTGCTAAATGGCTTCTGAGCTAAGGATGAAAAGGGCACAGGGAGGTATGATGTGGTGGGCTCTTTTGTCCATGGGAAACCATTTATATTTTTGTGAATGCTAAACAAACAGAAAAGATCTGTTCTTCCCCAATAGGAGGTAGGCCTGGTCCTCACAATTCTTACATTTACACCAGGCATTTTAAATTCTTACCAAAGTGAATCCCAGACCAATCTGTTCTACCAGTTCCCTTCCAGTTCTTCCAGTTCCCTTTCCCCTTTCTCTGAGTTGGCTTTTCAAATGGCAAGTCCTGGGGACAGGCACAGCTTGGAAAGGATTTGTAGAAGGGGTGTCTCTAATTTCTTTTGGGAGCTTCTGGCTAATAAATTGCTTCTGAAAATGCTGGTAGTGTGTGTGTACCATAGGCAGGGAGCGTGTGCTGGCCGGATGAACCAATTGCCTGTCTGACGGACCTTTTTTATGTTAACAGGCTGCGGGACATCGTTTGATTTTCACAAAAAGATAGACTATTTGTTTCTTGTTGGTACTGAAGAGGGAAAGATCTATAAGGTAAGAATGGTTCCTTTGTCCCTTGTTTTACATCCCCTGACCTGTGCTTGTCTTTCAGGTTCATCATCTTAACTGTTTGCTCAGGCAGTAACAAAGTACAACTTCAGAGCCTGGTCCTGCCCCTGCATCCCTGCGGTGAGCCTGAGACCAGCACAGAGCCACAGAGGGTCGCAGGGAGCGACCCAATTAAGACCTTTTTTTGCAGAAATGTTTCTCATGCAAACTGCATCCCAGAATGCTTTGCAGATTGCAGCTGTGCATGTGAGGTGCTGACTATGATCAGAGCAGAAGTTAAAAGGCATTGATCCTCTGTCCTCATGACTATGGGAAAATGGCAGGAAAAATCTCGTCCCTTTTCCTTTTTAGACCTGTTATCCCGTGAGCAGTGAGGCTAATGAAGCCTTGTTTCCTATAGATTGGTGTCCCACAGCCTTTCCCTTCCACAGTTACATCCCATATGCTTTCCCCAGTTCCACTACCCTCCTTGCCCTCCTATCTCCAGTTCCTCACTATCTACTGTAATCCTTCCTCCTTCTGATCACCTGCTTGCAGTCACCAGCTGAGTGATCCCACCTCCATGCCATAAACCTTGATTTCTGCAGACAGTGCTGACTACCTCCCCTCCAGTGCCCTCCTGCAGCCTGACGACTTGATGCCCAGCACCACCTGGTGTGGTGAGGGCAGCAGCCAAGCTTTGCTTGCCCTTCCCGGGGTGGGGGCACTGCCCAGATGTTTTAGTCTACGGCTATCCCTTTTTGTAGTATGTGTAAGACCTTAATATTGCCAAGTCCTGTGTACAGCTAGCTTTGTCTGAAATTGCCAGTGAGGTCAAAAGTTGTTTGGGAGAAGAGACAAGCAGACAGCAGGACACTGATGCTGTGTTTTCTTAGGAAATCAAGCTAAAAATATGAAGTTTTGAGCTCTGCTATATTTAATCATGAATATAAAGCCAGTACTTACTCATATAACTTTTGTTTGCACAGCATTCCTCCGAGCTGGCTTTGGGGCTTTGCTAATATTGTAGCCACAGCCCTCCAGTGTAGGGGGTGGACCATCAGCAGAAGGCTTATACGCAGAGCAGATCCATCCAGCCATCCCTAGAGGATGCTGTAAGCTCCTTCCCCATGTCCTGCCTGCAAAAGAGAAACAAAACAGATAAAAAGAACCCAAAGGAAATCACATTTTGAAATCAATATCAATCATTTAGGCAAGGTAGACTTAACAAATATGTATCCCTTCCAGAGGGATGATGCTGATTGAAATCTCTCCCTCAGCCAGGAAGTATCTAGGGAGGATTTCTGAGTAGGGCTCCCTTGCATTGGACAAGACAGGTGCAGAAGGGAGGTGGGAGAAGTTGGGGGGGCTGGGCTGATGGGTGATGAGCAGTGAGGTAGGTGCAATGGCTTTTTGTTGATGCTTTCAGTATACAAAGCATCTGTTCAGTCATGGGCTGATGTTGTGAGTTGGTTGGTCACTCATGGAAGTTGGTACCCTGGGTATTGTACTGCAAGTTGTTTGGGTACAGTTGTGTCTAGCTGATCAAAAGACAGTGATTCCTTAATCACATATTTTAACTTCCTCTGTGCTTAGGTGAGTGATGGATGCCAGTGAGTATGACAGTGGATGTCAATGTTTGGTAGGTGCCGTCAGTTACCCTTCAGAAGAAATGTTCAGGCTGATGTCCTGACTGAGTTACATAGCAAAGAAAATCCATCGCAGAGGAGCAGTGGATAGGAACAGAATTTGGCAGCGTTTGCATTGACAAAGCTGTAGGTGTTCCTGCCTTGGATGATCTTCAGTGAAACTAGAACTAGGATGGAGTTTTAAAATAAGAAGTGATCCCAGCCATCAAGCCATGCAGATATGTTAACCACTTCTTGGGTGGACAAATCCAGAGAGACACCGTTATACAGAATCTTCTCTTTTATTTGTGCTAAGGCTGATTTTGGGGTTACTGGTAAGCAACAAAACATTCCTGCATTTGTGAGCCTTAGTGAAAAGTGTGACCACACTCACATTGTGCAACCTTGCCCTTTAAAGCTCAGGTGTTCCCATGAACAGGAAGCTGCAATCTTCCAACAGATTGTATGGGCTAACACAGGGAAGAGAAATCTTTGGTTTAGCACAAGCAGGCCTCCACAGTATCCACAAAAACAGAGGGAAGAGTGCTTGCACCCTTAGTGTCCCCCGAGAGCTTGCTACAAGCAGTTTCAAAAGTTTTGGGGTCAACTGCTGCTCCAAACATTTCTGAAGGACTACAACGCACCTTCAACACACCCTATATGGAAACACTGCACGTTGGAACCCATTACTACCTGTGGACTGCCTCCCAGAGCCTTGCTCCTCTCGGATGCTGAGGACAGGGACATTCCCACTGCTGTTCGGGCAGCTCTGGGGTCCTAGGGCTGCACTGAGCAGGAGGGAGCTGCTCGCATCTCTGTGCCCTTGCCACTGCACGTGGAGTGAGAGGGACAGACTCCTTACATGCTGTATGAGTCAGGGATCAAACATGGGCTGCTCTCCTCATGGGACGAATTTTAGATTATTTATTAAATACATTGAAAAGTGAATTTCAGAGAGGTGCTTTTTCAGAGACCAGGCATGCCCACAAATAGCATGATAATATGTTAATTCTCTAGCTGCAGAACAATTACGGTGAATTTTTTTAAATGGCTTAGTTAATAGTGTTTCTGAAGCCAAGAAATCATTATCTTAATTACACACGGACCTATCTATTGCCCTTTATCGTAAAGGACAAACTGTTTCTGCATTAATATGATTCTGTAACGCAAAACTGCCTCTTTGCATATCTTATTTGCTGTTTAGGAATTGTTCAGCTTTGGTATCAAAAAGTATGGTCTCTGAGATTCATATTGAAACATTATTCTGGCTTCAACTCTTTGGTCAGAATTACATCTGAATAAACAGGGCTTCAACAGAAAAATTGTGATGAGATTTGAACATATTCATGTAAGAGAGGGGTTTGATTCAGTCTTAGGCAGTTTCCTTGAGAGTGTAACAAATGAATATAATAAAACTCAGTGCAAGACTGCATAGAAGGAAAAGGTGATTCTAATTTTAAACAAAACTGATTTCACTCATACTCATTCTTTCATACTAAGCACCAGGACATTTGTATTTGTATGATCAGGGCAGAATTTCTTGTGGTTATACAGATGACAAAGGATGCTGGAGGTTGAGTCCTTATCACATCTCTTGGGTTTTCCTTAAATGATGATGACAAACTGGTTTCTGGACAGGCTCTGGCTTCCTGTGACCCTTTAGTAGTGGAGAGATTGTTTTCCACAGTGTCCAGTCCTGCTGTGTCTTGCTGTGTCAGTTGTTTTCCTTGTCTGGATATTTTATGGCTTGAGTTCTGTTCCTCATCTTCTTGCCACCTTATCTTTGGGGCTTCTATTTGTTTCATCTGGTTATCTTGTCACTTGACTGACTGCATTTGCCACCAATTAACACAGCTTCTTTCTTTTACTTTTTTCTGTTGCTTCTCCTGATGCATTCACATGCCTCTGTTTCTATTTGTAAGCCTTTCTACAAATCTTAGCACTTCTGTTACAGTTCTCTACAAGAAGGCACTGAGCAAAAACCAAGGAGACCCTCTGGTGTTGATGGTAACAGCTGTCCACAGCAACATGGGACACATTTGTGTCAGTAGTTTCTGAAGAGCAGCTGGGTGTCCTGATCTGCCAGGGCGTACCAGCGTTGGGCAGTACTCTTCCTGTCTCTAGATGCAAACCTCCTTTGAAAAAGATTATTCTTTTTTTTTATTTCTGTACTGCCTAGAGTCACAATGTTTCTGTTAGTGAACTAAAGAAACCCTCTACATTTTAAGGACACTAATAACCATCTATTCCCCATGGATGCGGAGGAGTTTTGTGTCAGGCTAACGTCTAGCATAAACTGAAGTGCTGTTAATGAAGGTTATTTGTAAGTTTTGTGTCCTTGGAGTTCTCCTTTCCTCCCAGTATTCCTCCCCTGTATTTTGTAGCCCTGTCACCCGTCATCTTTGTACTGGTTTCCTGTATTGCCATAGACGCATTCTTGCTTTCCTGTCTCATCATAAAAATACCATTTACTATTCAGATGTATCTACCACCATTTAAATAGGAGAAAAACACTCTCAGCAAATTGGAGCAGTGCTCTAGAAGATCAGACAGGCTGCACAAATTCCTGCTCCCTGAATCTACTCATCCTCTTCAAAGCTGTCTTGTCAGGAGTTAGGCATCACATTTTCCAGTGGTTTTGTTTTCATCCTGACATGTGTCTAATAACTGTAGGGTTTTTAAAGTGAATAGTAGGGGAAGACTTTGCCAGCAGTTCTAGTTAGCTCAGAAACTCTTTTATTTGTTAAAGTCATACTACTTTCTGAGTTTTTCTGAAGTTTCTGGTGTTTCTTCAAAATGCATCTTGTGGAGAACATGGCCGTGTCTTGCTCATCAGAGATGATACCAAAGGTTGGGGTGATCATGGTGTGCGACTGGCAGGCACTTCGAGAGCACTGTGTATGGCTTTAGGCTACAGCAGGCATGCAGGGTTCATTTCTCACAAGGGACACAGCTGGATATCTGACCTACAGAGCCCTATTTACTGCTGATTTCATAGGAATACCATAGATCCCTTTCACTGCCAGACTTGCAGACTGCAAAGCCAGCGTGGTGGATCAGCACATCCCAGAGCATGACGGGCCTCCCATACCAGTGCCTAGAGAGCTGCACTGATTAAGGGCTCAGCCCCAACAAGGCTTTAGAAACAGAGTGCTAAGCATTCCAGTTCTGTTGTATGCAGACAAATCTGGTTAGGATCTCATTCTTCAAAGTCGTCAGGTATTAGGGACCTTCAGTCCACATACTTGGAAGGACAGATGGATAAAGCAGCTTCTCTCTTGTGTTAATTACTTGTGACCCATTCTGTCTCTTCTCAGCAAAGTGACTTTCAAAACAAGCCAACTACCAATTTTCCTGGTGGCTGAACATTAAGAATTATGAAGTAAAGTTATGAAACATGCCACATAAGGAGATTTCAGTCCCATAATTACACACAGGGACAGTAACTCAGAGACTGAGTATGCACCAAACTATTAGCAAGCTATAGACACTGTCAGTAAATCTCAGTGGGACACCAGCCACTTTCTTGTTTCTGTTTCCTACCACAGCAAGCCTCCCAGGGATGCAGGAGCTGCTGCTGTGTGAATAGTTTAGCACCCTCAATCCAGTACCTGCCCCAGTGCACAAGGGCATGAGAAGAAAAGAGGTCTGACTACCTAGACAGTGAGCGTCATGTGTAATAAACAGTTAAGCCTTATGATTAGCTAGAGCTTCGGTTTGCAAGAATTAAAGTCATGTAACACTGCAGAAATCCTGCTGCTTGGGCAGATGATGTGCTGTTGCATTCTTAGGGAGTAATGAAAGGTGCTGAAAAGTCCTTGTAGTGACTACCGAGGCAGATTGACAGAAAATCCTGAAACTGACCCCAACCTGCTGTGTGGATAAAGCTTCTTTGTGACAACACAACCAAGAGGACATTGCTTGTGAGATGAGGTCCTTGTTGTGAACGAAGGAAGCCTCCAGTCCCACCAGAGGGGAGGAGGTTTGGGGAGGATAACCTCATTTTCCTGTGTGCACAGAACTGACAGGGTCTGGATCGAGTCACGTGTTCTGCTCGTGCAGACAAGTGGATTGTGATTTCTGCCCCGCTTCAAGAGCTCACACACCAAGTGACTTTTCCAAGGCTCCCAAATGTCCTCCGGCTCTTGCACTCATCCTACATTTTGCCATTCAGCAGCACCTGCAGCTGTGATGCTGCTGACCAAACCCTTGCCTGTAGGTGCAGGGTTTGCCCATTGTGCATGCTGCTGTTGCCTGGGGTGCAGGCTGGCCCACCTGCCCATTGGGGACGTGCCTGAGTGCTGGCCAGCCTCTTGTGGTTCTCACACCTCTCCAGAAAGTCAGGAGTGTCACAAGAGAAAGAGCTGCAAAGCTTTGTGAAAGGCAGGCTCTCAGAGCAGGCAGTTGCAGGGTGATGGCAGGGAAGCGACTTTCACCATGTTCCCAAAATGGTTAGAACCAAAGGGTCGGATAGGTCATTCTTGTGCTGAGAGCACTGTTACTGGAGGGTTTACTTGTAACACTTCAAATGTGCGCTGTGCTGTGTGCTCCTGAGCAACACAAGAGCTGTTTTCCCCTGCCTTCCCCGACAGCATTTTACAGAGGCACAGCAGGAGCCTGGGCTGGCAGGAAGGCAATGGAGTGGAGAATGGGCTCTGGGGCCTAGCGCTGGCTTTAAATCCAACCAGACAGCTTCAATTCCTACCTCTGTGTATTGCAGAGGGGACCTCGGTGTTGCCTGCAAGTGGGGTGAAACAGCATGTGCTAAATTGTTTAGTTTCTGTAGCATCTCTGGGTACCAGCCACCTCTTCCCAGGCAGCCCAGAAGAGCCTGGGAGGCTGTACAAGTATTCAGAGGCATCTTTCTGCAGGAATATGAACTTGAGAAGAAGGTCTAGCTCTGATTACTGACTAGTTCTTTCCATTGCAGTGTTCAAAATGCTATTCAAGCCAGTTTCTGGATGTGTTTGAGGCCCATCACATGGCTGTGGACTCAGTCAGCTGGAATCCCTACCACTTGAAAGTCTTCATTTCCTGCAGCTCTGACTGGACAGTCAAGATCTGGGATCACACCATAAAGTAAGTCATGCTGGGTCTTGGCATGGATGGGGAGGTCCAGCCTGACATGCCAGCTGCACACGTGGACTCTGCTCATACCCCAGTCTCAGTTTCCCTCTTAGGTGTTGGTATTGCTAATTGCTCTCTTGTCTCTTTTTTGGGGGCCGATGACTCAGATTTGTATTCCCCAGGTATGAGGTATAAGATTTAGCATCGGCTGCCACAGGAACTTGCCAAACAGTGCAGCTCAGCACAGAGCCTGACTGCTTTGCTTTGGACCTGGCTTTCTTCAGGCAGGACCTACTGTGGCAGGGTTATTCTTCTGGAGCAATGCTACAGAGAAATGTCAGGGACTTGCTTATGGCCTCAAGGGGCCAGATACCTCCTCAGAGCCAGAGAGGCAAAAAAAAAATTGGAATATTTAAAAATACATAATGAAGTTCAGGATTAGTGGTTGAGGAATGTCTGGTTTCAATCAGGAAATTGATTTTGTTGTAAATCAGTCAGAGTCAAATATTTCCTGTTGCCAATACTGCTCTAATATCCAATGTTGTTGTCAGAAGTCCAGAGGCCAAAAATCCCTTTTTCCCATATGATGATTAACCAGAGATTATTAACCATCTTGCCATGCGTGTTGAGCGGAAGCTTTCAAAATGTTTTCAGAAAGAAAGAAACATGCTACCTTTCTTCTCAATGCAGCAGGACCAATCCCAACCCATTTGAGTTGATGCCTAGCTTTGATTTGCCTTTGGCTCAGACCCTGGCTGGTATCTGACATAGAGAAATACCCCATCTCCCACTTCTGCAGCTGGTCTGGAGCAACACAGGCTGCATCATCAAAGCTCGATGTTTCACTTCCAGAGCAGTACGTTTAAATGAGTATTTCTCCCTGCGTCTTTTTTTACAGGACTCCGATGTTTATTTATGACCTGAATTCTGCTGTAGCGGATGTTGCATGGTCCCCTTACTCCTCCACGGTCTTTGCTGCAGTCACCACTGATGGCAAGGTGAGAGGCTGGGAGCAACACTGCTCTGATTTGAGCCGAAAGAAAGTCAAGGGAGATTAGGGTTGAGCATGGGGACGGGTCATCCCAATTCTGGCCAAGCATGTCAGGGAGCTGCAAATCCCCCACTGGCAGGAATCCACCATGGTGACAAGTTGAGTTGGCTGCAGCTTGCTTGAGCTGCATGCCTCAGGATGGCAGGGTCATTTTGGTAGTTCAAGGCCCTAAAACTATTAATTCCTTTTTGCTCGGTCTGATTACAGAGGACACAGAAGTCACAAAGCAACAGAGATGAGGAAACCTTACTCATTCTCCCCCTAAGGTCTACTACAACCCTATGAGCGACAGGGCCAGAAATCTTTCAGTTACAGCGCAATTATGCAAATAGCTGATGTTAAGTCACAAATCAGAGGGCTTTTAGCAGATGCTGAGGGTCAGCTGCACATCTCACTGCAGCCTTGACAAACCCACCAGGAATGCATGTGGGCCCTATCCTCTAAGCACAGGTGCTTTTGGGGGGCCACCCCCCCACACCTTAACCTCTAGCATAAGCAAGCCAAACCTCCCTGCAGTCCTAGTTTGCTTCTCTTGCTCCAGGGATGAAGGTACTCAGAGGACAGAGAGGAAAGCACAGGTTTTTTTCCTATGCATTCCTGCCCTCGGCATGTATATCTCTGGGCATGAGTTGCTCATTTCTTCTCAGTGCTGCTCCTGCTTCGTTAAGGTAGGTGTTGCAAATGCATGCAAGTTCCTGCTTGCTCTCGTGTTGACCACATCAGTGCAGGTGTGCAGCTTGCACGTGCCAGGAGAAAAACACTTAACACGCTCTATGTGAAATCAGCTTATTAACCAGTGCACCTCTGGGGATGGAGAGATGACACTCCAGATCAGAGCACCCCTTGTACAAGCTGACATCAGGACATTGGTTCTGAACCTCCAAGATATAAAGAAGCAATAAAATAAAGTGGTTATATACTTATATTGATATTAAAAAATCAATTATAGTAATATGCCCAGGGTCAGCCAATAGAACTTTGTTCCAATTAAATAAAATCAACATTTTCCCACTGTGTGAGGCCGTCTCCAAGAGTAATGATGTGGTAATGAAATACTTAGACCGGTCCTAATATTGAGATGATGGCAGTTATATTTTTGCCCCTAGCCATCCATCCTAGTACCTCAGGTGGTTAATTTGGGCCTGGCGAGTAGCTAGGGCACATAGCTATCCGTCAACACTGGTTTTGTACTGTAAGGCCACATTGCTCTGTCACCATGGGCTGTATGTTTTGCGGGTATAAATTGGAAAGTCTGTGCAGTTTGGCCGAATTACTCCAGCAAAAAGATGGCCTTTATATATCTCTATCATTGAATTGATGCCTTGGCAACTTTATTGCAGTTTAACCTTTATGTTATAGCAAAAAATTCATTTTACTGATACACTGGCTCAGGCTGTGAATTTGTCTCTCCCAACCTAAGCAATACAAATCTCTTCACGGGGACAGCTGGTCTCCCTGGGAAGCTCAGGATGCCACAGGCTGCAGAAAGCAATGTTGGTGCTCTTCCCTTGCAGGCAGGGTCAGGATTGGGCCCTTTGTTCATGGATCTGCTTCTCCCCATTCTCCCATATACCGAACGAAGGACCTGCATGGATGAAATGAATGCATTCAGTGCTAAACATCCCCTGACTTGTTTTCCACAAGTGAAGTTGTGTATGTGCCCCCAAACCTGGCAAGGGTGCTGGTGACATTCACAGCTTCAATGGAGTGCTGGGGTGAGCGGTGCCTAGAACTGCGAGTACCCCACCTGTGTCCTGGCACCTAACTGAGGGTAAGAGGATGGAGATATCTGCAGGCACCGATACTTCCTGTGCAGCATGACCAGATAGAGTGTAAACACTGGCCATACTTGGATTTCTTATTCATGTGGTGAAGTTTCTGCAGCGACAGCTCATCTCTAGGGAGGCTTCTCACTCTAGGGAGTGCTGCTTACTTGGGCCAGGTCCTTTGTCAGACCCTCTCCTGCTGTAGAGAAGCTCCTATGGACTTGGCAAGAGTTTGTGCAGTGGGATCTTTCCATCCCACCCCTAGCTTGTCCTAGACGCTGCTGTGGTGACTCTAGTTGTGTTGTTGCAGAGTCATATTAGCTGCAACATCCATGGGCCTGGAGTTCATACGAGGCTCTGGATAAGACAGAAGACTATCTGACTTGGCAGCACTGCACCCAGGGTATCTCACCTTGGCTATCCTACCTTGGATCTAGGATCTAGTTCTGCTTTGTGCCTTTAATCCCAGTCTCCGAGAAGGGTGGCCATTAGCCAGGAGCAGCCTGGAATTGCGCTGCCTAGCAGGAAAGGTCCAGGCAAGAGCTGCCTTCCCGTTGAAGTAGGCTGTCCGGGACTGATGCTGGTAGAAATCCTGGGCCTTTGTGTTAACCACTAGCCATGATGATTGCAGCAGGGTGTGTCTGAGACATAGTTTAGTTTCTATTTTGAACAGAACCTTCTAGATCTGCAGTGGAAGTGGAATAAATAGCTGTTTACAGCCTTCTCGTTCCTAAACATATTACACTTTGTAGCAGAGCGCTCTTCTTGGGAATAACTCAGCGCCTTGCAAAGGGCAGTCTCCATTAATGCTGGGAAAAAATCTACATTAAGAAGATACAGAAAACTACAGGACATCAGCCAGAAAATAAAACATTAAAGGCCTCCTGTTCGTAAACAGCCTCTAGCTTTGCATCCACACATAATTATGCCTGCAAAACTTGAAGGTTGCCTGGAGGTGATTTTAAAATCAGGCCCTAATTGCAGTCTTAAAGGGATACCTGTTGTATTTTGAAAAGCACATTTCCTTATTCAAGCTGATGCTATGGGTCCAAAATGTGTGTATCAGACCCCTAACTCCTAAAACTGCCTTGGAATTTGGGGCGTTTTGGAATCTAAGAATCTCTCAATCCCTGTGAATCCAGGAGGTGGGGATTTAAGAAAAGCTGTAAATATCAGGGGTATTATGATAAAATGTGTATGTTGGAAGCTGGGCATCTGCTTCAGACAGCACCACCTCTTCATAAATAGCCTGAGTGTGCATGTTCTGCTGCTGGTGCAGTGGATACTAACTGCTACTATTGCTCTTTATCATGATCTGGGTAATTTCCTTAGTCTCCTGCTCTGCCTGATGGCCATTTTATTTCAGAAGGAGCATAACTGATTTGCAATGAAAATTGAAACAAAATAAAATGATCACTGAGACATGCACATCCATGCCAACAGCGCCTGGAAAAAACCTCCCAATTCTATAACTAGATGCCTAAATAAGTGGCCTGATTTTAAAAGGACTGGACAGCCAGCTGCTTTTATGGAAGCTAGACTCTGCTGGATGCAGTCAGAGTGGTTGCTATAGAGTATTCAGCTTTGGTTTCCATCATTGTACAAAGTCCACTGCAGTTTTACTCTGTGATTGCATTTCAGATGACACTTAACGTTCCTTGAAGACACCACAATGGTTCCTAAAGCAGACAGGTGGAGAGTTCCATTATTTCTAAACAGCTCAGTTGGCTGGCAGCAGCTCTGTGTTCCCTCCAGGCCATCTCCTACAGGGACCTAGGTGCAGATACTGATGTGATTAGCATGGAAATAAAATGAGGTTAGAGGATAGCTAGTTTAGTTTAGGCTGTAAATGGTAAAATCCTGGCATGAAGAAAAAGGCTAGCTGGGATGAGAGACCTGCTTTGGACAGAAAAAAAAAATATATATATGGAGGTGAATTTGGGTGCCTGGACTCTTATATTTAGGGTGCAGAAAATCTGGAGATGATGGTCAGCTTATCATAAGGACAGAGGGCAGAGAAAGGGAGAGGGGTAGAATTCAATCCCTGTGGCATTCAGCAGGAATTGTCTTTGGGAGTTTGCTTTAAGCCAATCTCAAACTTATGCTTAAAGCAGAAAAAAAAGAAACATGTAAAGGCAAGAATCATACCTGAAATTTCCTTCTTGGGCTTCTTTTCCTTATTTAAGGAAGTAAATAAATGGTGTTGGCAGGTTGTGCTGTACAGGGGCAATGCTGCAGACCTCCATGTCTGGCTCATTTTGGGCATGTGGATGCCTTCTTGTGCTGAATTCGTACATTAATTGTTACCCCTGTTAAAAAAGCCAAAGACACCCACATCATAAGTGTCCCCAGATGGCTGGATCCTGCCACAGCTGCCCCATGCAATGGCTGTAATGGCATGGTCAGGCCATTATGATTCAGCCTAGAGAAGGAACCCAGCAGTATCCTCCCAGTGCCTACAAGGAGGTCACCAAGAAGTTAGAGCCAAGCTCTTCACAGCAGTGCATGAAGGGGTGATAAGACACAACAGCTGAAATAAGTTGAAAAGAGAGGTTTGGAGTGGATATAAGGAAAAACTTCCACTATGAAGGCAGTCAAGTAACGGAACAGCTTGCCCAGAGAAGTTGTGCCACCTCTGTCCATGGGGGTTTTCAAAACCAGATTGGGTAGGGCCTTGAGCAACTGCAGGTGACCTTGCTTTGGGCAGGAGGTTGGAGTAGAGACTTCTGGGGCTGAGTAGAGACTGGAGTAGAGACTTCCAGCCTGAATTACCTTCTAACCCTGTGACACTGTGAAATGTCCTTGTGTGAGAAGGAGGATCCCAGGGGTTTTACAACAGGCTTGGGAGCATGCACTAAGTACGTGTCCATTTGCTTTCATCTTTTTGTAATCTGTGTCCTTCATGGCTAATGCAGCAAGAACAAGGTGATGTTATAGCCATCTTTAGTAAATATTGATAGCCTAAAGATAAATGCTATCCAAGTATGCACTCTGCAGAGAAAGCTACTCAGACATGTGCTCCAGGGCTTTTCCCCATTACTGGAGCTGTTGACCTTTCAAGATGTGAAATACTTGAAACAACCCAAACCTTCAGGAAATTAGCTAATGCTTTGTGCTGCTCAGGAAGTGAGTGTGCCCTTTCCTGCTTATATAAACATATTTTACTGAACAGCTGTTTTGTGTGAGAAGTCTTGAAGACCTGGTTCCTGTTGTATCTCACGTACAGGATAAGATGCTGAAGAAATGCCTGTTGTCTTGTTACTCATCCTTTCCCAGCTAGGAGAGAAATATTTGTTTAGCACTGGCATGTGTGTGTGTTCATAGAGCCATTTGCAGAGACTTGCTGCCCATTTAGCACTGACCGTCAGCAAAAGCCAATCTTTTTAAAAGCATGAACGATTTTGCAGATAAGAGGCTTGCTATACCTTCCAGGTTTGCAAATATTTCACTGGCTATTTGGAACCTAATCCTGCCTCTCCCTGTAGGGCATGAATCAGAGGTGCCGGCAGACCTCTCAGCATCAGTCATTGCTTTTGCCCATGGCAGTCAGGACTGTCAACCCTCATAGCTACAGATGTCCTTGCTGTGCCTGAGTCTTTCTTCCTACCCTTCTGCAGTAGCCTGTGGAGTTTGTCCATGCCTTATGGGGCCACTGCTAGCACTGCAGGGCTGGGACAAGGCATCTCCTGGCTCTCTGCACCATGGCCGGCGCAATTGCTGGGGTGTGAATACCTTAAATGAATGCATGTTCCTTTGCTGTCACCCAGAAGGACCTTTGAGTAGGCTGAAGTGGGTAGGGACCTTTTTAAAATGGCTTTGAAATTGCATTCACAGCATAAGTGGTTGTTTTCCGGTAAAACTGTTCATTTTCTTCTGCCACAAAACCTAAAAGGCTCTTTCTTATTCCTTGATGAATCTTTGAGATTGATATGGACTGCTGGGCAGACTTATGTCTGCTTTAAAACAAGGGCTGATGGCATGTCAAAGCTCAATGAGGTAGATGGGCAGAGTCCCTGGAATGACTGCTGCCTCCACTTTGTGCCAGTTGGGCTGTCCTGCCTTCTCCCCCAGCCACCAGGGTCTCTATGCACTGGCATTTCTCTCCCCTAGCTGCTGCTTTTGGGGAATAAAGCTGGCCTGGAAGACACTGGTTTGCCCTGCAGGGTCTGAGCCCTCACCTCTATCCTGCTGCAGCTCCCATCCCATCATAGGGTGCTATGGTGGGCTCTAAGCCTCAAGATGTGCATCAAGTTACCTGAAGACACTACTGCTCACTGGCATCCCTTAGCTACTGAGTCGCAGGTGAGATGGTGCTGTCAGCACAATATTTGGTTTCAGTGCAAAGTCAAAGTGGTAAATTTAAACTCCTGTTGTTAGTGGCTTTGCAGGAATTGTTTCTCACACAGATGCTCGCAGGCCAGTTTTTCATTACTAGACCTATTGCTCTTCCATGTTATGAAATACGGCATTTTGGTGAAACCTACCTACTGAGGTTAACTAGTTCATTCAGGCACACAGGAACCAAGTTTGCCTTTTTTGCTTGCATGTACAGGTGAGAGCAAAAAAATTACTTAGGCTGCATCTCCAAAGATTTTGTTGAGTCACCTGTTAGACTTCACAGAAAGGCCTACTGGAGGCACAGAGCCCAGCAGGAGCATCTGCGAGAGTTGAGAAAGCTGTTCCTAGGCGCCTCTCTGCTCTTCGTTATCGACCACCGCTAAGAATGACCCCTCACTTAGGTTTCAGTTTGCAAGTGGTGAAAACTGGGGAAAATCCCCGTCCTACTGTACAGAGGCAACAGCTCCCAAACCTTGATGTTTATTGCTTGGCATTTTATAATGACTTGAAATCTGTGCTGGTTTGTTTTAAATGCCAGTCTCCAAACCGTGACAGTTTGATAACTGCCTTATGAATAGCTTTGCCGGCCTTCCACAGGGCTGCAGGTGGCAGAGAGCAGTGGCTGCTTCTCCCGTCAGACTCAATGATGCCCTTGCCTGTGCAACTGCCTGCCTTCAGCCATGCCCCAGCCTCCAGCACTGACTCTCTGCGGCGGGGCATAGCCAGGACCCTGCCAACATGTGAGGACATGGAGCTTGGTCCTCATCTATGAGGACATAGTTTCAGCCTGACACCAGGAGCTGGTCGCAGTAGGGAGAATGCAGGGATACTGACACAGCTGGGATGCATTCACTTAGCACAGCTTGGGGAGATTTGTCCTGGGGAACATCAGGGACTGGTTGAAACAGTCTTCCTGTTCTTCAGCAGGTGTTTGGGCTGGGATGGCAGAGGACTGCAGGAAAGTGTCAGAGGACTGCAGGAAAGACTCTTTGCCCAGTATTCAGGAGCATGACAGTGCAGCAGAGATTAGGCAGCCTAAATATGCTATCCAGAAAGATTCTGTGACAAATCATTGAACAGTCTATTTCTAAGCACTGGTAGATAAAAAAATGGCCAGTCTAGGAAGGCTTTAGTAACACTAAATCGCATAAAACTGATCTAATACTGTTCTTGAGAGTAATAGGCCTGGTAGATCAGAGGAACGAGATGTAATACAAGCTTACAGGTTGGCTTTGGGAACACTGTTGGCACAAGCCCGTAAGCAAACTGCAAGGGAGGGAGAAGGTGGATGTGACATGATGGAAGTCATCTTTGGCAGTGTGTAGTGCAGCTAGGGATGCCTCAGGGGCTGGGGCTGAAACACAGCAGTAATTCTGGGGGGAATTAGCCGACAGGACTTACAAGTGCTGAAATTGTAAATGAGCTCAACAACCTCACCAGCAATTTGCAATCAGTAGACTAAAATTCAATAAAGGCACAAACCAAATGTGCAGTATGAAATGAGCACTAATTGGGGAAGCAGCAGGACTGTAAGGGAGGCTGGGGACAGGGGCTGCCTGCGCTGCCATGCTCTCGCTAACACTGTGCCGCTGAGTCAAACCCTGGGAGAGTCGCCCCATGAGCACAACTGAGGCTCAGGCTGGACTTCGGACACTGGTCCCTAAGGAAGGTTCATCTGTGCTGTTGCATTAGGGATTGCAGCGTAGCACAGAGGTACCAGCTGCTATCATCAGCCCAGCTATTGCACAAGTTCAGCACAGATTAGTTTCTCTCTTTGACTTTCACCTTTCAAAAGTGATTTGGAAAGTAACATTAAATTTAGTACAAAAGTGAAGAGCAGAAGGAGGCTTTGTGATTCATTCCAAAGCATCAAAGCATGCTATTAATGTTAAAGAGAAAAAAAAAAAAGAGTCACAGGAAACATAAGAGAAATCATATTAGACAAAACTGAAGTGCACCCAGCTTGGGTAGGATGTATCAGCTTTTTCGCACCAGATAACAGCATTCAGAAGTGTGCAGGACCGAGTCATGAAGGAGATTATCCTAATCACTGAGACTCTCAGAGCAGAGCCGGGCTAGCAGGAGTGGTGACTGACAAGGAAGTTAGCTTGGATAAACAAGCACTTTCTTGTAAAACAACGTTACAGGGTTTCCAGAAGAGGTCAGATGGTCCTTAGCCTGTTGGAATGAATGGCAGCTCTTCTACGTGCTGAGGCTTTGATTTCTTACTGACTCGTGGGAGCTGAGTCAAATCAGCTCAGGCTGATGCTGTTTTCATACCATGTCAAATTGGGAGCGACCCAGTTCTTGCTGAATGAAGAAAAGCTGAGAGATGCAGCTCCCACAGTTAAGCCAGGGGACAGAGACGTTCTCTTTACAGCTGTGTCACTACCCTGGAGCAGTGAGCTGGGATGCTGCAGGGCAGGGGGATGTTCTTAGCCCTCCCCCGTGCCCTGGGACGTGCAGCCAGCTCCCATCTGGCAAAGCTTACCCAGATCAGCCCAAAAAGCATCTTTCACAGATGCCTGCTCATCCTCCCAAGCTCAAAGCTACCTCTGAAAATACTTGTAACAGATCTGGGGTCTGTCCTTTCATCAGTGTCATGAAAGTGCTGTGATAGCCTGTGAATTCTGTGATCTGTCTGGTGCTGGTATTGGGGCAGACGAGGACCAGCATTTCTGTGTTGTCACCACAGAAGCAGGGAGGCAAAAATGTTTTCTGTGCCAGGTCTTCTTTCCTCCTGCCAAGCTCCTGACTGCCCTTTGTGTCAGAGGGACCAAGAATTGTCTTACAACCCTTATTTGTAACTAAAAAATGTCCTCCTAGAGCAAATTAACTGTATTGGAGGCTGTTCTGGCTGCAGTGGAGTATAGAAATCACACCAAGTAAGGCCTCCACTGCACGGCAGCTTGGCTTTGATGCAAGCTGGGTCTCCCATGCCTGCCCAGTGCCTTTAGGATGCTCCAGCAGCTGCCTTGGTGCTAGACAGGGGCTGGGGGTGGCCTGCCCACTTGTTAAATATGTTACCTGAGAGTTTGAAACAAATCATCTGTGGAGTTTGCAAATGGATGAGGTATCATGATTCAGTCAAGAAAATGAGGTAAATCCATCACAAGGACAGTGAAAGCCAAGCAGTGAAAGAGATGTCAACTGGTAAAGGGCAGCATGATATTAAATTATCCCTCACCTTTTGCTCTTGCACTGATTTTATTCTTTGTTGCCAAGTTACCAGGTACATCTGCCTTTTTCTTACACACATATATATTTCCCCCCAGCCTTGGTTCTGGTTGTCATCAGGTTGTTTTTGAGCATGCTAGCATTGCCCAGACCCCTGCTGGGGAATGAATCGTTGTAAGCCTGGAAGAAAAGGACGGCAAAAGCTGCAGCCACTGCAGACCCAGCGTGTGTTTGAGGCATACAATAAAGGCAGGGTAGGTCAAAGTAGCTCTTCAGCTCCCTTCTTCATGGGCCACAAAAGTCAAGTAGTTCGTTATGCTGGCAGAGAGTTTGGCTGCTTTTGGGTGATGCAGTTTGGAGGGTCCAGGTCTCCCCAGGTTCCCTGGCATTTCCCTCCCTGGGCTTGCCAGCCTGCTGTGCTGCAGGGCAGGGGGTGACAGCAGAGTATAGGGACAGAGTGGTCCAAGTCACCTCGGAGCTGCTGAGCAGATGAGAGGCTGGGCTGGCTTTCAGGCTCTACATGCAGTTTGCAGAGCAGGTGGGGAGAAATGAGATGTTCAAAAGTCTGAATGTGTTTTGATGCTGGAGCTATGGTAATAGCCTTGGATGTGCGCTGCACCGCATTTACAGAGCAGCCATGTGGAGCCTCAGTGGGGAACCGCTGGATTTTGGGAGGTGGAATACATTTGTATGATTCATAGACAGAGGAGCTGTTGGTCTGGATGCAACTGAGCTGGTTTTCTTCTCTGGCTGTTTGAGAGTCAGGCATCAAAGCAGCTCATTTATGACAAATATTTCTGCAACTGTAACACAGCAGAGTTAGATCCATTATTGCCTGTGCATCAAGCATGGAGGCTCTGTTGTTACCCTGATGGTAATTTAAAAATGTTCATATTGAATAAAAAGCATCAGACAGAGACTGCAAGGTTCACCTGATCTCATCTCAGATATAACTGGGCATCTACTTAAATTCAGTGCTTTTCAGGGGCTACTGACTTACCAGAGTTACTGTCCTGCCATTAAGATGTTTGCTTTGAGCATCTGCCTGGCATATCTACCGTCAGACCATCTAGCATGTTGGTATTGTGAGTCTAGGTTTCTTTTGATGATTGTTGATGCTGGCTCGTAAATCTCCATGCTGCAAGGAACTGTTTAGCTCAACAGCTTGGGCCTCATTTGGAGGGTCGTACTTGTCCTCCTGCACTTCCTTGGGGTGGCCATGCAGGTCTACAGGGACCATAAATAAAATAGCCATTGGAGTCATTGGTTACTGCCCCATGCTTTGTTCTCCCTGGGGATCTGCAGCTAAGGTAGGGGAAGCGTAGGATAGTTCTTGCACTTTCCTATTTCAGACATTTTCAGATTTCTTCTACCTCTCCCTCTGTGCCTCTCCCCAGGTTTCTTGTTCTTGGAGTCTGATTTATGTCCCTCCAAGGGAGTGGACATGTATTGTTCCTAAGGACTCTGTAACAAAAGAACTGAAATGCCCTTTCCCATTATCTGAATGTGTATTACCAGAAAGAATTAAGATGTCTGCTGTGATCTGTAAGCAGCAGGGCTGCAGACTTAGCAGGTCCCTGATTAGTTTCTACAGGATCTGCAGAAGGTATCTCACAAAAGCGAGTTTAGTGTCAGGAGGCTCCAACTCCCTCTCTGAGGACCTGCGCCACAGTGGAAACACTGTTTGAGGGCTGAAAATCAGAGGTTCGAAACCTCCACTATGTAGTTAGTTTCTAAACTGCCTCTACGTGAGTGTAGGTGAGTAAATGTGGTGGCCTGGGCAGGACTGGGATCAGCCTAGGTGGCATAAGAAGAAGTGGTGAGCAGAGTCTGCAGGAAAGAGGGGGCTATTCAGGGGGGGACCGTCACTGTGAGGGTCTGACAAGGATACTGCTTTGATGTGCTTTTTGTTCCTACACAGTTCTCAGTACCATTAAAACTCAAGCTGGTGTCCCAGCACAGGGCACCGCACTGCCGTGGTGCCATATGCTGTCTTCCCATCAGAGTTACACTTCCTGCTTTAGGGACCCTGAGCAAGTTACTGTGTTTCCCATGGATTTGTTGAACTGTGAAGTGTCGTATTCTGACAAGCACCACTGCCTTGCTGTGTTGCTGGAGATAAAAGTCTGGGTGATGCTCTGGTGCAGAGCAAGGCATCGGGGGCCAGGTGTGTGGAAACAGGCCTGCCCTGCGAGCCATAGGAGCCCAGGATGATGTGGCACCTTGTATGTCGGTGAATATGTAAATAGCTTAATCACCACATGTGGAAAGTTATACAAATGCCAGCCCTCATCAAAAATGCCCATTTGCACCAGCTGCCTGACAGTGTCTGGGTGGTACCTCTCATCTGGGTACTGCTGGATGAGTGCCTGAGAAGAAGGGTGCTCCGTGGGGTGTCTCTGGCTCTGGTCATCCCAGCTCCCCATGAGTCTGATGCCTGAGTCACACACGAGGTTGGGTGGCATTTCTGTGGGTTGTGGTTGCACTTCTCTGTGTCATATACTCCGAGAGGGCTCATTTGCAAAACCTGAGAGGCCCTCTTTGCGTGTAAGCAGTGATCTATTGTCTGGCGGGATAGAGGCCACCGGGGCAGTGGGATGGAGAGAAGCAGTACACTATTCGGTGAGTCTCCGGGGTGGGAGACGCATCTGGAGCCTACTCCATAATCCTTAATCCCAGGACCTGAGCCAGCAGGGCAGCTCATGGGACTAGGAACCTCAAGGGACAGCTGCAGGTTTTCAGTATCCCATTCTTTGGGCAGAAAGCCTTGCCCCAAGGCCCAGGCAGATCTGCAGATGGTGCTGGTCATATGTGGCTCTGCTGCTTTGCAGCACTGTTAAGCTGCCTCAAGTGTTGTGGGAAGCCCCATGTCCCTTTTGGGTTACTCCCAAAGCACCAATAACAGTGTGGTCTGACCCTGTTTCCCTCCTCCTGAGAGTGCCTCTAAGCCTCTAAATGGAAGCCTCTGCAGTCCTTCCTAATGCCTGTGTCCCACCCCTCCATCTGGAGCGTCTGACAGCTGATATGAGGCTGATGTTTCCAGCTGAAGAACTGAAATAGTTTGTTCTTTTCCATGATTCCCTTGGCAAAGGAAAACAAGCCCATTTGTTTAGAAGCTCATAAAAGAGGAGCTTTATAGTAGGAACATTCATAAACTTGTTTGCTTTTGACCTTCTCCGCATTGCTGATGGTTTCGAGTTCTTGTCCCAGGCATTGTGCTTGTCTGGGCTGTCAGTGACATTTTTGAAAAACAGCCTCACCCAGAGTAATTTGCATTGCTCAGCACTCCGACACTGAGCCTTCAGACATGCCATCTTTCTCCGTGCCAGGGCTGGATAGGGTGAGCAGGTTTGATACATTGACAGCCTTATAGAAGTGCAGTGCAGACCTGGCTGCTGAAAGGAAACATGGCCATTAATTCCATGTTGCTTTTTTTACTAGATTAATTGATGCTACTTAAGGAGTGGGCATTTCTCAGGTTCTTAGGTCATTAAGCATTGAGCTTGCACCATTGGAGGGGGGAGGTGAATCGTGCCCTTCAATTAATAAAAATATATTCTGTGAAAGCAAGCAATTAAATCTTCAGTGGGTCATGGGGGACTGATATGCTTGAAAGGGAGCTTGTTTCTTTTCAGAGATAGTAAGACAGCGGGTGTAAAATACAAGCCAGTACAGCCACCTTTATTTATGCCTAGAGGTAGGAAATTCAGATTACCTTGGCTGGACTGTGAGACCTCAAGTGTCAGGTCTATATTCAGAATTTAATGCTAGCATATGATATTTTGAGCAGATAAAAATGAAATATTTTTTTCCACCTATGTTTCTGCTGACCGGGGAAGAACTGTCTAAACTGCAGATCCTTACCTGTGGCTGATGCTTTGGATTCCCTTCTTGAATTATACTGTCATGGATTTCTTCAAAATATGTCTGAGAAGCCCGTCCACTTTTCAAGCTCTTCCTCATCTGAAAAAGTCTTATTTTCCTTCGGTGGATGGAGTCTTCCTCCTGTTGTTTTCTGCATCTGTAAAACCCTTGCATGGTTCTCCTGCCCAGACCAAGGAGATCACAAATTGGTAGATGTTGAGTCCTACGAAGACACAGCAGCTCACGAGGCTGCCTTGTGCCTGTGCTTGCACATTGCCCAGCTCTTTGCTATACACGGACTCAGATAAAATTCACCAATTCATTGGTCTGTGATGGGAAAGTACATGTACTGATTTGATACAAAACCTTCCATGCTCTTTGGAATAAGCATTTATAGGGGAACACAATCCGATTTCAGATAATTCCTCAATTCAAATTGTGAGCATGGCACAATGTTGAAATAATATGTTTTATCTGTCTCCTAAGTGCTGGTAAACAACACACAGCTGGCAGGAGATGTACAAGTAGTTCAGTACTAATTTCCCCCGTATTCCCACTGTACTTGTTAGCATGAAATATTCCCTTCCTCAGTTTTTACGAAGACAGAAAAGGGAAAAGAAACATACGGCTGAAAGTCTGCACAGTGGATTCAAGGTAGGAGTCTGGCATGCTGGAGGTTGCTCACTTCAGCACCGGGGAAGAGAGGCACATCGTGTTTTATTAGCCTTTATAGGCAGTATCAGTGACAGGAGCTAATTGCAATTATTGGGAGATAATGTTAAGTTAACACATTCTCTCGAGTAACTATCACTCTTATCTTTGGAGTCATGATGAAACGTGCATTGTCATGCAGTCGGTGCTGTGGCAGGTCTGCGTCACTGCTGTATCAGTGCCATAGGTCTGAGGTCCGTGACAGTGGGAATCCCGCCTGATTGTGGCCTCGGTTGGGTCTCCCTCCATCCTCACCTTTCTCGTTTGGCCAGTCTTTACCTGGCACTTCTCTGGATGCTGTGGGAGAAGGACATGTGTGCAGGCACAGCATCCGAAGCAGCTGGACTGGAGTGGGCTGCCAGCACCAAGCTGTCCTGTGCTGTGCATTTGCCTGTGCTTCCCTGGCTTTACCCCAGGGTACACTCTTAATCATGCTGTCCATGTTCCCATCGCTTCCCTATTAATTACTGGTTTGAGTCTTTAATGTTATCATTAAGCTGTAAATGTTGGAAAGCTCTGCAATAAGGGGTAATAAGTATTTCTGACAGCATTCCCCTCTTTGTGCATCAATCTGTGTTAGACTCTGATTTAACACCTGGTTGTCTCATTACTTGCAGCACTGAGAAGAGAGATTAAGACCTATGGCGTTAGCAGTGCTGGCTCTGAGACTTCTCCAGTCTGGATGAGCTGGAGCCTTGACAAGGGTCTTGGAAAGAGCTTGCACCCACAGCAGGGAACTGGTCCTCATTCCATGAGTCCCTGCAGGAGGGGGACGGTCCCTCAAAAGCAGCAGGCGGCTTCTGCACGCTGGTTACTTAAAAGAGGACAAAGGCTCTGACTGCAGATGGTAATTGTGTGCTGAGGCTGCCTTTCCATGGGACCTTTTCTCTCTGATTTCTCCAGCCATCGTTCTGCTGCTGAGGGATGTTCTTGCCTGATTAATGCCTTTTGTGTTCTTTGCCTTTTTTTCCCCAGGCTCATGTGTTTGATCTGAGCATTAATAAGTATGAAGCTCTCTGCACCCAGCTAGTTGTGGCCAAGAAGAAAAATAAAATAACGCATGTCCAGTTTAACCCTGTCTACCCCGTTGTCATCATTGGCGATGAACGAGGCCACGTTACCTCCTTGAAGCTCTCTCCCAATCTGCGCAAGATGCCCAAGGTAAGGATGACCTGCATTCCCATAATGGAGGTACCAAACCACAACAGGTCTCTTCGTGCCTTGTCACTGTCCCCACTCCTTCCATGCAATGGTGTTGGTAAAGCTGCTCTCTAGAAAGGTGCTTAAGATTACCTCAAGCCTTTTGGGTAGGATGCCAGAGATGCTGGATCTCTGTCTGTGTTCCTGTGTGAGTAAGAATGCTCAATTCACTCCTGGGCAGGAGCAGGGACTGGTGGGAAGGGGGTTTGCTGTCTGTGGACACTTTCTCACCATGGTCCAGACAAACCCAGAAGCTCTGCAGAGAGTGATTTTTTTCCCAAAGCTCACAGTTTTCTGAGCTTTGGGTTTTGTTTGCAAAACTCCTTTAAACCAAGTAAAAGAGGTCCCAGCTCCTTCTCAAGTCCTCCCACAGAGCCCATCCTGCCTGTCTTCTTCTGCTCCTGGATCATCAAAGCCTATTCCCTGACCACCACGTCATCTCTCCTATAAATGAGCAAGTGCTGTCTTTAGCTTGTGCAGAGGCTTGGGATCCTTGTCTCAAGCGACAGCAAGGAGATGCATGTGCCTCTGTGAGTTGGTGAAGCCCCTTTTTCCACCCAGCCATAAGAGCCAGTCGTGAAGGATGATGACTTCTCCCACATGGATCCTTTACTAGACTTTATTTCTGGGCTTCATCCATTTGTGAGCTGAATAGCTGTAAATGCAGTGTCCTTTCTGAGCCCATGTAATTCTCATATCCGGTTGTCTCTTGTTTAGTGGAGCTTTTTCAATTTCAGGCTTTTTAGAACTGATCCAAGAAAGCAATCTCTCAAGATGATCATCTTTTATTTATATACCCCCAAAGGTTTTATATACTGTACTAACCCACTGTATTAGGCAGGGTCTTTGGCCAGGAACTAATCACCCTAGTGTCATTCCAGAGTCTTCCGAGTGATTTTTAAAAAGTTCCTTCAGCCATAGAAAATGGAAATGTGAAATAGGAAATGTGAATCTTCCCTGTGCTGAGAGGGCATAGAAAGCACAGTAGCATGGCAGTCTGTTTGGGGCTGGGCATGGGAGCTGTGGAGGAGAATTCTCATATGCTTTTCTATTTCCATCGAAACCACAGCCCAAGACCATCTGAGCTCTCAGGGCTGTCATCAGCTTGGCTGAGGACAAGTTCCCTGGTTGCTTTATGAGTCCTTCCTGGGCATGGGCAAGCACTGTGTCTGCTGTGTACCCTGGCTGCATAAGGGTTCAGTGGTGGAGATGGGTCACACACACATAAACGTGACTCCTCTCCTCCACAGCCCAGCTGTGGGCTGAGCAGCACCCAGCAATACTGCGCTGTGGGTCAGAAAGAATTTGAATGTCTCCTTCCACTCCTGGTGGCCAGCAGCAGTCCTCCGTGCAGGTATGAGCATCGTCATCCCCCTTTATCAACTTTCTCCAGAGGCAAATTGCATGTTTTTGACAAAACAGTTCAAACTGTCAGTTCAGGAGTGGCTCAATCACTTATTGCTGACCTTAAACCAATAGGTACCATATCCCAGGCAACATATAAATGGGATGGAAATGGACTCTCCTGCTCTGGTGTTATTAAGCTATCTGTCTTCTGCTTGCTGGTTTAGGTTTGAAGCGAAACTAAACACTGAAGTAAATGTTTTCTGCACATGCGGAGAAGAAGTAGGGGTGTTCAGGCATGGCTGGTGATGTGTGCATGTCCCCTGGCTACAGCCAGCTCTTCTCTGAAAGAGATGAGAATTTAAAACAGATGACATGCAGCGGTGATGGCAAAATGGTGGATCTGTCCCAGCCAGCTCAGCGGCCGTACTGTGCCACAAGTGGACAAGTGAGCTGGGTCTCTGAGCCCATCTTTTGTGGCTGATGTGGCATCTGCTGTGCCAAATGCCGGTGTCTGGGACCCTGTGGTGAGGAGGTTTAGCTGCTGCAAAAGGGTGCTTTAACAGAGTGAAATCAAGCCCCGGCAGAACAGGCAGTGCAATCCACTGTGTTATCTTGTCCACCTCTTTCCTGTGCCAGCAGCAGCCTTCTTGTCCTTAGTTAGCAGCAAGCCTCCAGCCGTGTTTGCAAGAGTATCATCTCACTGTGGGGAGTCAGATGTACTTCCAGAGTATTGATCCTGGCTCCGCTGAAGATCAAGTCAGCATGCTCTTTAAACCTTTACCCTGTGCAGCCAGCTTTCATCTGTAAAATGACTTCACTTCTCCCTCTTCTCTGGGAGTCCCCAGAGCCAAGTTAACAGTCGTGGGATAGCCATAGATTTTTGTACGTGGAGAGGGTCCATAACTGTGCAGAGGAGTCCTGGCATCCCAGCTGTCTCCTTGCAGGTAGAGAAACCTGTCTGTTTGGTACCCGGGTAACCCAGTGCATTCTCTCCAGCACTTGATCCCTGCAGACCCCAGTGCAGAAACCTGCCTGACACCCAGGAGGATAAGCCTGACAACCCTTCTCACCCAGGAGGATAAGTAAGTCATGGCCAGTGCTTCTGCAGGTTGAGGCCTTCACACCAATCTACGTGCTCAGCTGCCTGGTCTTGTTTCCGTCAACTCCTTTGGAGATGGGAAGGTGCCTTTTGTTGAGTTCTGGAAGAACTCTGGGTGCATAAATGGCTCATCCCGGTCCCACTGCCCCTCTGTTTCACACTGGTGTCACAGGGGTTTGCCTGTGAAACCTCTCCACCAGCTTCCCACACAGCTGGGACAGCTGCTTTTAACAGGTATGACTAGCAGACTAATCACCCTTTTTTGAGAGAGCTCTTGATAGCCACATGTCATTCCAAACCCCATTCTTCCCCTAAAAATAGACGTGGTGCTGTCTGCTCCATGTTCTGCAGATTCCTTGGCTGTTGCTGGGCTTCCAAGATAGGGCTCACCAAGAGAGACTGAGCTGACTTTGTCCCAGTGGGATTTCAGCCGTTCTGAATTTATTCTGGTTTGCCTGTTAGTTAAAGCCAGTGTGGTGAATAAATGGAAATAGAGAGGGTAAGGACTTCTGGGTTCTTGTCAGGCCTTGGTTCATTCCTCTCTGAAGAGAGGAATGTCCTTGAGCAAAGAGAGGAGGTTCAAGAGCTCTTTAAATAACTCGCCGGGTTGATCTGCAGCTTAATTAATTCATGTTTGTAAAACACTTTGGGATCTTTAAGAAGTGTTATTTAATACTCCCAAGTTTTGCTGTCAGTGGTGTTAGCGCAGCCTCATTTATGAACACTTGGCAGAGAAAATATGCCAAGGGGAGAACTTTTCAAAAGCACTCAGGTGGCATTGTCAGAAGTGACTTTCATCAAGGCACCCAGTAAAAGCTTAAAAAAATGCCTAAAACTCCCATCACTCCCCTCCTAAATCATTTAGTGGCACATCGGAAAAGGTGCATTTGTTGTTGAGAGCAAGCTGGGGACAGGGGCTCTGCCACCTATCAGGCACTTGTGTCAAGGGCACATCTATGTGGACAGAGGGTACAGAGGTCCCTGTGTCTTTGCCCTGGTGATTTGGGTCCTGGATCCTTCCCTAGCCCCAGAGTCTGAAGTTTCTGGGGTGGGACAGAGACATCCCCTTGCCCCGAGGCAGTGAGCTGTATTTATTTCCAAGAGGTGTGATTCTTGTAGGTTTTCTATGCCTATTGCTGTTGTCTCCAGATTGTGTGAGTACTCTGGGAGTCCTGGGAAGTCCTCTGGGAACACACTACCCAACTACTAAGCACCAGCTCCAAGAGTCTGGGAAGCATGGAGGCTGGGGGCACAAAGATGGCTGAACCAAAACCTTGTGGGAAGAGCAAAGATAAGGCAGAGAGCAAAGCTTGCTGAAGGTGGGCTTGCAATCAAACTACCGCCAGCAGTCCTGTGTTGTCCACACCGAACACCCTTGAGCACCCAGCCCTGCTTGGGCAGAAAGCTCATGCCAACGATATTGTCCTGTGCAAGGAGACCTGGTGAAACTAGATTGGGTCCTTCTGCTCAGAGCTCAGAGGTGGGGCAGAAATACTTGCAGTATTTTAAGATGCAGCAGTAGGAACAAGTGGCTCCCTGCTGTCATCCAAACCGCTTTTGGACTCCAAGCGCTCCTTAAATATTGCAGTGTTTGTCAGGCAGGAATTGTTTAACTAATAAAGTACCATTCCTAATTAGTAACAACCTTGGTGGCTGAATTCACCCAAGGGAAGCATTGCTGCAAGAGGAATCAGTTTGGGGCAGAGCTGTTTAATTAGTAAGCCGTCCGGGTTTCATTTGAGGGTTGGAAGAAATTAAAGCATTTTGTCATCACAGTCAGAAGGATGTAGCTGCTCATGGGCTTTGGTTTGTTTTAAAAAAACTGCTAAAATAGCCTAGTGCAACCCCTGTCAGTGCCAAAAGTAAGCAGGAGATAGTCAAAAAAAGTGTGAAGTGTTTTTAGAAATGTTGGGAGACCACAGTGGAGTGGGAGAAGAAAAGAAAGCAGGTCAAAGAAAGATTACAATACAGCATTTGCTGAGGCTAAGGCAAATTTCTTGGCCAGTACCCAGACTGACAGACAAGGAGGCAGCCAGCTTCTTGGCCTGATGCTTGTCTTGGGTATTTATCTTGGATTATCTAGGATGATTATCTCAGTCTCTGTTCCTGCTACTGGTTTCTTCACATGCAAGTCACCTCTTTTTCTGTCCCGCGGGAACAATTGCGTTACTTCCCAGGCAGTATATCCCAGGCAGAGCATGAGTGGAGTGGGAAGGGGCTCATGGCTGCTCGCCCATGCCGGGACACTGTGGCAGGGCTGTGCGTGGGTCAGGAGCTGCAGGCACACACCTTTGAGTCTAACACTGGGTGCCTGTGAGCAGCCTGTGGTGTGGGTAGAAGCCGGCGAGCATGGGGTGGCTCTGAGCCTTCCTATTCATGTGCAGATGCTGGGCAACTGCTCTGCTCTCTCTACCACATCAGCCAGTGTCCCCTCCGTACTCCCTGTGCCTCTTTGCAGCCCTGATGATTTTGCCCTTGGCCAAATACAGCCCAAGGATGCTCAGCCAGGGAAGGGGCATTGATTTTTGCTGGCTGAAACATTTTAGCTCTTTGACCACAGCTGATAGCAGGGTCTGGAAGGGATCAGTTAGGATTTGGGGGACTGTGATGGACAGTGGGAGGATGTTGGGGTTTTCAGGAGGTGAAGGAGGGAAGGGGATTTGAGGAAGACTGGTGGAAGTGTGCAAAGTTTTAGGGAGACTGTAGGATAGTGGCTGAAATCTCTGCTTCAGCCTATTCCCCTCCCCAGCCCTGCCACCTTTGCTGTCTCTGGGGCTTGAGGTTGCTTCCTTCTCATACTCCCCAGCAGCACCCACTGCACATAGTGCTTTCTCAATAAGGAACCCTGTTTTTGTCCCTGTACCCAGCCTCAGTGGGATGCAGTTCGGTCCAGAGCTGGTACTAAGCTAGAGCAGTGTGGACAGACAATGGGATGCTTGATCCTGAACATCACTGCTTTGTAGCCTTGCATTGTTGTGACCTAGTAAGGTGGGGAGAAACTCGAAGGATTTAAGGATCAGGAGATTGTTTCTGTTCTTAGTGTTTTCCTGTAACTGTGGAAGGCGTTTCAGTAGCTGTGAGGAATGAACCGACCAACATGGGAAGATGAATCTGAACTCCCTCCTTCTGTCCCAGGAGGTACAGTCTATCTGCATGTGGAATCGTATTTACAGATGGAAGCTATAGATTAGATACATTCTTCAAGGTCACATCAGTCCTGGGCTGGTGAGTGGTTTAGCACTGAGGAAAGTACCTTTTGTCCCCAAACTTTCTATTTCAACATCTTCCACGTGATATCATTCTGCCTGAGAAAAGCACTCGCCTCTCCTCTCTAAACAGCTCTAGTCTTGCTCTTCTAGTGATATAATTCCTAGTCTCTCTGTTTTCATGCAAATGCTCTTCTCTCGTTGAGATTCCTGCAGTCACTTCTGTGCTGTTCAAGCAGTGGCCAATTTCCTTGTGTCTCTTCAGGGCTGGCTAATTACGCAGTGACCCAAAAGCACAGAGCACAAGCAGTGCTGGAGGAATTTGGCGGTGAGCACTGTTGTGCCTTGCCTACACCAGGACTGCCTCCTCCAGATGCAGCTTGGCCCCCTGATAAGGAGGCACACACAAATAAGCTCGGGTCTCATAAAAACTGACCTGCAGCTTGATGGCTTTGCTTCCTCTGAGATTTGCAAATGCTTTTTGATTTCCTTTCAGTCCTTCCCCTGTTATTTAGTCTAGTTGCAGACAGCTGCTCTCTATACTGTTAGGGGAAGAGCTGAGCACTGTGGGGTGTGTCCAGGGACTTGTGAAACCCTATTTCTGCCCTTTCGCAGCTTTCTGTGTTGCTTGTGTAGGCCAGGTAAGGATATATGCACCAGTGTTGACTCCTTCGTACAGAAAGGAAACACAGTGCTGGAGGCCTTCAAGAAGGGCAGGTTAGAGACATATCTGTAGGGACTGGTTGCTCTGAGCCTGTCTTGGAGCAGGAAGGGCTGGAGGCAGTTGCTGTGACGGTCCCCGCTGTCGGCACACGCTGGCCCTAGCACACACTGAGGCCAGCAAGAGGCCATACTGCTTGACTGCAGCTTGCCAGGGTGTGAGCAGCATTGCTTGTGACCTGCGGCCGTTTTGCTATGCAGATCTGTGACTCATAATTGTAAATCAACATCTACCGAAGGGAATACTGATATGCACTGACAAAAGCAGGCTTCCCTGCCCCTTCTGCCTGCTCCTTCCCTGCCACGCTATCCTGCCCTGCCACTGTGCTGGAAAACCCAAGACCTTCACAAGCCTACAGGATCCCTTCTTCCTCCACTGTCCCACATCGGGATATCTGTGTCCAGTTCTGGGCTCCCCGGTTCAAGAAGGACAGGGAACTGCTGGAGGGGGTACAGCAAAGGGCTACAAAGATGATTAGGGGACTGGAACACCTCTCTTATGAAGAAAGGCTGAGGGACTTGGGTCTTTTCAGTCTGGAAAAAAGATGACTGAGGGGGGATCTTATCAACACTTATAAATACTTAAAGGGTGGGTGTCAGGAGGATGGGGCCAGGCTCTTTTCAGTGGTGCCCGGGGACAGGACAAGAGGTAATGGGCACAAACTTGAACATAGGGAGTTCCATCTCAACATGAGGAGGAACTTCTTTACTCTGAGGGTGGCAGAGCCCTGGCACAGGCTGCCCAGAGAGGTGGTGGCATCTCCGTCTCTGGAAACATTCCAAACCCGCCTGGACACGTTCCTGTGCAGCCTGCTCTGGGTGACCCTGCTCTGGCAGGGGGTTGGACTAGATGATCTCCAGAGGGCCCTTCCAGCCCTACCATTCTCTGAGTCTGTGATCTCCCAATCTAGTGTAGCCTCAGATAAAATGAGGGGACTGTTTAGTCCTGGAAAGCTGTTTCTTGGGAAAGCAGGTCTTCTTGGAAACCAGTCCTTCTTGGGCAGAACTGAAACCTTTGGATATTTGTCTGGAGAACCGGGATATATCCACTGTGCTCTACAGCACAAATCCAGATGTCCAAGAGTGTCACACCACAAGTACGAGTTCTGGATCCCGGACAGAGACGTTGCAACCTTAGACACTAGCACTGTTTGGAGAGCTAACTCAAACAAGTCAGCAGTAGATCTAATGGACTTGAATCTTCTCTCACTAAATCAGTTTTCTGTGTTTCTGGAGAAATAACTTTCGGGTTGCATCAGACTGTGTGAAGGAAGAAAAGAACTCCGTATAGCTGTGGTATTGCTGAACCCCAAGGTTAAAGAGCTGGGGTTTTTTTTTCACTGTTCCTGACCATGCATCTTTAACCTTATTTTTGTTGTGTAATGTCGCTTTCTGTGACCGCTCTGTTTGGCAGTTGGTGAAGAGACAACATAAGCGTATTTGCAAGTTATTTTAAGCTGAAGTGAATTCTCAGTGGTCAGGATGAAGTGTGTTTAGTACGTTAAATGGAAACATTGGCAACTGGAGCAAGAAAAGGTCCCATTTTAAGAAAATTCAATAGTACTTATAAATTATTTCTGAAGTGCAAGTCTCATCCTGTAAGGTGCTGCGTGCTGTCAGAGGGACACTGACAAAGCCAGGAGGACTGACTTTGAGTGTCTAGTTTCCTCTTTGAAGATCTGTGTAATAGAAAGGTTTGTCCATGTTTCAAAGTGATGCAGGACTGCTCCATTTTGCAGTACGAGGTGTCTGGAGAAAAATGCTAGGGGTATTTGTTTTTCTGGTCAATAACAGTCAAGTCACTGAGCTAAATGCCCTGCTCTAGACATAAATCTGGTGTGTATCCATTAAATTTGCTGTCCTCTGGGTATTCAAGAGTAACTGAAATCTGAGTTTGGCCAAGTGAAATGTTTTTTAGTGTAGCCTTATTTTACTCCTTCCCTCATATTTCTCCACGCTTATGTTGCCACATATGCCACATAATGTCACAGTTATGTTGCCACAAGAACTGTTTTGTCTTCAGGCTTTGGGTCCTCTCCTTTGTGAACAGATTGTGTCTGTACTGTGTTGCCTGCCATCCTAGAGCTCCCCAAACCCCAGCAGGCTGGGCTTTGCCCCTCTGCAGCCCGATGAGCCCCTCGCTGCCTGTTCTAAGAAATGCCTAATGCATGAGAAGGAGCCCCGCTTCATGTCTTCAAAGGCCTTGCATTTTGGTTAGATTTGCGATTGCCTGAATAAGCCTGTTCCACTCACACCGCTGCTCTTTGAGCCAGAGCCTTTGCTTTCTCCAGCGCCTTGGCAGAAAGCCGTGGCATCAGCGGAGTGGGCACAGCATAATGTTATGGCAAAAGAGGCACTGCCCAGCCTCGCGGGCTGCTTGGCTCGCCTTTCCTCCCTGCTTCTTTCTTTAGCTGTCCTCTGTGAATTCATTTCTATACACATGACTTAAATCCCCTCCATAAAACTGGGGGATCCTGAGAAATCACCAGTTCGTTGCCTGAATAACAACCCCAGTACAAAGGCAGAGGGACTCCCAGGGGAATGGGATGTTTTTAAAGTGTGCTCTCAGCAGAGCAAGAGACGGAGACTTTTTGGGAGACTCTCATTCTGCTAGCAATGGCTGGGTGTGAGAGCGGGTCTGCCAGCCTGCAGCCTCTCCTGCAGAGGCTATTCAGCGCTCACCCCCCTGCCACAACGGATTACGGCTGCCTGCTGATGGAGGCAGCGTGGTTGCTTATCCTCCAGGTCATCTGAGGGTGAGCTGCTTTTTTGCCAGAGAGCCCCGAGCAGCTCTCGGGAGTGCAGCTATTCCTGAGTGCTGGCTCTGCCACAGGGGTGTGGAGGAGGAAAGCTTGTGAGCTCAGCCCCTGAGCCACAGGGTGCATTTGAAGGGCACGGCGACAGCTCGTCATGAAGACATGGTGCAAAGCTGTGGCTGGGGCCTGTGAGACCCAGCCCTCATCCTGGACCTGGCCCCTCCATTTCCTTGGAAGAGGTGCAGCTCCTTTCCATCTTGAAGTGGGATGAGGACACCCATCTCCCTGGGAGCCATGACATCCAAGTGAGAGGTGTCTGTAGACATCATGGATTTGCTCCCCTACAGCCTTTCTTCTTCATGTGTCCCTGTGGCTGAGTGCTTTTGGGAAACGTCTAGTATAGTCATACCTCGGGAGAGGAGATGATGTTGGGGTGCACTGATGAACACCAGGGCCCAGCACCTGGCAAGATCTCCTGCCTACCTGCATTGTCCACCACAGGAGGACAGTTGGATGTCACAGGCTATCAAAGTTTGAAGCTGAGGCAGCCAGGTCCCTTGCGGAACTGGTGAAAATCTTTAGAAGGTGGAACAAGGTACTGAGAGATGCTCACCCACAGCTGTCAGACACAGCAGTGATGTGCGTGCCATTACAACTCCAGCCCAGCAATCCCATCTTGGCCCTGTGCAACCCCTCAGCTGTCTGTCCTGGCAGACAGACAGGCAAGAAGGGGAGGATGTGAGTGCAGGTCCTAGTGTGGGGCAGAGGGAAGAGGTGGCAGTAGTATGACTGGAAGAACGAGGAGCTGGATCATGACATGAGCAGGCAGGAGCAGGTGTTCTGGCCAGCAAAGCATGCAAAACCCTGGGATGCAGGTGAACAGCTCTCGGTCGGCTCTTGGTTAATTTGGCCTCCATTTGTGATGGTCATGCAATTTAGGTGGAAAAACTTAAGTAAGTCTCTCCAACTCATGGCTATGCAGAGTCCTGGGTGTTGGAGTGGGAGACGGACCCGGAGTAACGATGGAGTCTCAATATGAGTATGATCGTTCTCCCTTTATTCAAGTTTTCACAGAGTATATATAGACAAGCAGTAAGAGCACGTGCTAGCGGCAGCTATAGGATTGGCTTACAGTCTCTGTTCACGCGCTGTCCATGCAGTTCATTCACAGATCAGATTGGTTACAAGAATTCACATAGTAAATTGCTTAGTCATTAGCACAACATGTTTTCTACCTTCTCAGTTCCCGTTTTTCCCATGTACTAATTCCATCTTCTACCACCTGTTTTGCCCTTAATCTAATCTCTCTTAGTAGGGAGGCTGGCTCACATGGCCATTTTCTCTCAGATACATTCCTACACCTGGGCACCTGAGGACTCACTCAGCAGGTCTTGATTTGCAAGGCCCATCCTAGTCATTGTTTTGCATTGCCTCACTGAACCCGTCAATGCCCCAGAGCTTGGAGAAGGTGGGCTTTTACTTTTCTTCAAGCTCTTCAGCTTTTCCTTGCTTGTGATATTACATAACTTGTCCCTGGTCATCATCTGGGAACTCTGGGGCAGTGTCCCTCATTGCAGAGCCCGGTGGTATTTGCTGCAGTGACAAAGGCAGGAAATTTGGCATGACGTGGAGTAGGAAGACATGCGGCTATGAGGGCCAGAGGAACAGCTTGAGATTTGGCACATCCCTGTAACTCCTCTTGAGCCACTGCCAGAGCCTGACACAGCCTTCCCCAAACAGCCGACCTGGGTTGGAAAGGGCTGAGGCTGCCAGTGGAGACAGAGAGGGCAGCTCCCTGCCTGGGATAGTGTGTCTGTGCCATTGTAAAACACATCCCGAATGTGTTGCTGTAAAAAGCCCTTCGCTTGCAGACTTCACCTGCGTGTTCTGATGCTGCATGCGCCGATCTACAGACTTCCATGCCCCTGCACGCCCCGATCAAAACCATCGTGCTGCTCCCAGCCCTTCCCAAGCCTCTCCCCGGCTCGTGCTCCTGCTGCCTACCAGCCTTCTCCGAAAGAAATGAAAGGGAGACACCTGCACTGGCAGGCAGGCCAAATGAACAGCCCTTGCTCAAATTAATTTGATCGGCTCAATGGAGAATTGTTTAAATGAGGGTAGGGAAGGAATCACCGATTAATAAAATGTCTTGCTGCTCACGGTGATGGAACTGACGCAGAAGGATTATTTTTATTCCATGGAGAAAAGGAAGAGAAGAGCCCTGCGAAGCAGAGGAGAAGAGGGGCTGCCTTACAGTCCCTCCGGCTGTGAGAGATGCAGTGACGGCCGCAATCAAAGCAACTCCAAGGTTCTCCTGGAGGGAAGCTGTTACGCTCCAATTCACCGACTGTTTCTGTGAGATGGGATACCAGACATCAACCATGTGAGGCCGTCTCAGGTCAAACATCCCCTGCTCTCCCCTACTCCCACGTCCCACCAGGGAGCTGCCTGTGATCCCACTGCTCCCAGTCCAGGGGGTTGTCTGAGGTCCTTACCCACCACGGCATCCTGGTTAGTGCAGAGACCTGTCCTGCCTGGGCAGTGGTTGTGTTTCCCTCCTCCAGCCTGTTGGGCTGAAATCCTCTTTTCGTTATCCCCTAGACCAGGTCCCATGAGCTGTGCCCTTGCTGCATGGTGTCCTATGGGTGCAGCTCTACCACTGCCCACCCCGGCGCAGAGGGATCCTCTCACATGCCTGGCCATGATGCTCACATTTCTCTGCTGTGGCACAACTGAGTTTCACAGCATCACAGGAGTGCCAGGTCCCATCCAGGTGATTATCCCTCTAACCCCAGCCCTGATGGCAGAACACTTCCTCCCCACCGTCCTGTATTTGTGCAGGGAATTGTCCCTGCTCACACACAATATCTTGCATTTGTTCCTGTTAAATCGCATACAGGTTTTCCAGGTCGCATCTCCGGTCCAGCAAAGTAATTTCAAATTCCAGTCCTGCCTTCCTGGACACCTGCAGCCTTCCCATCTGTCCCAGTGTCCATGCACTAACAGAAATGCTGACCAGATCCCCTCCAGACCGTGGAGCTCAGTGTGTTGCATACAACTCATCTCTGTGTGCTGACAGCTCTGCATACAGCTATTCAGCTGGGTCTTACTAGCTTTTACCCAGTTTATGTAGATCTTTTGCCTCACTTGATGATCAGAATATCAAGGTAGGCAATGGCAAAGTCTTCCTTAGGTCAAGATTAATGACATTTGTGACTTGCCCATCCACAAGGTCTATTATCTTGTTGCAAAAAGAAATCAGATTAGTTCAGCATGACTTCTTTGGTACAAATCCGTGTTAGCTGTGATGCATCTCCTCACAGGCACTTACAGGTTATTGGCTTCTTCCAGTCGTTTTCCGAAAAGTGAGGTTAAAGTGAAGGGTCTGTGATTCTCTCTGTTGGTTTTTTTTTAGGATAGTTACTGCATTTACCTTTCTCAGCTTTCTGATCCCCATCATCCTTTGATATTCCCCAAGATAAATGCTTGAGAATGAAGCCGTTAGGTCGAGCCAATGCGAAGAAGATAGCTGCCTCCCTGAGGGGCTGTGGCTGTGGTAGCCAGGACGGTCTCAAACACCATAAGCAGCGCAAAGCATATGGGCATGGAAAACACCCTTTATTGGGCAAACAAATATGTCTGGGAAGAAAAGAGAAATGCATGTGCCCTAAAGCTTGTCTTTTATTCTCCAGATATATATTAGTTGAGCTAATAAAAGGCATTGCGTCTCCCTGCCAGCCTGTGCTGTCTGGGTACACGCTAACCCAAGCCTTGCCCAGCCAGAGCAGACGTCTCCCCACTTGGTTGCTGGTATCAGCTGTGATGTTTTGAGGACTGGGGATTGCAGGAAAGGGGAAAGGTGCCTTCCCAGCAGCGCAGATGGATGTGAGCACTGCTTGGTCTGTGCTTTCCTACTTGTTTACCTCCTCTGACTTTCTGACGGTGATATTGACTTGCTGTCAAAAGTCAGGCACCAAAACCAGAATGACCAGAAACTGCTTTTGCAAATGCAGCTGTGAGACTGGAGGAGGTTCATCCCTCCCCAGGATTAGGCCTCCTACTTTGAGCTGCACTGAAGAAAATGGGTAAGCCAGGAAAAGGAACTCAAAGTCTTTCATTTTATCTGGCCTGGGCAACCAAAGGACATCCAGTGGGAGTGCAGGAAATTAATAATTTATTGTCTTTCATGTCATTAAAAAGAAAGCACCAGGCTTTGCTGCACGATTAGAGTTTGTAACAGAGCGGAGCAAAATGCTGATGGACTGGGTTTCAATTACAACTGCCTGTTCAAGAAGAAAAGCGGTGCTATGAAAACAGTGCAGCCCAAATGGTTCCTGCATCCTGGGGGCTGGGAAACTCAGGCTGCAGAAGGAATGGGAAGCCCAGCCTGAGAAACCTCTGCTCATCTACTGCCGTGAGGCCAAAGCCAGGGCTGCGGAGGTGCCGTCTCACTCACCCCAGCCTCATGGGGTTTCCCAGTCTAAAGCGTGGTTCTGAGTTCTGCTCCCACAGTGGGGAGAGCCCAGGGTAGCACAGGCCAGGTAGCACAGGCAATTCCTAAGGATGGAAATCCTGGGGTGGCTGTAGGGGACACAGACTTGCAGAGAGATCTGTCATCCCTTGTGCAGCAGCAGGGGAAACCCTCAGTCACCTCCCTCTTGCCTGTGTAGGGGAATTTGTCTTGTCAGGGTGTTTGTACCCTGCTCATGGCCAGGGATGTGCTGCCAGGCACGATTTTTCAGAGGCTGGTGCTGTAGGCAAAGTCTTCTGCAATCAGTCAGATCTTTGTTTTGAGTCAAGTTTAGTCTGAGATTTAACTCAGAAAAGCAACAAGAAAATGGGACACCACTGTTGCCTACCTACAAAGGAAGAGAGAGGGCTTAGCAGAGAAAGCTCCAGCCCTCAGTTCCCTTATCTCTGAAATAGTTGTAACAGTTGTGGTCACAGGCTCAGCAGCTTCCCAAGAATTGGCTTCTCCCCTCCTCTCTGTCCTTGCCCCTTACCCAGCTTGGAGTCGCTAGCAGGGGTTCTCTGGGGAAGGTACAGCCCATGTCACCATGGTTCACAGTGCTTCACAGTGACAGTTTTTGCTTTCTGCAGGCTGCGGTGAAACCACTGTCTGTACCTTGTCCCTGCGAGTGAGTAAGCCCCAAGTTAGTAAAACGCTTGGTCGGACTGGGCTGAAAGGTGCTACAGAGGTGCCACACATTATGTGCTGTGGTTGAGGGAATTAGAGGAAATTTAAGCATTGCAATTGAGCTGTTTTCCCTGCTTCAGAAAGAATTGCTAGTCGATCAACTTGAGACCTCTAAAACATCACCACACTTCCTATGCACCTACTACTCCTTGGGCTTTCAACCTTGCTTGGCAAATGCTGTTTGCCTCAGGCCTGTGATAAACCTGTTGCAAGATATTATTTATAGCCTAAAAGAATGGTTCAACCTGGACTTTCTACTAATAATAAATACACAATTTAAAAGAAAAACCACTACACGAAACCTGTATGGATTCAGCTAAAGGGAGCTGGGGCCAGCAGATCTTTAAAGGTAACTGTAGGCAGGGGTCTCTGCCTGATAGAGATGAGTCTGGCAAGGTTCAGCAGGGTATTTTTGTGATGCAGCTCCTGTTGATAGTGCTGTCAATGTCAGATGTGGGCGTTGCTGCTTAGTAAATAGTGCTGGCAGCAAGATGGTCTCAGAGGCCAACGCAGACGACTCGGTGCCACAGTGTTGTTTTAGCAATTCCCATCAGAGCACAACCAGAAGTAAGGTGGCATGGGGTGGATGTAAATCCCACGCAAACCACCCTCGCAGCTCCAGGGCTGCACCCTGGAACTGGAGATGCTGAAAGAGACTTGAAGGTTGTAAAGGAAAGCACGAACTCCCAGTGCGACACTGAAACACTGAGCCAAACGTGTAGTCTGGCTGTCTCACTGGGGTAATTCAGAGCAAGAGTGAAACCAGGGCCCCATGTTTGGGAGCGGCATTAGCAAATCCATCGCCAGCTGCAGCGCATACATCCAGCGTTGACACTTCAGTGGAGGTGATTGATTGATTGAATGATTGATAAAAAAATTGCAAACTAAGTCTAGAAAGAGCAAGAGGGTTAATCTGAGGTCTGGGAAACGTAACTTTAAGGAGCTTTTTAGGGCCTCACAAATAAATTGATAACTTGGTCTCAGCCTAAAAGCACCGGCATAGGAAGGGATTTGCAATGATGGAAGCCTCTTTAGATTAGCAAGAAGAGATATAATGGGTAGAGCACACATATTTAGTGTGGCACTAGCTTGTCTGCATCCATCGAACTCCTTCAGGTCAAAACTCCTTGTCTTTTACTGAAGGACATGCTTTAGCTCCAAGAGGAGTCTTTGGTGTGATGAGTTTATGGACTGAGTCTGTGTGAATGATAACAGTTCCTTCTGGGCCTACAAACTGTTAAACCTACTTCTGCTTTTGATTTTGAAATGATCTGGGATTGATGGGCGGCATTATAGAGAGAGGTTCACAGCTTTTATAAAGAGGTAATCACAGCTTGGAACAGGCCAGGTAGCTGTATATGAAGAGATTTACAGATTCACAAACTCTTCAGTTCTCTTGATTCTGGCTTATTTATTCGCTCATGTGTTAAACAATCAAACTGTAAGCACTCAGACACAGCAAGGAGTTACAATAACAGCAAGCACAGGTCAACATTAAATCAATGTTAGCCCTTTTCTGCCATTGAAATAAGCCTAGTGGGAAAAGATGTGCTTGCCCCACATGCTTTCGATCATATAAGCTCCCCTCTTATGTCCTCACTTGACAGTAAGCACGGGGAAACAACCCTCATTTTCTGATCCCCGTGGTGCCAGCTCTTGGGGACTTAGTCCAGCTTCCTCCCTGGTCCTCCAACTGTCTGCCTCAGGATCCCACTCTCCGTGGGTTTTCTCTAGTGCTTCCTGGTTGTCATTTTTCACTGGAAGACGTTCTTCCTCTCTTTACCCCTCTAATACCAACAATTCAGACTGGTCTGTACAGCTTCCTCGACCTTTGGATACCCTGGGAGGAGGGTGCTGAGAAGCTTGTTCCCTCTTACAGTGTGCCAGTATTCCCCAGGGACCAGGAGTTGCCCTGTTGAGGGCTGGATTGCTCTGCACCAGTCCTGACACTGTGTGATATATATATTTAAGAGAATATTTGCTTAGAAACACTGTCTGCAATAGAAGTACAACAACAAAGTAGGGTAGAGCTGCAAAACTCATCCTTTAGTTTACACTTGGTGGTGAAGAACATCCTGTGATCACAGAGCCACAGGCATGTTCAGGTTGGAAGGAATGTTGGGAGGTTTTAGTCCAACCTCCAGCTCAAAGTAGGGTCATCCCTGAGATCAGACAAGGTCACTCAGGACTTAGGCTCATCTTGAAAACCTCCAAGGCTGGAGGTCTCACAACCTCTCCAGAGCCCTATTCCAGTGGCTGACTATCACATCACATTATTGCCTTATGCCATATTGGAGGCTTCCCTGCTTCATTTTATGGCTGTTGTGACTCATTCTCCTGCTGCATGCCCCTGTAAAGACCCTGGCTCTGTATTCTTCATATCCTCCTCTTTATTGCTAGCAGGTTCCTGCTAGGTCACACAAACCAACTCTTCTCCACGCTGAACAAGCCCAGCTCCCTTAGAGTTTCCCCAGTGCAAGTCATCCAGCTCCCAGCCATCTCAGTCATAGGCTCTGCTGGACACAGTCTGGTTTATTAACATCCCAGTTCGGCGCTCAAACTGCCTTCTGCTTCCCTTTCCGTAGGTGAAACGGGAACCCTCCTATCCATTAACTGGAAATGAAGACTTTTTACAGACTGTTTTTCATCGTCGGGGGCAGAGAACAGAAGAACTGAGCCAGCACAGCTGTCATCTCCTTATCTTATTTCTTTCCTCCCTAGAAAGCTCCTTTCCTTTTTTTCCAGTGCCTGAGGATTTGGCACCACATAACACTGAGAACAGGAGGTGAGAAGGGTTTACCCTCTTCGCTTCCTCCCACCTCCCAAAGCTTCTTTCATTAACACTCACCTAGTATTTCTTAATTAGCACATTCTGGCTTGGAGCTGCCTGTCTGTGTTGCAGCCTTCTGGAGAAAATCTGCGCAAGCTTTATCTATTGTAAGACAGCAAATATCAAGCAGTTAGCCTTCTTACTAGACCGGCAGGTACTCTTATGCCACAGCATTACACAGGTGTTGAGTGTGGTTCTCATCCTCAGCCTCTGTAGCCATCCTTGGCTTTACCTGTCTCTCCTGAAGGAATCCACTCCTGTGGTTGTATACTTGCCTTTCTTCAGACTTTTGATGCCAATCCACATGAGAAGTGCATGACTGAGCTAAGCCAAGAGACTGCAAAGGTTACGCCAGAAGTGGGAAGAGTGACAGGATGAAAAATCACCCCAAAAAAACAGTTATCAGTGGGATAACCAGGATGATATCTTACAGCATCGTGCAGAATTATTCTCGGGGGTTGGTTGGTGTCCTCACTGGCATTTCAAATTTCCCGTTCATTCCTTGGATGATGTGGCAAAGAGTCCATTCATCACAGAATCAGAGAATGATAGGGGTTGGAAGGGACCTCTGGAGATCATCTAGTCCAACCCCCTGCCAGAGCAGGGTCACCTAGAGCAGGTGGAACGCGTCCAGGTGGGTTTTGAATCTCTGCAGAGATGGACACTCACCACCTCTCTGAGCAGCCACCATCAAAGTAAAGAAGTTCTTTCTCATGTTCAGATGGAACTTCCTATGTTCAAGTTTGTGCCCGTTACTCTTGTCCTGTCTCTGGGCACCACTGAAAAAAGACTGGCCCCATCCTCCTGACACCCACCCTTTAAGTATTTATAAGCATTGATAAGATCCCCCCTCAGTCTTCTCTTCTCCAGATTAAAAAGGGCCAAATCCCTCAGCCTTTCCTCATAAGAGAGATGTTCTAGTCCCCTAATCATCTTTGTAGCCCTTTGCTGTACCCTCTCCTCTTATAAAGTCTTGAGGGGCCTTGGTGGCTTGGAGGGTCACAAGGACTTTGGCAGACATTGCACCACATTTCCATATGACCTCGAAACATTGGAAAGAGAGACTGAAATCAAGGAGGTCAATTCAGTGAAGACCTTCACAAAGTACCAAAAACATCTGCCAGGGCTGGTCTCCGCTGTGCTTGATCCTGCTTCATTGCAGAGTCCAGACCAAGTTCCTGTAGTCCAAGGACTCAGATACCCCGTGCCTGAAACATGGTATGATTCCAGTGGGGAGTGAGGTGAGAATTTGCCTCATCTTGTGTTCACCACAATAGCATCCAAATCACAGATGGTCATATAGGAAACATTGCATTTGTCTATGGTTAAATCAGGGGTTGCTGGAATAAATCAGCTCTGTTACAGGTTCTCTGCTGCTTTCGCAGGATTTCTGGCTCATTTACAGATGGTTGCTGGGGAAGTTAAATTACGAACGATAACCATTCACAATGATCCAGGCTCCTTAAGGATTTTACGGGCTACAGAGAGGCTGGCACTATTTCCCCAGTTACCTTCTTCTCACCTTCAGAGCAATTGCAGCTCTCACTTAGGGATTTTATGCATCTTTATGGCAAATAGGGTGTTAATGAAAGTACAATTACTGGAATTAAATTTGGATTTAATTTTCTGAGCACAAGTGGCCCCTTTCTGTCTTTCTTTTGTTTTCTGCTTGGTTGCCAGCTGTGCAAATATCTCTTTTCAGGATTACTCTTGATGCTGAGGCACTTGCGCAGTGCCAGGCATGGAGCAGCGCAATGGGCTCACCCCCTGCTGGGCTGCATTTCACCCAGCTCTCAAAGGATGTGGAGCACTCCCCCGCAGTGAGGGAGAAGAGCATGATCAGCAAGGTGCCTGGAGAATGCACCATGTCTTGGCATTTCTAGTGGCTGCATCTCACAGCACTTTACACACAGGATCCACCTGGTTAACTGTTTTGCAGGAGAAGCGGTGGGATAGAAGAGGGTGAGGCAACATTATTTCTACAAAGCAATTGCTTCTGCCATTCCTTTAGGCCAGTTTAGGCATCTCCTCCATGCTGGTGGAGAAGAACAATTTTAGGTATCATCTTGAGGACTCTCAAAACATCACCATGTTCTTGTTCAGTCTATTACTTTGTCCCAGACCTGCAGCCTGACACCACCTCTGGGTTTCAGGGAGCTCCTCACACCAGGATGATATCAGAAGGATCCATGCATGGGCTCAGATCAGAACGGAAACAGGAGAGCCTGGGAAGAAGTTCCCCCTCCTGAGATGTTGATCTCACCATGGTGGGGTCATCTGCAGCCAGAACTGATATGCAGATATGGCAAGATCTCTGCCATTTCTACCAAGAAGATACCTCCTCCAAGGGCCTTCCAGGGCAAATGCTGGCTGTTTGCCTGGCAGCATTGCCCCAGCCATGTCCCTCTGTCCCATCTCCAGCAACACAAAGAGTGGGGTGAGGATCAGGCCATTTTTCCTGTTGTGTTGAGGCTTTCAACCTCAGTAAGGTGACAGGCTTTGTGTCACTGTTGTTCTCTAAATGTAGCAGATCTGTCCACTTAGTGTTAGGTATGTGCATCAGCTTCAGTTACCCTCTGCTAACAGGTTCCCTGTAGTCCTAAATCTGCAATTAATTGTCAGATAGTTGCGTCTGCCAGCTTGGCCACTGTCTTGATGAAGCTGTCAGCTGCTGGTTAACATTGTTCCATCTTTGATACTGGTGAGACTTGCTGAGCGATGGAGAGGTTACCTTGGGAAGTGCTTACCTTTAGGACCATAATGACTTCTACATTGTTTTCTTCGCAGCTTGCCTTTATTTTGCAATACTCTGTTGCAAAGAAGCTCCATTAGTTTCAGCAGCCAGCTGAGCAGATGGGTTTAACTGGTCTGTGGCACTGAAGTAATTACATTTTGGTACAACAGAGGCACAGCAGCAAACATGTAAAATTAATTCAGGTGCAGCATCCTGGTTAGCGACTCAAAGCAAAGAGCAGTTTAGGGAGGCCACCCCTGGTCACACTGTGACTGTGCTGTTGGCAGCATGGACTGTCACTAGGAATATATCCCTCTGGTTGCCATAGGTGATGTTGGATTGTCTTTTCCCATGGCCAGTTATGTCAGATATGTATTAGCATCAGAGGGATTGATTACTGCTCACATCTCTCTTCGGCTTCTGTTATAATTAAAACAGCAATATATGCATGAAGCAATTAGATTTTAGTAATGCTTTTCTAAACAGGATGTCAAGGAGCTTAGTACAAAGACTTGGGCTGGAGCCAGATCAGCATCTTAAGACTGGATTGTCATTAAAATGACTGCCTCCCGCCTGGACAGCTTACCCAAACACAGACTCTAGATCTGCTTCTCAGTCAGAGTGCACCTCACCTTTTTCTGCGAATAGGACCCAGAAGATCCCATGCTCCTGGGTGGCAGGGCCAGAACGAGACGTGGATGGGGACGGGTCACTGGTGCATGTGGAATTTGGGTCTGATGGTGGGACAGGAGCAACCCCAACTCCAGCCCCATCGCCAGCCCCATCAACTGCATGCCAGGGAGCCGATATTCAGGTCTTCCCTGGGTTGCTTCCTGCGGAGCAGTTGTTGATCAGGTCAGGGCAGATCTGCTCACCATTGGAAGCGTCTCCCAGAAGGAAGCAAGGTGCTGCACAGGTGCCTGTACCCCATGGGAGTACTGCCTGAGCTGCCTCCCAGCACATCACGGGCTGTCTCCTGTCTTGTTTTATCCTGTCTGCTTCTGGATGATATGCAGGCCTTGCACCCTGCATTTGCTGTCGGGTCAGGATGAATCCTCTGCTCTGTACAGCTCTTACTCAGACCCTTATCGGCAGTCCAGTGCCGCTGGGTCACCGTGAACGTGAACAGAGAGTGTGTAACACAACCCCGGCATCACTGCGGGCTGTGTGGGCTCAGAGAGATGCCCCAACAGGCAGCGACAAGCATCCTCCACCAAGCAGCCTGTGCCAAGCCTGTCTTCAGGAGAGGATTGATGCAAGCAAAGCTGCTAACCAGGAGGTCCCAGGGCAAAGGGGCATCGCGGTGGGTTACAGCTGAGCCTTGTCCATCTCTGGGGCAGGAAGGGATTTCTCAGCTGCTGTAACAGAGTAGGATCCTGGGGAAGAGCAGCATCTCTAGCTGCAGGGTTTCCCGTGCGCGTCCTCCGTCCAGCTTCTCAATGACCCCTTTTAAGCTCTGATTTGCATGCTGCAGTGTAACTCAGTCATAGCTGATGCGATTTAGCGTGACGTACCACATAGTTCAGACTAATAGTGTATCTGGTTTCCAGGCCTGGGAGTGTTTGTGTGGCATTTATCGTTTGCCTGACATTTCCTGTGCAGCAGGTGGAGAGAAGCTGTGCAAGTCATTTAATTTGTGGCAAATGAGAGACACGGTCTGAAGTAAACAGGATGCACTTCGGTGAGGATGGAGGCAAAATAGGAGGAGAGGGAAAGGAGATGGGAATAATCGACTGAGGAGGTGGACGGCAAAGGATCTCACGTGCCAGCAGTGCCCTGCCGTAGCAGAGGTGTTGTACTGGGGATGATGGGCAAGAGAGGGGTGAGCAAGACACGTGAGCTGGTCCTGCCATGCTGCTTAGCAGTGCTAAGGCCTCAGCTCCAATTTGGGGTACTGGGTTTGAAGGACATGAGGAGCAGGAGAGCAGCAAGGACGATGTGGCCAGCTGGGAGGCTGGAAGCAGGGAGATTCAGAGAGATGTGCACCCCCAAAAGAGATCCTGGGCTGGCAGGGTAAGGAGGGCAGTGCTCTGAGGTTATAAGATGGCAGCAAAAGTCTTAGGCAAAGGATTTCAATGGTGTGAGAGGAATGTACTGGCAGCCATCATCAGGATATGGGTGGGCAGCACCGTTCCTGAGGGTTTTCAAAAGAAATGGCCATGCAGGTGATGGGAGCAGAGCGTGACAACCTACCGCTTGGGGCACATTGTGCTGGGTGCCCCAAGGACTGGGTCAAGTGCTGGACAAGCATCTGTCAGAAGCAATTTAAAAGTAGCCGCTCCTACTGTGGAGCAGGGCGGACTAGTGGACTAACCCCTCCTAGCCCTGCTCCAGGTGAGGCTGTGATTTAAATGAAACCTACACATGAGAATGTGTTGTCGAGACGACACAATTGTTTGCACAGCTGAAATATGTAGTGCTATTTCTGGAGCCTCCCTGAGTTCAAGTGCAGTCATGGACAGCAGGAGAGAGGGGGAGAGCATTGTGGCCTGACATTAAATTGCAGAATGAGCTCTTTCAGTAAGCAGAACAGTATCAGTAGTAATATTTCTTTCAAGCCATTAGCATTTAACGTTATTAAATATGGGACATCTGCAAGTGAAGACATTTATTTTCACTTCTATTTATAGCAAAACTCAGTTTCCAGTGTACTTGTATTTATCCGGAGTGAAGTATATTCAGACACTCTCATGTTAGTAGCAAACAACAATATACTTCCTATGCAAATATTTTTGTGAGTTAGTTATATTAAAAAACTGGCATGACAAAAGCTTTAAGGTGCAGTGTTAAGAGAGAAACAGCAGCTGGACTTTCTTAAGGTAGTTTTAAAGGTGACTGCAGGGGATACATACATTTTAACAGTGGTGGCCAGAGAAAGGTATTGGAAAAAATTCCGACTTCTTAAAATATACAGTTTGTACAACTGCAAACGATCTCTCATGAGATCCTATGCTCTGTGAGATAACAGCGGTACCAAAGTATTGCAGGAGCTGCATATTCGCATCCGTGTTTTGTTGCTTTTATTAAACTCTAATCTGTAACAGCTTACTGAGCTGTCATTCAAAAACGCTAAAGTAAAGCTGAAGTAAGAAAAATAAGAGATGCTGAGTGATAAAGAAATGTTGCTGGGTGGCTGGTGGTGCTACCTGCCAGATGGCATCAAAGACTGCAGCTTAAGACTGCTGGTGTCCTTGTGCACCACAGGACATCTCCTTGATTTTGCCCCTTTGGATGGGTTTGATGTACGTGGCCATGGGTGCTGTGTCTGCCCGAGTCCCTCGCTGCAGGGCTGCCAGCCCAAGGAAAGAGGTGCTGCAGATGTTGCTTCTCATGGTAGGCACAAGAGCTAGGGAAGCCTGGACGTCTTTAGGATTTTTTAGGTTGCACTGAGGTTTGGTGTCTGTGTTTCACTGGAATTGCAGCAATATTTGCGGTTGAGCTAGAAGCTAAGGTATCTCCTGTCTAGTGGTTTGTGTGGACAATCTCAACTAAAACCAGCTTCTCTCTTCCTTTGTCCCCACCGCTTGATTCTGAGAGATCCCACAGCTAAAACATTGGGCACTAATGCCCTCAACAGCCTTTCCAGCTGATGCCATGATAACGCGCGGCACATGGGCAGGCTTTGGGTAACAGGGCTTCCCACTGAGTGGTGCTAAGAGATAATTAAGGTAATCCATCCCATCCAGAAGAGCCTGACAGCATTGCAGAAAGTCTGAACCCAGCAGGGCTGGATCCAGGGTTTGAGGGCGGTGGGGGATGCACTGCCTGTGCCTCAGGGAGGAGAAGGAAAGGACATCCCATCCCTTTGTCCTTATCCCAATGGTGGTTTGCAGCACTGGGACCCCCTGGGCTGGAGGCAAAAGCTGTTGGGTGTTTTACTCCACTACAGCCCTTTTACAAAGCCTCTGTAGGTCAGAGGAGGGTAATTGTCTTACACACCAAGCACGCCATGATTTTTCTCAGTGCTCAGCACGAAATCTGTGAACGGATGTGACTGAAAATCTTTTCCATGCACCTTGTGAGGAGTTTATCGTCTCACCAGGCTGCTCTGTTCCAGGCGGCTGCTGTTGGCTTGTCTCAGTGACTGAGGGTAATGATGCCCAAAGGCAAAGCTGTTCTCCAGCTCACACACACACACACACACACACACACACACACACACTCCTCACAGTTAGAGTGCAGCTAAATTGTCCCCATGGGTGGCAAAACCCAGTGTGACCCCCCTGAAGGAGCAGAGAGCGTGTTGCTGATGCTTCCTAATCACAGCATCAGTTCAGGGTGGAGTTAAGGGTATTTGCTCATTTGGCCTGTTTCAGACCATAATGTCTCTGGATAACTTTAAAATTTATCCTTCACTTTAAAGATATTTCTTTTGGTGATACGTGAACTGAGGAATATGACCACAACCCTGCTTTGAACCCATAAGCTTCAGGCATGGAAAAGGCAGAAGACCGACTGTTTTCAACAGTTTTGGTGGGTTTCTGCAGATGGAGTTAACGAGTCATTGTAATGCCTGTTTCGGAGGAGCTGTGGGCCCTGTCTGTGCTCAGCTCTCCCTTGCTCACTGAAGTTTTCATACACAGCTGCTAAATGTGGTCTTCTTATGGCTATATTTAGGTGCCTAAATTAGTGGTGTGTAAGAGACGTGGCTTGTGGCTCTGGAGTTAGCAAGAACAGGGTACATTCAGCATCGCTGGAAGCCAAGTTGCTTTGTCAGCAGCTCAAGCAGAAGAGCCCGATGCTAAGCCTTTCTTGGCCTTTAGGTGAGCCTGGTCTTGCCCCTCCTGCACCCCACGGTGCCCACCAGCACCCTCCTCATCCTCCCCCGTGCCTGGGACTGGCAAGGCCATTCTCCGCACTGCGCTCACTGTAAGATGGGCCATGCAGTTTGGCAGCTTCCCGTGCTCAGCCCAGGTACACAGCTGGGTCAGGCCAGCTAGCAAGTGCTTTCAGAGGGCTGTCTGTCAATGCTTCATTAAATCCTGTTAGCACAACTTGCCACAACGTGCTTTGGAGGCTCACTGCTTACTATTTCCTGAGATCCTTGCTGAGTGTCAGTAGAGGTCATACCGTGGCACCAATCAGCACAAAAGCGAAAGCCAGGCTCCTCCATGGATTTGCCAGAGGCTGCCGAAACCCATGGGGAAGGGTTTGGCTGCTCCTGTGTGCATGTCTTTTTCTTGGCCAGAGAACAGTGTAAGGAGGGTGAGCAAGCCTGCGGGGTCCCAGCTGGCCTCCGGCAGAGCAGACACGGAGTTGTGGTGACGGCTGTCCTCCCTTATGGCCGTGGTTGAGGGTTTGACCTTGCTATTAGCTCTCTGCTGCTGCAGAGCCCGTTCATTCCATCAAATGATCTCTCCCCTCTCCCATGGGTGTTTGTAAGCCAGCGAGCCCTGTGGCATGCTGCAGGCAGGTACCCACCATTTAGTTACAGGTGACCCCTGCCCACATCCCCAGAATGTCACCCAGTTCGTCTCGTTTATTCCCAGTGATAGTCCCAGCCCCTTCCAGGTCTGATCCAATCTTGTTTGCACCTCCTGCCTGTCAGACATCGCTGACCTTCGCTCCTGCATCTTTACTGGTAGATGTTGCTGCTGAGCCACAGACTGGTCCCAGCGCTGTGTCTTTGCTGGTTCCAATGGCTTCACTGGGGACTTCCAGAAAGCACAGGCAGGTCACCTGGTGCCATAAGACCAGTCTCCCCTGCTGTGCCTTGTCATGGTCCAGTGCAGAAGCTAGCAGAGATCTCTGAGTCAAATATGTGAGCTGGAGCAAGGAGAGGTGCTTACCCTGAACAGCACAGGTTTTAGCTGAAGATGAAGAGAAGAGCATCTTTGAGGCCAATGATCCTGTGTAGTTGCTGATGCCTGAACAACCTAGCCGTCCCTTGGGCTTTTCTGCCAGTTTCATTCCCTGCAAGCAGAACATTTCCTGCGTCATTTATTTCCAAACAGTAGCAAAATAAGCCTAAATCCTTATCTCTGGTCTGTCAACTAATCCTTCCGCAGGCCAGGAGCAATGCTGTCAAATCAGGCTGTGAGTGTGACTCGAGGCTCTCCATGGTTGATAAGCGCGTTGCTGCTGTATGTAAATGGGTTTCTTGAGAGCCCAAAAGTGGTCCTGGCACAGACATCGGTTCCAGCTCAGCGTAACTCCGGCTTCACCTGCTATATAACAGCACTGGGTTGCAATAAGATCGTGACAGGGTAGGATGGGGAAGGCTTCAGGGCTGCAGGTTATATCACACCCCCACTGATGCATGTTTGGTTGGTGGCCCAGGGAGCTAGTGAGGAAAATTTTGCTGTGTTCGTGAAGGAGTTTGGGTTTCCTTGGTCTTCCCAACAGAAATGCTCCAGGGAAGTCTCGTCTTTGTTTTCATTCATTGAATTTTCCAGACCTGTCGCAGGCATCTTGCTAATGGAGGAGCCCTTACCCTGGAGGTGTTACCTTGACCTACCACTGAGGAGGGTAGAAGGAACAAGAAAAAGTCTTCTCCAGAAGCAACATACCTCTAAAGTCCTGGCAGGTTGTGTGCCCCTTTCCACTGAGGATAGTAAGGATGGGAGTGTTGGGCAGCCCCCTTTGTGACTCCTTGGAGCTTCTCACCCCCTTCAAAATCATAGAATCACAGAATCATAGAATTGGCTAGATTGGAAGGGACCTTTCAGATCATCTAGTCCAACCATCAATCTAACTCTGACAAAAAAACATCACTAAGCCATATCCCTAAGCACCGTATCTCTACTTTGAGGGTGGCAGAGCCCTGGCACAGGCTGCCCAGAGAGATGGTGGAGTCTCCATCTCTGGAGACATTCAAAACCCACCTGGATGCGTTCCTGTGCAACCTGCTCTGGGTGACCCTGCTCTGGCAGGGGGGTTGGATCTCCAGAGGTCCCTTCCAACCCCTATCATTCTATGATTCTGTGACGTCTCTAAGCACTATCAGTCTGTAAAAACTTAAATCCCTTTTGCACGGGAAGCTGGTGTCCTAGGTCACCAGGCTGCATTGTAAAGTGGCCAGATCCTGTCCCAGCACAGCTGAGCCCAGAAATCCCATGCTGACAGGAATGGCAGAGACTGGGACTATCAGTGTGATGATGGCAGCCGGACAGAGCCTGGCCTGTGCCCCTTGCCCAGACTCAGCATGGGGAAGAGTCCCTCTGCTGCTGGGGAAGTTACGGGGACTTTTCAGTCTGTGTTCGTGACAGCATAATTGACTTACTTGATACTTTAAAACATAAACATGTTTTGCTTCATTTAATCGAAACCTTACAGCAGATGTTTTATGATTATTCCACCAATAGGGGGAAAAAAAAGGATGCTGAAAAGTGCCAGCATCATGGCTTTTATGGGAGAATTTTATTAACTCAGCGATTTACTGTTCAGCTAGGGAATGAAGGCATCAGCCAAAACGCAGGGAATCCAGTTTAAATGACTCCCATATCCTGGATGTAGAGTTTAGTATGTGCCAGCATGGGGATGGCTAGGGCTGGGGCTGCAAGGGCGGTGGATCGGGGGTCTTCAAACATACAGTCTTCATCGTCATCCTCATCTTCATCCTTTCCTCATCCTTGTCCTTGCCCTCGTCCTGCCCTCGCTCCTGGGGCTCCACCTCAGTCATCTTCCACCTCCTGCTTTACTTCCAGTGTCGGTACTCACCTTTGGGGCTGAGAGGACCATCAAGGTCCTTGCAGCAGTTGTGCCCACGCTGCCGATAAGTCCAGGAGCCCCATGCCTTAGTTACCCTGTCTGGAGAGCCAAAGCGGAGCCCAGGTGTAAAGTAAAGGGAGGGTGAGGGCGGTGGGGACTTGGCCGTGAACGAAGTAGCATGGGGATATGTAGCAGGTTTCCTCCTCATCTCACCTCCCTGGGGCCATGCTGTCAGTGGGGCAGAGTCCATCCCCACACAGCACCTTTTCTGCCCCCGCCATGAGCTTTCCTGACACATCCCTCATCACCATTTAAGCCAAGAGCATTTTGCTCTCCTGCTGGGAGCTGTTAATGATAAAATCAATGCAAACGCTGCTGTGAGTGGCTCGAGTACCCATTTGATGAACTCCTCAGGGACAGACCTCCCATGTAAGCTCAGCTCTGCATCTGTCAGCTCTGTGGGGGGGATGCTCTGCCCTGGCTCCCTCTCAGCTCCGGGTGCGCCCCATGGATGTGGTGTAAGCAGGGATGCAGGCGGAGAACAGGCTCAGCTACATGCCGGGTGGCAGAGCCTCATGAGTGCCCTTTCCACACCTGGCCATGGCATGCGTTGGGAGGGAGAGCTCTTCAGCAGCCATTCGTGGAGGTGATGCTTCCCCGCATCATACACGCTCTGGGAAATTGCAACAGCTCTGCTCCAAGAACGGCTGCTCCTCAGAGGCCTGACACAGGCAAAGCCCCTGGATTTGTAGGAAGCTGCTGAGTGCATCCGAGCGGATGCTGTGGTGGTGCTGTCAGACAGCCCGCAGCGGCCCGTCCAGCTCACATGCACAGCTGCCCCAGGAAAAGCAGATGGAGGAACAAAGGGAAACTTTCTGTTCCAGTGCCCCGGAAAGGACATTATAATTTTCCTTCCCTGTGTCATCCTGCTTGCCTGGTTATGTGGCGTTAAATCAGGGCTCTGGTTCGGTTACGGCTCATTACAGGCTTGCATGTGGCTTTTTTGCAGCTTGCTCATAAGCACCAAAGGAACTGAGCCAGTGTGAAAGTCAAGGTTTTAGGGACAGCTCGGCAGCTGGGAGCTGAGCCTTGCCTGTGCCTGGGGACTTCAGCAAGCCTCAGACATAGTCCCTATGGACCTGACGTTACTACCTGGAGGGCAGCAGTAAGGGGTCCTCCCTGGCCCTACCAGTGGGGAGAACGAAGGGCTGGGGCTGGAAGTAGGTCAAATGGGAGATGGCTTCAGCATCTTCTTTTCCCAGATGAGCAAAGCAGTTGCCTCTTCAGCCTGTCCAAACGACCTGTGCGTGGCGCTGTGTGTGACGCAGGGTGCCAAAGGGAGTGTTTTGAACACCGTCAGACAGCAAAGCAGCTTTTCTGCAGAAATAGCTAAGTCCTGAAATACCCCGAGCAGCTGTGTTTATCCCAACGCTCTCACTCACAGAGATGCTCGGTTGTGACGTGGGCTGTTAGTACAAACATCGCTCCCAGTGCCCGGACCAGAGCCACAAAGGGCGTTGCTAACTTAGCGGCATTAATACAAATCAGCACTGTCCCGGCATGCAGTCAATGGACTTGGTAAATAGAAACAACCCTGGCTCGTCACAGCACTCAGTGGAGGAGCAGGGCTGTCTTCTCAGGAGCAGAGGGGCTCCCAAATGTCCCCGTTCCCCTCCCCAGGGCTGCTTTCACCCCAGCCGTGCCCACCAGCAGCTGAGAAAAGCTCTGGTCTGTCAGGGTTGTGCTGGCCAGGACAAGGGAGCAGCCCGGGGATCCCCAGGGACTTCTTTCCCAGCAGTCATCACTGTCAGTGATGCCCACATTTGCTAAAGAAAGGTAGTGAGATCCCCACAGACATACGACCGTCTTTTTATTGTGCCCTGGCGTTTCTTTCCAGCACTGAAGGAAAGTCATTTGTTTGTAATTGCTGCACCCTGGGCCATTAGAGGAACTGATTCAGCGGGAGGAGAACTGATCTTTTCTAAGCGGGGAGAGAAGAAAGCGAGCGGCCTCCTTGCTCAGACAGTGTGCACTGCTCCCTTGGCCTCCCGAGAGCATCCCCATGCAAAGGCCATGCTTCAGGGATACCAGGAGGAGCCAACACAGAAGTTTTCCATGGGCTGCCTACAAGCCCGGTTGGTGATGTTCCCCCTTGCTGTGCCACTGTGTTGGGGAGTTGCTGTCACCTCTCCTGAGCCTGCCTCTCAGACCGGGTACCAGCCCTCCCACTCATCCCTGCTTGGCATCTGTTTCTGGGCTTCCCAGAGCCACGCTGGGCACAGAGGAGCTTCCCAGACCCAAAGCAGGGACCCCCTCCCCAAATCCAGAGGCAAGGCAAGAGCCGGCAGGCTGGCAAAGGGGAAGGCTGTGAGGGAAGGCAGCACAGAGCAAAGGGATGTGGATGCTGTTTTGGAGGAACCTTGCGGGGCAGATGTTCAGCTGCAGGAGCACTTGGTGGGCTGAAGGCAGGTTGGAAAGTTCCTCTGCTGTGGCTGTGTGTGCCATGATATGCATCTGGAGAGATGAAACCCAGTTATCACTTTCCCAAGGCCCCTGATCTCCGATGAGAGCAACACACTGATGCTGGAGCCCGCAGCAGGGGAGACTCACTCTGCCCAAAGCATTGGGTGGCACTGGAAGCTCCTGCTGCTCCCAAGAAAGCGAGGACTGAGCTGGGCAGGCTTGTTTCCCTCATGCTACATATTTCTCCCGAGATGCTGGTCGTTTGCTCCAGGACCTGGGAGGAGACCCTGGGAAGGTTGGGATGGGTGCTGGAGGGGCTGTGGGAAGGGCTCATCTATGCTGCCCACGCTGCGGCATGTGTCAGGGTTTGCACAGCATCATGCAATGAGGCACAGGGAAGGGTCATGCCATAGGAAGTCTGGGGTGTGCCCAGGGGCAAGAGAGCATCAGTGACAGGATAACAGCCCACCTGGGACTCATCACCCCAGGTTAGGGCTGTCAGCACCCACCTGCCCTCATGAGGAAACACATTTGGGTGCAAAAAAGGCCAATCCCCTTTTCTGTGGCTGCCTCTCCCCATGGGCACCAGAATGCAACGGTTATGGTGGGACCAGTTTGGGGAGAGTTGGACATCCGCGTCACTGTGACTACTCTGGGAGGCACCATCCCAGGTTCTGGAGGGGGCGGCGAAAGCTGGGTAGTCCAGTGCCATGGGTCTGAAAAGGGCTGGGAGGAGAGAGGCAGAAGAGTTTTCATGTCACTGTGGTCAACAGATCCACTCCCATCCCCACCCAAACCCTTCCTTACCACCCTTTCCCAGCCCATGGGGGCCTGTACACATCTCATGGCGCCTTGGGCTTGAAATACAGGGACCGGCAGGTGCATCCCCCTGTGGATCAGCCCCTGGTGAGGGCTGCGAGCTGGGACACAGCAGCCCAGCATCCCTCCCTGTGTCTGACCCCTCCCCATCCCCATGGTCATCCCTGCTCACAGCTCTGCCCCGCTTGCTCTCTTCACAGGCGAAGAAAGGCCAGGAGGTTAAGAAGGGCCCCGAGGTGGAGACTGCAAAGCTGGACAAGCTGCTTAACCTGGTGAGAGAGCCAGAGAGCAACGGAGGGAAGTGAGCGGGAGGAACAACGGCTCTGCCAGGCGCCGCTGGACGAACAAGCTCGGCTTTGATCGGTGGCTGCTTGGCATGCAAGCGGCAGGCCCTGTGCCGCCAGCTTCCCCTCTGTGCCCAGGCAAATAAATGGAGGTGCTGGGAGAGCCACGGCGTGCAGTCATCCCTGGGGTCAGGCAGACCTCACCGTGCTCGGTCCCGCCGAGCCACACAGCCCTCCAATCTTCCCCCCTCTTGGCTGGGCTTGCACCAGGTGAGAGCCCTGTGGAGGGCAGGTGATGGCTGCCATGTCTCGATGGCAGCCAGTCCCTCCATGAGTGGTGGCCGGGGACACTGAGCACTGAGTTGCAGCCCCACAGCCCTTTGTGGGGTCAGCCATGCACAGCCCCTTGGATTTTGGCGTGGCACCCTAAGGCAGAGGGTGGCTGGGGACCTCGCCTGGCCCCCCCACTGCTGTGAGAGAGGAATGTGCCATCACTGCGAACAGTACCACAGCAGCTGCCGGCCACCAGCTTCGGGATGCTCACAGCTCCCCTCTCCCTGGGGGTCTTAGCATGGGAGGTCTCGGCTGGCTCTACCCAGCTGGCAGCCACGGGAACAGTTAGGCACTGGGGTTTGCAGAGCCTTCCCACCGCTCCGGTGCTTTGCGGCAGAGGGATTAGCTGCTACGTGGCTGCGGTGGCAGTAGGAGCTGCGGTGGCCTTGCCGCATGCTGATGAGCAGGAACGGGCTGTCACCGCTGGAGTCTTAGGCACAGCTGCTGAGACTGGGGACCAGAGGCGCTTCCACCAGGCAGGGGTGGTGGCAGGTGTTCTCCATCCGCTCAGCTGGCCTGCATCCCCTGTGAGCATCCCTGTAATTTAAGGCCACAGCTTGGAAACTCTCCAGTGCCTCCAGCACTGGGGCTGGGTGATGCTCTCTGCTGAGAGACCCATGCCCCCAGCCTGGGCAGACATGCTGCAGGCATGAAATACCCAGCTAGGTTTCTCATCCAGCATTTAAATGCCACAAATGGATGCAGACATGAGCCCTTCCTTGTCACCGTCACCCAGCAAACTGCCCACAGTCCTGCAGCAACATTGGCCACCAGGACTGGGACAGCTGCTCCTCAGCCCTGCGGGACTGGCAGGACACACAGCCTCCCCCAAATTTCCCAGGCGCTGGGCAGAGCTCAGAGACGCCGCCTTGGTCCTACGATCAGTTTATTAGTCTAGTAAAAACACCTCTGCAAAGGGATGCGTTAGCTACACCTGACATGGGGAGGAATCGCACAGGGACCCTGACCAGCATCCCTCCCAGCACAGCCCACCCCTCCGTCCCCTTATTGCAGTGGCTGTGCCAGCGGCGACCTTGGCTATTGCTCGGCTCTAGGATGGGCAGGGCAGAGCCCTCTGAAACCCACAGCACCTGCAGGCAGGGTGGGGGAAGGCAGCTGCCAGGCTTGGGGACAAGCCAGACCACAAGCATTCCTCCTTGCGGAGCCACTCTGGTCCCCGGGGAGCGATGGGGCCAGAAGACCCTTCAGTGCTGTTTGGCCAGGCACTCTCATCGCTCCCCATGTCTCCCACCTCCCCAGAAAAAAGCCATCCCAGGCTGCTCTCAACGGGGATGGGGACACCAACGAGGGCATGTCTGTGGCCTGCGGGCAGGTCAAACCCCACCAGCTGGCCTCGGCTAGGAGCAGGCAGGAGAGCAGGCAGGGACACGCGCCCAGCAAGGAGGAGGGCTGTTTGCCTGGCAGTGTTGGTGCTAATGCTGGAGGGGATTGACAGACAGACTGCAGACAGACAGACCATGCAGACCCTCTCATGGCTCATTAAATTGGCTGCTGGGGCAGACGGGTGCCAAATAACCTGAGGCTGGGGGCACATGGCACCCCAGCGCCATCCCCAAGACACCCACTCTGCCGGTGAGGCCAGGGCTGCTAAGGTCCCCCCACAGGCACATCCCACCATGGGGCAGCCAGTCCGCTCGGGGACAGGCGCCTGTGCCAGCCCTGCTGCCTCCCCTCTCCGAGCTCCACGCTAGCCCTGCTCAGGTCTGCGACACAGTGGCCACCGGCCGGGGCCACAGGCACCAGGGAGGAGCCCGGGGCTGTCCCCGAACACGGGATACGCTCGAGGGCAGGGCTCCTGCTGCACTCGCTGGCCACTGGGACAGGCAGGATTGTCCACATAGCACGTCCCCAGACGCTGTCTCTCCATCACCATGGTCACTGTGGGCATCCGCAGGGACTTCACACACCAAAACCACGCAGGCGAAGGGCCGTGCCCCGCATCACAGCCCTGGCGAGCAGCTCAGCATCCCTCCTGCTCTCATCCTGCCCAGTCCAGCACCCCAGTCCCAGCGCAGGCATCCAGGCTGGCACGACTCCTTCAGCACAGCCAGGTACCCACATCCCCAGGCAGCTCAGGGCTGCAGCAGGTACTTCTCTTCATTCCTTGCCTCGTCCACATCAGAAGCTGGGCTCTTCTTGGGGCATGAGGGGGTCCTGCAGGCCTTGCAGAGGATGAGGAAGAGGATGAGGATGAGCAATGCGATGACACAGTTAAAAGAAATTGCCACAACCGCTCCGGTGGAGAGAGCGGCCCCCATCGCCACTGTCCCACGGGAAAAAGCGGGACACGCAGCTTGGCCCCACACTTGGGATGCCAGCGCAGTGATCAAGCGAGCAGCCTCTACCCGCCAGCATTGGCAGGGGACAGAGGGGATGGCGGCAGTGCTGGCGATGGGACAGGGCTCGCGCTGGGCGGGCAGCAAGATGTCATTGTCCCGTCACAGTTTGGCCACTTGCAGCTGTGTCCCACGCTTCACCGCGCTGCTGGGAAGGATCAATCGGAGCTTTCCCTCGGCTTCCCCTCCTCCGGCAGGGCGGTGGGGACACGGGGACCCCTCTCCTCCCTCCTACACCTGGAAGGGAGAAAGTCACTGTCACCGCCGGCACAAGGGGACAGGCTGCCCGAGCGCCTCAGCATGGGCTGTGGGGGTGCCAGCAGGCAGCGACTCCAGGACCCAAGGGGGTTTGGAGGCTGCAGCAGCTCCCAGGTCAGCTGCTGTCTGGGGGGATCTTTCCAGCGCCCCGCACCCCGGCTGCCCCCGCCCCGTCCCCTGCGAGGGACACCAAGCTGGAGGTGGGAGACCCATCGCCTCATCCCGGCCCAATCCTCCCTGCCCGGGGTGGCCCCGGGTGGCCCCGGCCCCCCTTCTTGTCCCCTCTCCACCGGCTTTCCTGCCGCCTGGACCCCGCTGCGAGGTCCCGCACCCCGAAACGGGGCGAGCGGCTGGGAGGGGAGCGCCCCCCCGCTCTGTGCTTTTTACCCGGGTCGGGCAGAGCCCCGATTTCGGGGGTCCCCAGTGTCTCTAATCCCCCGCCTCGCTGGGGAGCGGGACACCCGCGGAGTCCCCCGGCCTGCAGCGGGGCAGCAACAGGTCCCGCCGTACCCGCCCTCCCGCCGCGGGCCCCCGGCGTTACCTACCCGCCTCCTCTCCGTCCCGGGAACGGCGGGGACCCCACGGGCCAGCGGGAGGGCGGGCGGCGCTGCCGGGGCCGTGGCCCGGTGCGGAGCGCGGTCCCGTGGCGGGGTCCCGTGGCCGAGCGGTGTGTGCGGGCCCCGGCGCGGGTGCGGAGCGGGTCGGCGGTGCCGGTGCCGGTGCGGGGTGCGGAGCCCGGCGCGGTCCCGCCAAGGGCCGCCCGGTGTGTGCCGCAGCCCCGCGCGCTGCCCGCGCCCTCCCGCCGGCACCGGGAGAAGGGCGGGGGGTGGGGGGGGGAGCGGGAGGGTCGGGCTCTGCCACCGCCCCGCCCCCCGCCATTGGTGGCCGCCCCCCCGCCCCTCGTGCGCCATTGGGCGAGCGCTCGGCTCAGGGCCCGCCCCCTCCGACCCCGCCCGTGCCGCCGCCGCCGCCGCCGGCCCGGCCCCGGCCCCGGCCCCGCCGCCGGTACAGCCCTGCCTGCACCGCCCGCCCCGCCCGGCTGTCCTGCTGTCCCTCTGGGCGCAGGCAGGGGTGGGCACGGGCACCACCACAGCCCGTCGGGGGGACACACAGGTCATTTAGGGACATCCTGTGCCCCAGGGATGCGGGTAGCGGGTGGCCTCACAGGCACGGCTGGCATCTCCCTGTCCTGCGCCGTGGGGAAACTGAGGCAGGGGTCAGCCCGCCCTGGGGTGGGGACATGCCACGGTCCCCCAGGCCATGACCACCAGCCCCGACAGGGGACCAGAGCCAGGGATGCTCTGGTGCAGGGCGTCACCCCAAAGCGGGGCACACAGAGGACTCTCCCCACAGCCGGGGGGGGTCTCTGGGAGACCCCCAGGGATCAGGTCCCAGCACCTTCAGCTGCTCTGAAAAGCCACGGCTGGGCTGCGTGTCCTTCTGGTGGCACAGACACGTGGCAGTAACATGGGGGGGGGATCTGCTGCCACCTCCCGGGGCACGGGGGGGCCTGTCTGGCCAGGTCACGGCAGGGGAAGGAGACCCCTGAGTGAAGAGGGGATGAAAAGCAGGTCCGTAGCCAGCTGGGGCCTCTCCTGGCTGTCCCGACAGGCTGCTCCCTCTCTGGCCCTGGGGAGGAAAGCTCCGCCACTGCTGAGTGCTGCTGCAGTCAGCCGAGGGTAACTTTAAAACAGTGAAACAAACCCAAAAATCCTTTGCAGCTTTGATGAGAGGGTGTTAAACACACCACCGCCACGAGGGAGGATTACACAGGCTGTTTGAGGGTCTGGCCCTCTGCTAAAAGGGTGTTTTTAACAGTAAACAAAACACAAACACGTTGCTTGTTGCAACGTCAGAAACCATATGATCACTCGAGCATGTTCCTTTAGCGTTTATTGCTAATCTGCTGATTAGTCAAGAAAAGGAATCTCCTCCTTCGATGTAAGGGAGCAGCAGCCGGAAACAACACTGAAGTAAATCGGCTTAACTCTGCGCCGTCCACGGTTTCACCTGCACCGGCGCAGCAGACACCCGGGCATTTCCCCGAGCACCTCCTTGGCCCCGGTGACAACAGCCGAGAGCGTGAGGAGACCACCGGGAGAGGGATGGAGGACGAGGCATTTAAATGAACCTGGCCGGGCCCTTGGCTAATGCCCAAGAAAAGATGCTCCGTCCTTTGCTTCAGTCAGCGGAGTTTGGGCCAAGTATTTGTAACAGTGCGGTTCTAGAGGGTTTAAAAAACAAATACCAAAAAGCTTCCCAGAAAAAAAAAAAGCAACATTGACCTTTCTTAGATATTAAAGGCAAAGGCAGAAGAAAACCTTCCCCCACGATTAGGGCACATTTACAGCCATGAGAGGGAAGAACGCAGAGCAGCACGTCCCTGCTTCCTCCAGGAGAGCTGGAAGAGCAAAGTTTCAGCTGGCAGCTGCAGCCCCACCAGCAACGCTTACAGGGTGACCTCCAGTGGGATGAGGAAGACATGACAAATTTCACATTACAAGAAGAGGAAACTTTATTTTAAACCCATCTCTGTGCATTGAAAAGGAGCAGAAAGGGGAAAGAACAGGGTCCTTTGGACCTTACCGTTACCACCACCCCAGGGCACTCGTGCAGCTACAGGATTTCAGGCTGGTTGTGACACGAGTCGACTCCTGCCACTTTGGCAGAGAGATGTAACCGTCAGCTCCACCGAGGTGAAAGGACAGAACGGGTGCGACATGCACACAGTCGCACACGGGAGTTGTACCACCGCAATCCTACATTCAAACCCCCTGATGGGCTCAGCAGCCGATGGACTTTCAGGCACAGAAGACGTAACCAAGGCAGCCCCGTGCCCCGTTGTCCCGTTCAGATGAGCTCCGGTGACGCAGGCGGCAGCCAGGGGAATCCCCGTCGGGTCCCATCTCCCCTCTGTACCGCAGCAAGAGCCACCTCCACCAGCCATGCCAGCGGGCGCCTGACAGGCGTGCCTGCCGCCTGGGCTGCCACACCGCCCCAAGCAGCTGAAACCCCGCTCCCCAAGCAGCCACTCGCCGGGGCTCACTGACGAGACGCCAATGGTCCTTGCTCAAGCAGAGACGACTCCTGTCTTCCCTGAACCGCACGCTGAAGAGCACGGCCTGGTAGCCTTTGACAAGGGAACTTGTCAAAACACAAGTTCCAGACGCCTACAATCACGGCCATTGTGAAACAGTTAACCTCTCCCGCCCTCCCCTAACAACTCTGCAAGCCCCCATGTTCAGCAGCAGCTTTCCAGCTACAGCAGCTGGCTTGTTTCCACAACTCCCCCAAACTACACCCAAACACAGCGTCCGCGTCTCAGGACTTGGCGCAGGGCTCCCCAGGTGCTCCTCCAGCCGACCGAGGGAGCTTTCCTGTGCTGCCAGCTCCCCTGCCCCCACCCTGCTTCCTCTTCATTTGGCCCTGGGACTCCGCTTTAAGTGTCTCGATCCAGAAGGTGTCAAAAGAGCCCGGAGCCTGGTACCCCGGCTCCTGGGGATCAAGGGCATCTTTGCTGAGTAGGACACAAATAGCAGGAATGTTTCTCTTCACTGTCAAGGCATCGAGGCCTGCCTCAGGCACAATGGGTTCCCAGATCTCTTCGATCTGTTTGAAGAGCACTTTGGTGATCTGGTGCAGCTCTTTGAGCCTTCGTTTCATGATTTCCACGCAGGTAATGGTCTTGCTCACGGCCTTGCCTGAGCCAGTGAAAAGGATCTGCCTCACTGAGTCCAGTTCCATCTTGCTGATGGCATAGCCCATCAGATTTCTGATTTTACTCCCATCCTTCACTTTCATTTCAATAATATCAGGGGGCAGGTTGGTGAAAGGAAGAAGACAAGGTTTCTCCACAATTTTGGTCTTCTTGTAATTCTCCATTATGCAGTGCTGAAAAGGAAAATGGGTCCATTAATACAAACTCCCGTTATAATTGCTGCGCAAAGAAACTCTCACCACAGTTAATGACAACCTTTCCTTCAAAGGGCGCTCTGAGCTATCAAGAGCTGGGGATCCTGGAAAGGCATATCCAAAAGATCAGGAAGAATGCCCTGCTCATGCTGAGGAGTCATTTGTGCTCCAGTCTTCCTCAGCACCTAACGACGGCATGAACACTGCCACAGGGCAGCCTGGGCCCTGACAGGCGGGTGGTGGAAGAAACACAGGGTTGGTTCCTAAGCATCCTAATCAAGATGAAATAAAAAATACAGGCTGTATCTCTGGGGAGAACAGAGAAATGAGTGAGATGAGGTTATATGGCACAGAAGCCAAGGGGATACTGACCACAGCTGCACTCCACGAGTCGCACCGGAATGTGCATACAATAAACGCGGGCACAGCCCACCTGCAGCAGCTCCGGTATGTTACAGGAACAGGCTTGTGGGGCTCCAAGCCCCAAAACTGGCCAGCCTAGGTGGAAACTGGCCAGCCTAGGTGAAAGGCCAGGGACTGGGTACTCAATAAAACAGCACAGGTCACAGGGGAGACAGAGAGTCAGGGGGTTGCCAGCAGGAGACACATGGCCAGAAAGGAGCGGGACAACAGTAAGGCACACGATGAACAAAAAAAGGGTTCTCTGAGGGAAACTGAAAGATAGAAAGGTCCAGCCTCACAGCTCCCCGCTCTGCCAAGGCAGGGTCCTCTGCTGGCACCCTGACCGAGGCCCACCTCATGTATATAGACAACCCCTCCCCACCTCAAAAATCCCACGGTGCCCAGGCACGCAGCGCTTTTTACCTGGAGGCTTCTGAGCCCCGTTTCACCCAGAGCCAGCACCGTGTACCCCGTCCCCTATGGAGGCAGGGCAGGTCAGTGCCCCCTCTCTGTACCCGGGAAGCACGTCCCTCACCCCCGGCGCGGCAGCAGCCCGCCATCGGTGCAGCTCCACCGGGGACGGGCAGCGCCGGGCCCTGCCACGGGGGCTGGGGCTGCCAGGGAAGGCCGAGCTCCCCTGTGGGAAGGCCAAGCCACCGCCCGGGGGGCTGCGACCGCGGTGGGCGAGGGGACCCCGCGAGGCCGGTGCCACAGGGCGCTGGGAAAGGCCCGGCCGCTGCGGCGGGGAACGGAGGGCGGGGTGTGTGTGTGGGGGGTGAAGGCCAAGGGCCGGCTACCGGGGGAGGAAAGGAGCCAAGCGGCTCCGGCGGGGAGGCCGTGCGGGGCGCGGGAAGGGCTCTCACCTGCCGCCGCCTCAGCGCGCCTCTCGACACAAGATGGCGCCGGGCGCGCGCACGCGCGGGCGGAAGGAGGGAGGCGGCACCGCCCCCTCACGCATACGTCACCACGGCGGGCCCACGCACGGCTGTGACGTCATATCGGCGATGCCGCCTGTTGCCGGGCACGGGCGGGGAAGCTGGGGGGGGGAGTGGGGGGTGTGTCTCCGCGCACGCAGACGCGAGGGAAGGGCGTGAGCGCGTCGGCCCGTGGAAGCTGCGGGTCTGGTGGCGCCGCCGCAGGCGCCGCGCTGTCGTCACCCGCGCAGGAGTGACGTCATGTCCCGCGTTGCTGCCCGCGCACGCGGGAGCTGAACGGCGCAGGAGGGGGCTCCGGCGGGCGGCAGCCGCTGGGGCGGGCGGAGGCAGGAAGCCGGGCGGCGCCGCTGCCTCCTCCCAGCGCCGGGACAGGGCACGGGGGGGGGGGGGGGCACGGGGAGACAAAGGCCCGGAGCCCGCGGGGCGCAGGCGACTGACATCGGCAGGGATGAGGAGCAGGAGGAGCGCGGTGGGACCGGGGCGGGGTGCGGGATTTACCCGCCCTGTCCCAAGACCGGGCGAGTGTACCGGCCGCCCCCCGCGGGTGCCAGGCCCCCGCGCGTCACTCCCCAGGCGGGAACGGACAGCCCGTGACACCCAGGGCAGGAAAACACAAAGCAGTCAGAGCTTCGGGATTTTACTGCAGTCCGCAGCAGGAGCAGAAAGGGGTTTTTAAATACGTCACAAACCCAAATGCATCACGGGGAAGTGCAAGGTTTGCAAAACACGTGGCATATTACGGAGTAGCATGGCTTCGACTAGGGGCGGACAGAGCCCAGGTGCCCCACAGAGAGCCGGTGACGTCCCCCGCCACACGCTCACGCCGAGGGGGAGGATGCTGAGGTGACAGGGTACAAGCCGTGCTGCAGCCTCTACAGAGACACCCAGGGGCAGCTGGGTCCCCAGGGGTTCTCTGCGCTCCCGGCTCTGCCATCACTCTGCCACTGGCTTCGTTTTCTTGGCAGTTTCCAGCCGTGTCAGTATTTCATGCCACTGGACAAACTGCTTGGAGAGAAGCAGGGTCTGGACGCGACTCTTTAAGGAAAGGGATGCAGAAACCACAGGGAAGAAACCACAGTCCAAGGGCCCTAGCAGCCCAACAGCACCGCTACAATCCCGATTCCTTGGGAGAGGGAGGCTGTGGAAAGCCTGCATGGAATCAAACCATCCAGGCGCTGAGCACCAATGGGAGCCTGGGAGGCGCTTCAGAGCACCGCGTAGCTCTGCATTTCAAGGGGCTTTCTACAGAAAAGAGCAGACCTCCCCTACCTGGTCTGGTTTTAGGATGCATCTCAGCACTGGGATCATACATGGCCAGGATTAGCCGCTGTTTGGCTCGGGCACGTCGCAGGGACCAGTGACCACCTGACAGAGCGGGCTGCGCCGCTTCTTTGTGCCCAGCCGTGCGGTGAGCGGATCCAGCACAGGAGCTCTGGCAGGTGGCACCCTGCCCTTCCCATCTCACAGCCACGGGCACTTCTGGCCCTCGGCTCTGCTCCCTAGAGGAGTATGACAGGGACACAGGCATCACCGTGACAGAGAGGGCACTGGCCACTAAACACAGGGCTGGGGATCGCCTACATCCGACAGCATGTGGTGGGGTGAGGCAGCCCAGGAGACAGGCGGGCAGGTCAGCTGTGTCAGGCCCAAGGCTCAAAGGATACCATTTTGTTGTAGTCTTCCAGGAGTGTCTTGACACCGTCAGTGAGATTCTGACGCTGTTCCTGCAAAGAGGGAAGCCATGGTGAGTAACCAATAAATCAGGTGAAGGACATCTGTCCTCCCAGTCCCTGACAGCACAGGGGAAGAAACTCATCCAAGGCCAGTACTGAGATCAGAGCTCAGGCCCTGGCTGTGGCCACCCGCTGTAGTTGTATGTGTTTCAACAGTCACGGGAAAGGTTACCAATGCTCAAGCTCGTGAAGCACCAAAGCCCCTGGGCTTGCGCCATTGCCTGCCTGTCCTCAGCATCCATACTTTGCTTGCCCCAGAAAAGAAATGCACAGCAAAATGCTGAAAGGGGGCATTAGGTGCTGCCCAGGCCATTCACCACTATCTCAAAGGGGGAAGGAAAGGTTGAAGACACAAGGTGACACTATCAACAGCCTTCCAGAGACTGGGATACTGGCAGAGCGCAACGCTTTACTTCGGTGTCGCAGTGAGAGGAGGAATGCCAACTGGTTAAACCCACCACTGCTTATAAAGTGTCACTCAAACCTCTAGCTCAAACAGCTTTATGGCAGGCAAAGTGCTTGTCCAGTTCAGACTTAACTGTCAGAAATCTTGGCTACTTTCCACCTCGCCACGCCCTCCCCAAGTGCTTACACTTTGTTTAAAACTACAGCATGGCTATCCTGGACAAGATGCAAAAATAAACCTGCTAGAAATGAGCAATTCAAGCAATAGCAGATACAAGGCTCTCAGTGCAGCCACTGACAAACGGTTCCTCCTCCCTGCTCATTGAGACTGGCAAGGCTATTCACGCTACCTGCTGCTGTATGTGGATTTGAGAGAGTCGCTGAAGCTTGGCTGCATGGTCAGGAACCGCTGAAAGCACAGAAGAGAAATCCATTTTGTTTTAGGATTAGTTACCAAAATAAAGACCATTCCTTCTCCGCAAGCACGTCACAGCAGAACTATGCTAACGGAATGCAAGCACCACAAACATGCCTTTCATGCCATACAAAACCCCCAGCTACCCTTCATATTAAATACCAAGTTTATTTGCTAACTGCTTGTGGATGGCATGAGTTAAGGGATGCCTGCAGTGAGAACTACAGCAAATTAAACTACCTGGGTGAACATTTGGGCAGGTGATTAAAAAGGCATCTCTGCCTACACCAGGAGCAGGGATGTTCTGTGCATAAAAGAGCTCGCAGGCAGGAGTGGCTCCACAGCCTGGTGACCGTGCACAGCCCTCAGCCACTGGTCTCCACCCCCTCTGCCAAGCTGCTCTCTCTAACCCGCTTCCTGACCTACTCCGTCACCTCCTTGACCTTGCACAACATGTTAGAGCAGCAGCGGGGGAGAAGCGGGCATAATTTGTTTGTATCTACGTTACTCATACCAGGTCGTATGCTTAGCTGTCCTCAAGTCTGAGGCTCAAAAAAAACCCCCCAAAACAGGATAGGCAACAGCTTTGGAGTGGCATTTGCAGCTCAAACTCACAGAGGAACATGCATACCTTGGATACTAGCACTGTCCAAGATGGGCTGGAGGTTCTTCACCTGCTCCAGAAGGGCTGCTTGGGAAGGAATAACCTGCTCCTCTGGTTGGGCAGGGACAAGAAGCAACATCAGTAAAGGAAAGACGCTGCTTTGGCTTTTCACAAATACTGGCGAGGTAAATTTTCCTATATAGAAAGGGGCTTGTTTATGATTTTAGGTAGACTTTTGTGTTGCTCATCCCCGGACCTTGGTTCACACCAATTTAATGCAGGAGTATCTCCACCAAGTTTCATTCACAGACTACACCATCACGAGGCTGAACCAAATTCTTTGGGGCAAAAGAGGACAAGGCTGGAAGGTGTTTAGAATACATCCAAAGGTCTTCCATTTTTGTCACAGCCTACAGAGTATTGGAAGCGGGGTGAGGAAAACTGTTCTAGCTCCAGTTTTTCTTTTCAATTTTTTATCAATTCGGAGTTAAACTGATACTAAAAAATACTAAAAAGATCAGAACTGACAAAAATGCAGCACGGATGTACACAAGGGAGTACTAAGGGTGACAGACATCCTTGTACAAACCATCTCTCTGAGAGGTCCAGAGAGGGTGCTTTGCCAGATCGTTACAATTAAAGAAATCCACCTCAATCCAACTTAAGTAAAAGACAACTTTTGCAGGGCTAAAACACCTCCCCTGTTTCCTCTCATTTCACGCCTTACCTGCCAAGATGAACTGCAGCTTCATGGCATCTGGAACAGCCATCCTATCAATGTACTGAGGGTCGAGGTATTTTATTACATCTTCAACTGGAGTGAAAAACAGATTTGGAAACAAAAAGTACGAGACACATTATTGCATTCACAAGTGCAATTTTCCCCCATACTATACATTAGCTTACTTTATAAACACTGCCCACTTATGGATGTTTTTTTCAGATTCATCAATTTCTATAGCACTTGAAAAATATGTGACTTTAGAGCACTGTGACCAAGAACTCACAGATGGCTCAAGACAGATAACTGCTTCATTATGGACACGCACAACACTTGCTTTTTATTTGGATAATGATATTAAAGGTGAATGAAATCTGCTTCTTCCTGCCCTTGAAACAAAACCAGCCAACGGCCCTCCATCCTGGTCCTTAAAATCATTTACTAATACACGATTTATATTTTTATACCAAACAGCCACTGCAACCTTGGAGCACAGCAACCCTTCTTACACAGCCTGCTCCTTCTGTGATACCAGACAGCAAAACTTGGCCAGGAGGCAGGTTTGCAGGACAAAAAGAAGCACTCAGGTGTCCGCTCCTGATATCCCCCAGGTTGGAGGTGGCTCCCCAGATCTGTCCACCAGTGGCTGGCTGTGTATGATCCTTATTCATAGAATCATAGAATTGCCTAGGTTGGAAGGGACCTTTCAGATCACTGAGTCCAACTATCAACCTGACACTGGCAAAAACCATCACTAAACCATGTCACTAAGCACCACATCTATCCATGTTTTAAGCACCTCCAGGGATGACGATTCCACCACTTCCCTGGGCAGCCTGTTCCAATGCTTGATAACCCTTTCAGTGTAGAAATTTTTACTAATATCCAGTCTAAACCTCCCCTGGTGCAACTTGAGGCCGTTTCCTCTTGACTTGTCGCCTGTTACTTGGGAGAAGAGACTGACCCCCATTTCTCTACAACCTCCTTTCAGGTAGTTGTTATTGCTCCCACCACACACAGGAGAGAGCTGCTCTACTGTGCCCAGGAAGTCCAAGCATGCAAGAAGACATTTCAGGAGCTCCAACAACCCTCGAGGCCTGTACTTCAGGCAGAGCAAATTGCTGCACTGACACAGGCGGACATCAAGCAAATAACAGGTTGCAGTGGCCAATTTCCCACCCCTAACAGCCGAGTGGCAGAATCGCGAGCAGAAAGACCACACTCAGTTACTTAGTTCTCTGTCAAATATGCAAAACAAGAGCCCAAAATCAAAGGGGCTCACACGGGGAAGGGTGAAGGGGTTTTTGTTTAGGGGGGCGAAATGCCACACAGGCGTTTAGAGGTCCCCCGCTCCACCCCGAGGCCGCTCACTTTTTTTGAACAGGATTTTGATCCTCTCCCGCTTGCCGGCGATATTGCTCAGCGCCACCTGCACCTTCACCAGCTCGTCCGCCACCTGCAGAGGGCACAGAGGAAGGAGACGGGCCTGTCAGGCCGCGCTGGGCCTCCGCCTGGGACTCAGACCCCGCCGGGCGAGCGCCGGGGCCTGGCCCCGGAGGAAGGCCGGGCCGGACCCCGAGAAGGGACAGAGCCACCCCCCGGTCGCTGCGAACCGCCCCCCGGCACCTTCCGCGTCCCACTGGCCCCGTCGTCGCCGCCGACGCGCCGCTCCAGCTCCTCCAAGCGCCATTGCAGCCGCTGCAGCTCCACCGCCGCCGCCGCCATCTTGCCGTCGGCCAGAAGGAGCCGGGCGGTGCTTCCGCCCCGCCCCGCCCCGTTGCCATGGCGGCGCGTTGCTAGGAGCCGCCGTTGCCGTGGAGACGGAGCCCGCCGGGGCGGGAAGGGGTGGTGGAGGGCGGCGAGGAGCGGGGACGGAGGGCACGAAGCCCCTCTCGGAGGCAAGGAGGAGAGGCTGCAGGCGGTCGATGGTGATTTGCACTGCAGAGGGAGGCGTGCAGGCCTCCCGCCGCCCGGGTGGTCGATGTCCGCTTCGTTCCGGCGTGGTCCTCCAGGAAAGAGCCGCTGGGGTGTGTTAAAAAGACATTGATAATAGCGATCTCTGGGCCATATGGATGCCGGGCCTTTGAAATCCAGGAGGCTGCCGCGGGCTTTCCCCCAGGCCTTGGCCTGCCCGGCTTCACCTTTCTCCTATCGACCAAACGCGCTCGCTAAAATAGTGAGACGCTAACGAATGCAGCAGCCAGCCCCAGCCCCACGGCTGCCGGCAATTGGCACTCGCAATTACCGTGATCCCTCAAAGGGATGAGACCAATTCATGGTAGCAACGTCCACCACAGAGAAAAGTCCAGAGGCTTTCCAAACTGCAGCGGGAGAAGTTCGGGAGCCTCCAAGGCACCTCGCAGTGTTCCCGGCACCCCAGGGCTCAGCCTGACACTGGCCTGTCGTGCCCGTGTGGCCTCAGCAGTGCCAGAGCTGTCCCAGGGAACACCCTGTCAAGGTGCCAAGCCAGGCTCTTAAGTCAAAAACATCTGCTTATAGCCAGTCCTTTGTTAGCATGGCTAGCAATGTGGACTGGGTGGCACTGGGGACCCAACCAGTCCCCTTTGCCAAGAGCAAAACACACTGTGCCCTGAAAAAGCTTTGTCCTTATAGATGTGTTCCTACAGGGAGATCTACAGGGCTGCCAGGCCGTAGGAGGGAGCTGTGGGGTGGTCCAAGGCCTCCAAAAACCCTGTAGCCCTCCAAATCTCCCTGGAGGAGCTGTGCAGAGCACTTGGGCAGGAGGAGCAGGCTGAGACTCTGTGTGCTCTGCCTTTTTTTCCAAGGATCGATAGCTGGGCTGTAGAAGAGGGATCTTCAGAGGGGAAGAGCTGCGCTTTGTTCCACAAAGGCGACAATTAGAAATGGCTTCATTAGCAGAAGTTGCTGGGGGCTGCAGAAGCAGCTGGGGGCTGTGCCCACGGTCCTGGTAGGTGTTTAGAGGATACTGGCTTTACCATGTCCTGTGCCCCACGTGATGGACAATGCCCACAAATACACAAAAGCCTGTGCTAGAGGGACACACATCACCCAGTTCCCCAAGGTGAGAAGTTCAGGCAGTCCTGGGACTCAAGCAGTGTGGGACTTTGGGATGCGGGGACATCCACCCTTTAGAGTCCCATCCAGCCTGTGAGCCTTGGAATGGGGCTGAAACAGTGAATCTGCCCCCCATTCCTTGGGGCTGAGAAGGAGGCTCTGACACCATCCCCATCGCTGGAACCTGCTGGTGGCATACTGACGCCACGGCCGTCTGCCCCCAGCCAGGTGCTGAGGCAGATCTGTCGCTCCTCCTGCCGGGCTGGATTGTCCCCGCATCCTCCATCTCCTCCATCCCGCTCAATTACAGTCCCTGCGGGACGCGGGAAGTGGGCATCGATCAGGGCTGGTTACTCAGGTGACAGCAGCTGTGTCCCCGAGCCCCCCAGGGAGCGTGGCAACACACATCACCCCCTGAGCTGTGTAACGAGTGGGGACGTGGGCCTGCGTGTGCCCTCACGGCTCCCTGGGGCTCAGGCACTCGATAAGCTGTGGCCAGCACTGCCTGGCAATGACAGGGGACACGAGACCCCAGTTAAGGCTGCATCGATCTCGCTCCAGCTCTGCATAGTGGGCTCTGCCAGGCTGTGTCGGGCTGTGCCATGACTGCAGGAGTTCTGTCCCAGGGCTTAGCTGTCTCACAACCTCACACCCCTACCCCAGAGCAAACACCCTGGCACTTGCAGTCTGGGCACACACAGACACACTCACAAACAGACACACACACACACACACACACACACACAGAGGGAACCCCACTGCAGCCTGGGGCGCGCGCACACACACACACACACACACACACACACACACAGGGAACCCCACTGCAGCCTGGTGTGCGTGCACACACACACACACATTCTCTCACACACCCACCCACAGACTCACAAAGGGAACTCCACTGCAGCGTGGGGCGCACACACACACACTCACACACACACACACAGAGAAAGAGAGAGAGAAACCCCACTGCAGCCTGGGGCACACACAGACACATTCACACACACACTAAGACACACACACACACACAGAGGGGAAACCCCACTGCAGCCCGGGGCACACGGAGACACACACTCTCCCACGTTCACGGACCCTCTCACCCTCATACACACCCACAGGGCTCCTCCGGCCGAACCGGCCCGAGGAAGCCCTAGGGTCCTCTGCAGGGGTCCCGTGTCCCCCCGCCGTGTCACCGCCGTGTCACTGCCCCGAGGCCGGGCCCGGGGTGGGCAGCGCCGCTGCAGCACCCTGGACAGCGCCCGCGCGGCTGGGGCACCGGGGGCTCTGGCCGGGGGCTGTCCCCGGGGGACTAGGGGTGTCCCCGGGGGCCACCTCTGGGACAGAAGGTTCTGTCCCCCTTGGGTGCCAGGGACCTGGCTTCATGGGTGCCAGGGGTGGGCCTGTCCTCATGGCTGCCATTGCCGGGGTTGTCTGTTCCCATGGGAGTCCCCTGTGTCTCTTCCATATGTGTGGGTCGCTGCACGTGTGTGCAAGGGCATGGGAATGTGTAAGCATGTGCAAGCATGTGTGTTTGCACACATATGGGCGCCTGTGACTGTGTGTGAGTGCTCATGCTTTAGTGCACGCCACAGACTTTCTGCGAGGGAGCACAAGTGATCTGTATCTATGTATGCTGGCCGAGGTGCCTGCAGGTCTCCATGCTTTCCCATGTGCAGTCATGACCACCCATGTGCATGCCTGTGTCTCCCTTTCAGCTCCAGATGTGTCACCCATGCCATCTGTGAGCACTGCCCAGATGCCAGGCTGGCCCAGCACTGCTTGCATCTTGCCTGGTGCAACCTCAGCAGTCCCATGGCCATGGCCTTAGCAGCCCCACAGCCATGCCCCTTGCCTGGCACAGGCAGCATGATGAGGTCCCCCACCCACAGGTGAGCTGCCACTGGGCAGCTTGTGGGGCCAAGCAGCCCCACAGACCTGCTAGCATGGCTGGATTTGGTGTCCAATCTGATCCAGATCATGCTTGAGGGCTCTGGTGGGTGCAGGGGAACCGTTTGCACCCCACAGCCCCCAGAAACTGAGGCCACCCTGTGCTGGAGGCAAAGGTGAGGCTGGCTGCGAAACCTCAGGCACTATAGCTGCCACCCCAGGGTGTTACAGGCTGTGGAGGTGTCCTGCAACCCCAAACTGTCCCCAGCCTGGGCACTGGGCCTTGGCGGGTGGCACCATGTAACACATACCACCCTCCACACTGGTTTGGTTCAGCAGTTCATTTCCTTTAATAGATACACAGAGTGGCATGGCCGCGGTGGGAGTGCCGGGGGGAGCCCAGTGGTACCAAGGCCTGGCCCCCCACGCTGAGGTAGAGGTGAGCGTTGCTCCACGCTCACCTGCTTTGGCACCCAGGGGTGCGAGCGGGTGGGGGAGGCGCCCACCCAGCCCCAACGAGGTAGTTTGGAGTGCCCGGTGCGGTGCTCCCTGTCTCTCTGTCCCCCCAGCTGGGGACCCCGGCATCCAGGCGGTATTTGGTGGTGGGGGGCACTGCTGGACCTCCATCCCCTGCCCCCACCAACAAGCTCCTCCCAGGAGGAGCTTGCACAAACCCCACCCCGATATTAAGCCCCACCCTCGCCCCACCCCAATAAGATGCAGCCCCACCTAATAACCCATCATATCTCACCCCCACCAGTCCCACCAGTCTCCCCAGTATCTGCCCACCAGGGTAACCCCCCTGAACTGAGGACCTGGGGGGCTGAGATGCCACCACCCTGGGGGGGCCAGGGGTCTCCCAGGACCCTGGGGGTGTCTCAGGGTGGGGGCAGTGAGCCCAAGCAGCATGGGAGGACTGTGTTGGGGGGTCTGCAGTGGGTAGGGCGTGCAGTGTATAGGAACTGCAGTGTTTGCACTAAGGGTGTGCACAGGGGATATAATGCGGGCACCAAGGGTATGTACAGGGGGATGCAGTGTGTAGGGGATGCAGCACATGCATCGAGAGTGTGTATAAGGGATGCAGTATGCATAGAGATGTGTATAGGGGAGACAGTGTGTCAGAAATGCAGTATGTGCATCGAGTGTGGCACTATGTGGAGCAACTGGTGCTCCTCAGGGGTCAGTACTGGGACCGGCATTGTTTGACGTCTGTTGGCAACATGGAGAGTGGGATTGAGTGCACCCTCAGCAAGTTTGCTGACAACATCAAGCTGTGTGGAGCAGTCGACACGCTGGAGGGAAGGGATGGCATCCAGAGTGACCTGGACAGGCTTAGACGTGGGCCTGTGCAAACCTCATGAAGTTCAACACGGCCAAGTGCAAGGTCCTGCCCCTGGGTCAGGGCAATCCCAAGCACAAATATAGGCTGGGTGGAGAATAGATTGAGAGCAGCCCCGAGGAAAAGGACTTGGGGGTGTTGATAGGTAAGAAACTCAACATGACCCAGCAATGTGCACTCACAGCCCAGAAACCCAACCACATCCTGGGCTGCATCAAAAGCAGTGTGGCCAGCAGGGCGAGGGAGGTGATTCTGCCCCTCTGCTCCGCTCTCAGGAGACCTCACCTGGAGTACTGCATCCAGCTTTGGAGTCCCCAACATAAGAAGGGAATGGACTTGTTGGAGCGAGTCCAGAGGAGGGCCACGAAGATGATCAGGGGGCTGGAGCACCTCTGCTATGAGGACAGACTAGAGAGCTGGGGTTGTTCAGCCTGGAGAAGAGAAGGCTCTGGGGAGACCTTATAGCCCCTTCCAGTCCCTGAAGGGGGCCTACAGGAAAGATGGAGAGGGACTCTTTACCAGGGAGTGTAACGATAGTACGAGGGGTAATGGTTTTAAGCTGAAAGAGGGAGATTTAGATTAGATATTAGAAGAAATTATTTACTGTGAGGGTGGCACAGGTTGCCCAGAGAAGCTGTGGATGCCCCATCCCTGGAAGTGTTCAAGGCCAGGCTGGATGGGGCTTTGAGCAACCCGGTCAGTGGGAGGTGTCCCTGCCCATGGCAGGGGATTTGGAACTGGATGAGCTTTACGGTCCCTTCCAACCCAAACCACTCCGAGTCTGTGATTCTACATGGAGGATGCAGTGTGAGCATTGAGGTATGTATAAGGGCTGCAGTGCATGCACTGAGGTGGGTATAGGGGCCACAGGGTATGCTTTGTGGTGTGTATAAGGGCTGCAGTGTGTAGGGGATGCAGCATGCGGGGCCATCAGGAGCTGTACAGGGTGTGTGTCACCTGGGGGCAGTACCTGGGAAGGTCGGTGCACGTGTCGGAGGGTACACATGGGGAAGGGGTCTCACACATCGGGGTAAGGGACAGAAGGGGCCACGTGGATGCTCACAGCCTTGCATGGACACAGCTCAGCGTTGCAGCAAGAGGCACCTTCGGGCCCCCCATCCCACCTCGGTAGCTCAGCTGGGTCCCACCCCTCAGCACCCCAGACCCTGGGGATCCCCAACTGCTTTCAGGGTGGGGGGGCATATCCCCTATGGCGAGGAGCTGGCAGGAGTGTGGCTGTGCGAGGGGGCTGGGTGCAGTGGGTTTGGGGCGGGCATGGGGTTCGGCCGGCTCTGGGTGCTCCCTCCACTGGTTGCCGGGGGGGCCGGAGGCCGGCGGGCGAACAGGACACCTGGGGAGCAAAAGCAAGGGGGTTAGGGCAAGCCCAGGGTTGGGGGCTCCGCTCTCCTGTCCCCCAGCACCCAGGTCAGACAGCTGGGACTACCACCTCTGGGGGCTCCAGCCCCCACCCCCCGGGATGTCCTCTCCATCACACTTGGTGCCTCCCCCAGCCCAGCCATCCCTGCCCTATGTGGGGCAGCCCCTAGGGTGGCCCAGGACCATTTGGTTGACAGGCCCGCCTGCTGATTAGCCCTGACCTTTCCAGCTTGTTAAATATTTAAGTCCTGAAAGAAAAACCATTGGTTTTAATTGGGGGTGTCTCAGTGGGGCAGGCAGGGAACTAGGGGCATGGGGTGAGCTGCTTAGAGAGGCAGGTGCACGCCAGCACCCCAAAGGAGCCTCTGCCCTAGCAAAGCACCCCAACGTCTTCCCCTATGCCCAACACCATGCTCTGCAACCAGCCAACCCCCGCACCCACCCAGGGACCCTCTGGGCACACTAGCGTTAGGGTGACCTCAAATCCAATCCCTGCCTGCAGGACCCCATGGTGGGGGATGACCTCAGCTGTCTTTTTGCAATTCTCAGCCTGAGTCCACCCATCCGTCCATCCATCCGTCTATCCATCCGTCCATCCATCCACCTACCCACCCATCCATGCACCCATCCGCCTACCCCCCACTTCGGCCCTTCATTGCTACCTGCTGCTGGGGGACAATTTCCATCCTCGCTGGCCCCCTCCTTCTCCTGCCCCCTCTCCCCAGGCCCTGCCACTTCATTACGATGGATTTTATAGTAAAGACATCAGATTGAAGGAAGGACTTGCTGGCCAGGCAGTGGCTATAAGTTATTGGATTTCCCGGCCGCAATTACACGGGCCAAGCGGCCCTTCTATTTACCTGTGTAGACAACTCCATTTATTTCTATTGACATGTTGATACTGCTAATGCCGTTGGTGGACAGGTTCAATGCAGTCTCCTGTCTGTCATCTGGGGAAAGGAAATACCAATATGAGCATTAAGAGAAACAGAAACAAGAACCTGCCCGAGTGAGAGAAGCAGGGTTCTGGCCTCTCCAGTTGTTGCTGTTTCCTTCTGGGGTGCCAGGGGACGGGGTGACCCAAGCTGAGATGCTGCATCCCACTACCTCGGTTGGAGATCTTGACGTTCATGGGGAACTGGGAGGCCACAGCCAGGAGGTTGTGCTGCAGTGCATGTTGCACCAGCCGCTGCTGCTCCTCCACCGTCAGGGCCACTTTCTTCTCTGGGGGCTCTCCCGTCTCCAGCTTCTCCCGCAGCTGCTCCAGCACCGCTGCTTGCGAGGCTGCTGCTGCTTGGGCGGCTGCGAGGTGGTGGCCGGCCAGTCCCACTGGGATTGCGATGCGTCCCGGCACTGCTGCTGCCAGCACGCCGTCCTCTGCAATGAGCGAGAGACCTCAGCAGGTCCCACCATCACCACCCCTTCTCACCATCCATCCCAGGAGCATGGGCAGGGCAGGCCACCAACTGCAGCATCTGGGTTTGGTCCTTATCCAAACCCAGGAGAAATAAACCTTTCTCAGTCCCAGAGAGGGACTAAAGGAACAAAATTGTTCCTATTTTCTCCAAGGAAAAGGGCAAGAGCAGACAGGGAACATCCCTGTTGCCAGAATAGTGTCCACCCCAGGGGAGAGATGCCAGCCGTGGGGCAGACATGGTCCTCACCCACCTTTCTTAACAGCGTGCACTTGGCTGAGCTGGTTGCAGCTGTGCGCGGAGATGCTAAGAGCTGGCAGATGCATTTTGGGGGAGCCCAGCAGGGTGGGGGTGCCAGCTGGTGAGTAGTTGAAGAGCGTTGTGCCAAAAGTCTGCCTCCGTCCCTCCCGGCGGTTGCTGTCGATGGCAGCTTGGAGCTCCCCGGGAGAGCTGAGCGCCCGCTTCTCACATTCGTAGGGATACAGGTACTTCATGTATCTGCATGGGGAGAGAGCCAGGATGAGACCCAGCACCGCGTGCTCCCCAGCCAGCCCTGTGCTGAGCAGGAACCAGGGTGGGGATGGCACCTGGGAAGGGGCAGAGCCCTCCGTCCCCCTTTTGAGCACCGCATGTTGCACCCGGTGGGGGCTCTCGAACATCCAAGCCAGGAGGTGCCCCAGCGTGGGTGCCCCCCACCTACTGCCATTGCCAGGCACTCACTGCGTGCGGAGGGTGAAGGCAGCGCTGGTGATGGAGGTAGGTAGGTTGAGGCCCTTGGTGATCTCCCGCCAGATCTTCTTGTTGATGACTTCGACCAGGCCACCCTTGTCCGTCACCAGTCGGTACAGCGTGTACAGGTCCAGCACTTGCTTGGCCATGATGGGGATGCGGTTCACGGGCGTCCCTTCCAGCGGCACATGGAGGGGAGATAAAAAATGTGGGATGAGCCCAGGGGGACTCTCACTCCTTGGGGACACAGCCTCCACCTTGTCCCCACCACCACTGCAGGTACCAGCTGCTTCCCAAGGGGAAGACATGTCTTTCTGTGCCCAGGTGAGCAGCCATGGGCACAGGGGATGCAGGCAGGACCCCAGGGTGCCTGGGAGAGCAGCACTGTGTCCCTGAGCAGAGAAGACCCCAGCGTGCTGGCACAGGGTCCCCATCGATGGAGCTGTTTGGTGGTGCCCTGTGTGCTCTCAGCTGGGATGTAGGGGCACGGTGGGATGGGCAAACGGCCTCCTCCAGAGCCCCTTAGAGAGGGTCATCCCCATACAACTCTTAGAGCTCCCTATAGAGCATCTCCCTCCTAAATGTCTCAGAGCATCCTAGAAGGACTCTTTCTGTAACCCCCTTTCAGAGGGGTTACAGAAAAAAGAGACCTACCCCCCACAAACTTTATAGAAGGACTCACCCTGTAACCCTCTCTGAAGAGGGACTCCCCCCAAACCCCTTCTGGAGGGACTCCCCCTAAAACCTCCCAGTGGAGAGGTCCTCTCTCTTAAAAATTGCCCCCAGAGTCCCTTAGAGGGGGACGTCCCCATGAACCCCCAGGGAGACTCCCCACCCCACAGATCCTCCCAGCAGCCCCCGACTGCTTAAAGGCCTTCAGTGTCCCCCCCGCAAGAGATCTGACCCCAAATCCCCTTCAAGTGAACCCCGTAGGGAGCCTGCCCCTGGCCCCCCAGCATCACCCCCCACACGGAGGCCATGGGGCACATGGGGTCACCAGGGCTCTGTGAGCCCAGCCTGGACCAGCACGGTCCCCACAGCCACCGTGTCTGGTTAAAACCCCCTCCCCACTTTGCCAGGACACCCAAATATCTCCAAAGCCTTGCTTTGCCCTACGGCACTTCAGAGCAATGGTCTGGGCAGTGTCTGGGGGCTGCAGCAGGGCAGAGGAGGGACGAGCATCCCATCCCATCTCATCCCGTCCTGTCCCACCCCACCCATATTTATTCCTCCTGCGGGGTGGCAGGGCACAGGCGCTATCGGAAAGCCATCCATTTGGCCGGGGAAGGCTGTCACGGCCGCGCTTCGCACCTCAAACAAAGCCGTCACTCACCGCCATCCTCCAGCATCCCTAATTTATGGCCCCGATATTGGCTCGGCTTCTTCACATAAGCCTGAAAAATGAGCTCTTTTTATTCCTTTACTGAGTTAATTTAACTTTTTTTTGTGTCTGTGTTGTTCGCCTGGTCAGGAAGGGGGAGAGGAGTTTATCCTCCTGGGAAAAAGGCAGAGATATCGACTTGATATCTGCCGGCGGTTGCTTGCTAACCCTGCTCGCAGCCCTGGGGGCTGCTGGCACTGGCCCCATCACCTCAGGGGGGCCCAATTCTAGGGCTCCCCATCTCCCCAACATGCCAATGCATTTGTGGGGTCTCAGCCCCCAATCAATGACTCATGGACTTCTTTTCTCTTCCCCCCACCCTGCACCCCAAGCTCTGGCAGCTAATGAAAGTGGATTGCCATTAATCTCGGGGCTGCACGGGGCGGGCAGTGGGTGCCCGTCCTGCTGACAAAGGGACCTGTCTGCATCCCAGCAGAGTGATGGCCCCAGCCCTGGCCAGGGCGAGCGGCACAAAAGCCTGGGGAGGCGATGCGGCCATTGTGGAGCTGCAATTAGCTCCTTGATTAATTAATGGCCCCGTGTTATCGGCAGGGCCCTTGGCTCAGCAGGGGAGCAGGGAGGGGTCCTGTGTCCCCCCAGCGAGCAAAAGCAGAAATAGTCCCCCTGTGACCCAGCTCACCACTTTCGGGAGCGCCATGGAGGTTGGGGCACAGGGATGAGGTGCCTCACAGCCTGCACCCCATGTCTGATGGGGGTGATACCACCACCCCCATCTCATCCCTGCTCCCCCATATCCCTTCCAGTAGTTACCCACACCTGCCACTGGGCCTGTGTGTCCCTGCCCCGAGTTTCCCCCACCCGGGCTGTCCCCAGCCTGTATTTCAGCTCTGCTAATTCTCCACTTCACTGACAAATGCCCTGACAGACAGAGGGGGACACACAGCCCCTTTCAGTAGGGGCATCAATCCACCTCGGGGACGCAGGCTGGGGGTTGCAGCCCCCTGTCCGTGCACCCCTGGGTGCCTCAGCAGCATCAGTGCCGGTTCATGGGTGCTGCTTCTCAGCCGGCTCCCGATGACCCCCATAACGCGGTCCCTGCCCCGCGGCCCCCTGCTACTCTTTGCTATCTGGATCCAAAATCCCCCACTCCTCCAACAGGCGCACTCACGTCTGCATCTGCACACCCACACACCCACACCCATACACCCGCACCTATACAGCCGGACCCGCACACCCGCCTGCCCTCCCTGGGCAGATGCCACCCATTCAAGGGAGGCGTGTGATGGAGAGGACAGGAGCAGGATGGCCGGACAGGGAGCAGCGTTGGCAGGGAAGCGTCAGGCTCCCTCCCTCCTCCCTGCACCACCAGGCGCTTGCTTAATTAGCCCCGGCCCCAATGGCGAGGGAGTTAATTAGCTCTGGAGAGAGAGATAATGAAGCTGTGGAACAGCCCATGCATCTTGCGGCTGATGGATGCTGGGGGGCCAAGGCAGCGCTGATACTCCCACTCAATCCCCACAGCCCCGCACTAGGGACACGGGGACCATGGGGCACCCATGGGATACCATCCAGTTCTCAACCCACCTCCACTGGGCTCCAGTGTGAGCCCCACGGCTGGGCCACCCCCTGGCAGCACAGCCCTGAGTGAAACGAGTTTGTGGGGTCTCAGCACAGCCCAAAAGTTGATCACTGCTGCCCCACAGGCAGGTGGGCACCCTTACCACCCTTCCCATGGGCATGGCTTGGGGGCAACTGTCCCTTTCTGCCCACCCTCACTCCACACGTGGCCAGCCCCGATGCTCCTGCACATCCCCCCCAGCCTTCCCCCGTTAATTAGCTCGGCATTAACCTCTGCCTGGGGTTTACTGGCTATTGAGCGGCATGTTCATTAATCCACACACCGGCAAAAGGCTCTAATTAATACGGCCGGCCACACGCCCGCACTCGGCAACTTTTAATTGTTGCAGGACGGGCTGGGGAGGGCGAAGGTTAAAGCATTTATCGAGTCCCCAGGAGCCGGCTCGGCCCCCCATGCCGATAGCAAAGATTTCCGATGCAGCCTGACCGGCTGGTGAGCCCTTAACCCCTGGGCGCCCAGAGCTGCCCGGACTGCTGATCCCATCCTGCCGGCATCAGCGTCGCTAAGAGGTGCAGGTAACGGGCATCCTCACTGGGCACTGCTAATGAGGAGAGCTAATGGGTATTGCTAATAGGCGATCCTAATGGGCACTGGCAAGGGCATCCCCACCAGGCATCTCTAAAAGGCCCTGCAAACGGGCACTGCTAATGGGCATCACTAACGGGTTTTGCTAACGGTTGTCACCAAGGGGTACGCTAATGGACACCCCCACCGGGCACTGCTAGTGAGCATCCCTGCCGGGCATCGCTAATGGGCATGGCTAACAAGCATGGGCGATGGGCATCACCACCAGCCACATCTTGGGTGTCACAGGGGAGCTGCTCTGGCCAGCGGGTACCCCATGGCGGGGTCAGCCTGGGGCAATGGGGGCAAATCTGCAGAGTGTGGGTTTATGCATGTGGGGGACAAGGTCTGCAGGACCTGCCCGGGGGGATTGTACAGACCCGCAGCAGCTCGGTGCCTAAGTGGACCCTGCTGTGAGCCCCTCCAGGCAGCTGGGGTGGGGTGCCAGGGGCGCCCACCCCAACCACCCACCTTTACCTCTCTTCTGCATGAAACCGAAGAGGTCGTCCAGGAATTCCTTGCGTTTCGGGTCCTCGTCCAGTTCATAGAGCTGGGGGCAGGAGAGAGAGGGGTCAGTGCTGCGGGCACACACGAGGTGGAGGGGGGCAGTGGCAGGGGCAGGAGACCCTGCCTGTGCCAGGGCCCGGCATCACCCCTGGCCTCACCTGCCTGCTCTGACAGCAATGAGAGGCTCTCCCAGCCCCACGGACAAGACCCCCAGGTGCACCCTCCATGCTGACAGCGCTGGGCTCTCCCCATGCCTGAGGGCTGGCATGGGCTCCCCACACACCACTGACTATTTGGCTCCCTTGCTGCTGGGATGCTGCATCTGTGCCTCAGCTTCCCTGCCCCCCACCTCCCTAGGTGGAGGGATGACAGTGTTTCAGCCTGGGAAGATGATGCCAACGCAGAAGGGGCAGCAGCAAATCCCAGGCCCCCAGGCAGGTCCCTGGGATGGGGATGCTCAGATCTGCTCTGGCCCAGTGGCCTCCAGGCACTGCCCAGGGCAGGTGTTCACCCAGGTCACAGCACGGAACCAGCATCCTCATCTGCAGGGACATGCATCCACCTGCGCAGCAGAGATGCCGGTCCCGTCCCGGGGCAGGGCGAGCTGGCAGGACCACGGTGCTGGCTGCTGCCAACAGAGCTGCAAGTGCCGGGGCTGCCCCACTCCACCAGGGTGACAGGGCTATCGACAACCTGATAAGCACGGCCGGAGCTGTGTCACTGTGAGACAGGGCCTGATCGATGGCCAAGGACAGCGTAAGGCACCTCGGCAAAGGGACATGCTGCCAAATGGTCCTCCCTCAGTGGGGCGTGGGGACCCCAAAGCCATCTCCCCTGGCCAGGCATGGGGACCCCAAATCCATCTTCCTTGGCTGTGCACGGGGACCAGGGTGTGAGCACGGCACTGAGACATCCCTGCAAGGCACAAGGACTTCCCGCAGTGGGTGCAAAGCCAGATGTCCGTGCACTGTGTGCAAGCGCATGAGCACAAAACAGTGGGTGCAGCGCCCTGTGTGCCCCAACACTGGTCCTCGTGTGTCCCAGCAAGTTTGTGGGTGCACTGACACGTATGTGAGCCAGTGACCGTGCACGTGGTTGCACAGGTGCGCACATACGGCTGTGAGGGTACTTCTGTGTGTTGGTCCGGATGCACGGATGCAGTCCCTGTGGCTGAGCTGAGGGACGGGGCACGGGGGCGAGTGCAGCCCCGACACCAGGGGCACGAAGCGCCGGCTCCGTGCGAAAGCCAGGGCTCGCCTGATTCCAGCACAGCGCCTGGGTGACCATGACAAATTGGAGCCCACCAGATCGATGGCCCAGCAGTAAAAGTCAGAGCACACGAAGGAAAAATTAGCACCAATCGAAGACGCTATAGACACCAATTCCTCCCTGCGAGCCTGGTAAGAATTTAAAGCCATTGAAAAGAAACAAAACTCAGCAGTCCAGAATGGATTTCCAAAACATATACAAAGAAATGCAAGCTGGAAAACAAAGTCAGGCACAAAATAGAGTCGTTTAAAAAACAATTGTGCTGGGAAAGGCTGTTAAAAAACAATAGAAAGGGAGCCCCCCCCGCGCCGTCCACACAGCACATCATTCACCGGGCAGATAAAGAGAGCTGGACTCCGCAGATGTGGGGATGGGGGGATGTGACGGGGACACATGAATGCAGGGATATGGGGATACAGGGATGCAGGGACATGGGAATGTAGGGATATGAGGATGCAGGAACTTGGGGGACATGAAGATGTGGGGATGCAGGGATGGTGGGACATGGGGACACACTGGGATGCAGGGATGCTCCTACGGACATCCCACGTTCCCATCACCGCACAGACACATCTAACACAGTCTCTCATTTAACCCATGGGCGCCCGCCGCCTGTCCCTTATCTAACAGATGGGTGCTAACTGCCTGTCCCTAACCCCGACTAGGGGCGCTACTCCCTGTCTCACATCGCACCCACGGGTGCCGACTGCCCATCTCCAAGCCGCTCCATGGAGCTCCATCCTTGCCCCTTCCTTGCTCTCTGGGCGCCACTTGGCCATCCCCTCCTTGCGGTGGGGTGCTCTTGGGGTGCCCTGACACACGGGTGCCAGCACCCTGTCCCTCCCCTCCACCACGGTGCTACCTGCCCTGCTCTGTGCCCTCTCTCCATCTCCTGCCGTTTCCCAGGAGCTCCTCAAGCCATCGATTACAGTAACTAGGTCAGAGCAGAGCTCCGGGAGGGGCTGCTTTGATTTCTGTCCTGGGGAGGCTGTGTGAGCCAGGCTTTGCCTGCGTTCCCCTGCCTGTCCCTGCCTGCAGCACAGCTCCGACCCCCACCGCTCCAGACCGAACCCTCTTCCACTCCCTGCGATCTCCTGGCTTGTCAAAGCAGGAGCAAACCCCACAAAACCAGCAATCGCTGACCACCCCATTGTCTTCCTGGGGGGGACAACTCAGCAGGTGGGGGGGCTCCTGCATCCTGCACCCACAGCTCCGCTGGACCCCCGGGTGCTGCTCACGCTTCTGCTCGCACCAAGGCAGGCAGGATCCCACCCGACACGTGCCGCCACCGCCTCCAGCCCCCAAAACAGGTGTGACCTCCAAGCGTTGGGATCTATTTTTCCGCCATTTATTAACCTTTAACCTTTTATCTGTGGGGCACACAGATGCAAAAACACATTACATCAAACGGGGAGCAAAGGTCGGCTTTTAAGTGGAGATGAGAGTGGAGCCGAGTAACAGGGGATGCGTCGGGCGTCCCATGAGATTTGGGGGTGCTCAGGCTGCAGAGGAAGTGGTTTTGGGGGGTATTCTTGCTAATGGGGGGGCAGGCTGGGTCCCAGCCATGGCACCTGGGATCCAGGTGCCGCAGGTTCACAGGGGTGCCGTGGGGTGGCATGGGTGGTGGTCTGCTACAGCCTCCAGGCGTGGAGGGACCCGCAGACACCCTGAGGACCCTTCCCTATGGAAGGAGCCAGCTCCATCCCCTACCCAGGGCACCTCACCCCAACACTCACCCTCTTCCTCCTGCAGGGTGGTCCCCTCCCGCCTCGCCTGGGGACCGACCATCTACGTGGCAGATCACAACCCCCCAGGGTCATACACAATCCCTCTGGGGACACACACACCTCTCGTGAGTGTACACAACCCCACACGGGTGTGCACAAGCCCACGCAAGCACACACGATGCTACCCAGGCACGACCCTGCATTGGTGTGTACCACCCCTGCACGGGCATGCTGAACATCACGTGAGTGCGCACAGCCCCCCGCACACACCCCCAGAGCCTGCACAGGCACACACATACAACTGTGTATGTCCGGATATGCACAGCCTCCTACGGGCAGGCACAACCCCAGGTGAGAGCGCACAGCCCTTCATGGGTGCGCACAACTCTGCTTGAGCTTGCACAAGCCCGTACGTGCATGCACAGCCCTGCACGGGCACGCACCCCAGATGCGCACGCACAACCCCACACAAGCACTCACAACCCCAGATGGCCAGGCACAACCCCATATATACGCATGCACAACCCCATACAGACAAGCACAACCCTAGATGGGCACTCACAACCCCAGACTGCAGCACACAGAACTATACGGGCACTCACAACCCTATATATATGCATGCACAACCCCGTACAGACAAGCACAACCCCAGATGGGCACTCACATCCCCAGATGGGCACTCACAACCCTAGACAGCACTCACAACCCCGTACCTATGCCTGCACAACCTCATACAGACAAGCACAACCCCATACAGACAAGCACAACCCCAGACAGGCACTCACAACCCCAGACGGGCACTCACAACCCTATATGTATGCCTGCACAGCCCCGTACAGACAAGCACGACCCCAGATGGGCAGGCACAACCCCAGACCGGAGCACACAACCTTACACGGGCACTCACAACCCTCTATATATGCATGCACAACGCCAGACGGGCACGCACAACCCCAGACCGCAGCGCACAACCCCAGACGGGCACGCACAGCTCCATACGGGCATGCACAGCCCCAGATGGCTATGCATGACTCTCGGCAGGCACCCTCCCCCCGGGCTGGACACTCCCCGACCCCGCAGGGGCACACACACCCCCTCTAGGGCATCCCCCCCCCCCCCCTCCGCCCCCCCCCGCGGCAGAGCAGCCGGGCCGGCCTTGCCCGGGGGCAGTTGTGCAATGTGAGCGGCGGCTCCTGCTTGCGGTGACCTATGAGCAAGGACCCTTTTAATCGTGTTTGTATTGATATAATTAGTAACTCATTTAACGCCATCGATGTAACTATATTCCTCTATAAACAGAAGTATTAAACTGTCAAGCCCGGGGATCGATATCCCACCGGTGCGCAGCGCAGCTCTGCTCTGCCAACCTCGGGGACCCCATCCACCGTGCTTGGCCCCCACAAATGCCGTGGCACCCCCAGCACCCCCCCACCTCTGCCCGGCTCCGCTTCTTGGGTGCCGATGCAGGGCCAGAGCAGGGTGTCCTTGTCCCCACCCCTCCCCGGGTGCAGCTCCGGGGACTCTGCTCCCTCCCGTCATCCCATTGCCATGGCGACGTCTTTATTCCTTAAGGGATGGGGATAACGGGGCTTACTGGGCAGGTTAAAGGTCAGTGGGTCGAACATGGTTTATTAAAGGGATGCGAATAGACCTTGTGCATCCCCCTCCTCCTCAACGCAATTAAATAACATCGTTAGCACCTCTCACTGAGCCGGGGGATGCCACTTCTGGAGATGGGGGAACTTGTAGGGCTGGAGCTGGGGTCCGTGGCAACCTTAGCACAGCTGACCCCCGGCACAGAGGAAGGATGCGGTGAGGTGCTAAGCCACCCCCCAGGTACCTCCTGCTGCCCTGCTTCGGTGAGCCACCCCCATGGACCCCCCAGGGCCCTGCTGCCAAGGGAAGCGACAGCATCAGGACTCCCCACAGCCCCGACTCAGCTGCCACCTCCTGCTGGCAGCAAGGGCTCAGATCGGCAACCAGGATTTAATCCACTTAATACGAGTCGTATCGATCCCAGACCCTGCTCGGCTCCCCCCTGCCAACCCCTTCCCCCCCACCCCCCCAACCCCGAGCCGCTTAATATGCACTGCATTGATTAGCCGCACTGCTAATTTTTCCATCTGGCCGCTGTTCACGCAGGGAGCTCAGGCGATGCTCATCCCCATGCACCCCCCACAGCCCCCTGGGGTGCAGCTGCACGCCACGGGTGGCCGACCGCTGACAGGCTATTTTGGGGTCCTTGCACCCCTCTGGACCAGCACTGTCGCCTCGGAGCTGGGGGGGAGGCTGGCTCTTTCCGTGGTGTATGGCCAAGCACTCAGAAAAAGGGGCGTCCCCCCTCTGTGTCCTGATGGCATAAGGGGGGGACAGGAAAGCCATCAGTGCCCCAGTTTACCCTGCAGGCTTGCAACCACAGGAACTGGCTATTCCTAGTTGATGCATAGCCTGTGCACCTCCCCCCCAGCAAGGACCCCAACAGTGTCCATGGTCAGAGCCCCTCCAGCGTCCCCCGAGCCATGGGGCACACACAAAGGAGCCGAGGGCTTGCAGGCTTCCCCCCCCAACCCCATTGCCAAAGCTGGGGGGCAGCTCACTCCCCGCCGGGCACAAACCACCCCCTGACCTTGCAAGCCAACACTCGCCTCCGCCACCAGTCGTTAATAAGTTAATGGTTACGGGATGGCTTTGCCCAGACGCCGGCTGCTTTCTGAGGCGCTGCCGTCTCCTGCAGCGGGGGGGCTGCTCCCCTGACCCCACAGCCCCGATGGGCTGCGGGGCGCTCGCTCACCCCAACACCCCCAGCCTCAGCGATCACCCCACCGGTGTGTCCGGACACCCCCACCCAGAGCCCTCCCCCAGCGCTGGGGCTCCCCCCGCAAAGCCTTTCATCATGCTTAATATTTAACGGTGCTTTATAGAGCAGCAGGTTTAATCAGCGCTGATAATGCGGCGGATCCAGCAGGTCATTAAAACCCCGCTCCCCGCATCGGCGGGCGCCGCCACTCCCGGGAGAGCTGCCTGCTGCAAACATTAACCCGGCTTCATGCAAGGTGAGGGACTGTTTGCTGGCAGTGCTGGCCTTGGGACGGCAGCCCCCCCAACCCTCCGCCCCGTCTCAGGGTGAAGGGAGGGCTTACGGGGTCCCCAGCTTCCTCCTCAACCCATTTTATAGGAGAGGAAACTGAGGCACGGGGCGCTGGCGTGGCTCCCAAAAGGTTGGAGTTGGAGGAAATGTGCTGCATGGTGCCACCGCCGGCACCATCTGTGTCACCAACCCACCATCCGTCCTACATCCGTCTGTCTGGGGGCTGCGGCGCAGCGGGGGTGTCCCGGCTCCCGGTGAGCGCGCGTCCCCCACGCTCGGCCCCTTGTTACTCGTTCATGGCTGAGCAGGCAGGGAGTCAATGAGGGGATTTGTTCGGGTTAACCTCCCTGACCTGCCGGCACTTGCCACGCTGCTGCCTCCCTCTCCATCCTTGCTTTCCTCCATCCCTGCCTCCCCCTCCACCCCTGCTTCCCCCTCCGTCCTTGCTTTCCTCTCCATCCCTGCCTCCTCCTCCATCCTTGCCTCCCCCTCAACCCCTCCGAGGGCGACTGGAGCCTGGGGACACCCCTCTAGTGCTGGCATCACCTCAGGTGTCCCCCGAGAGATATACACACCCACTATATGTGCATAGGTGTGCACACGGGGCGTGTGCTTGCACACCGGAGGGGTCTGTTCATGCACACACCCGCTATAGGGCTGTGTGAGTATGGGGGTGCGCACCTAGGGGGGCTATGCGCACAACTGGGATCCATAGTGTGTGCTCAGTGACCTCCACCCCCATCACTTCCAGCCCCATCCCCTTCCTCTGGTCACTTTGAAGGGATGATGGGGGAGAAGGGGCTGGTGGAACCCCTGCACTGGAGACCCTGGCCCATGCCACCGCTGCCAGAAGAGCCACACGCCTGAGCAGAAAAGGCGTCTGGGGCTGGTGCTCACTCCCACCCCACCACCGGACACGGGACCCAGCATGGAGCAGCTACAAGCTGCAGCCCACAGCAGGGAAACATGGCACTGCCAACGTGGGCATTCCCCGGTGTGTGCCCTGTGCCCCAGGGGACAGGTCTCCACAAGCCCCCACGTACAACGCCCGGCTCGCCCTGTGCATATCACAGACCTGCACCCTCACACACCCCCTGGCTGGCTCTGCACCTGCGCACATTGTGTGCATGCTCTCCCGGCGTACGCCCACCTCCAGACACGCTCTCCTTGGGCAAACACCCCCCCGGCGCACACTCACACAGCCCCTATACATGCTCTCCCTCTGCACACACAACCCCCCCAGGCACACTCATACATGGCCCTATAGGCTCTTCTTGTGCACACACGCTCCCGGTGTACATTCATCCGTCCCCCTTACACACCTTCCCTGTGCACACCCACACACCCCCTATTCCCACTCTCCTTTTGCACACACATTCCGTGCACGCTCACACCCCCCGATACCCACTCTCCTTTTGCACACACGTGCTGTGCACACACCCCCCCCACACGCTCCCTGTGCACACACACACACCTGCCGCGCAGGCTCACACATCCCCCACGCATTGCCCCTGTGCCCACAACCGCATCCTGCGCACGCTCACGCAAATGCCACGCACACTTTTCTTGCACCACCCCCCCCACACACCTTGTGTGTGCTCACGCGTTCCCTGAGCTCACTCCCACACCCCCACACAGCAACAAAACCCCAGGGGCACCCCCGTGGGACCAGATCCCCCCTCCCTGCCGCAGCCCTGCCCAGCCTGCTGCCTGCACAGGGGATTTACCTCCGTTATTAACCCAATTAGTGGATTAGCAGAGGCCCAAGCTCACAAGGTGGGTGCCCCCCCGCCCCCCCAGACTCCTCACTCACATCTGATTCCAGGGCAGCAGCCGGGGAGGGGCTCCTGCCGGCACTCCTCTCCTGCCTGCAGCACCTTTATTCTCACACCCTCGATTATTTTTTGAACCTCCTCTTTGGAGCCCCCGATCCCAAGCCCCCAGGTTGGGAGATGGTGTTATGGCAGCCGCCGAGGCTCTCAGCATCCCCTGGACTGTAGTGAGGCTGGGAAGGGCCCTGGGGGGCAGCAGGGGGAGCAGGGGGCTGGCACCCACCAGGACGGCTCAGCACCATGGGCTGGGGCAAGGGGGAGGCACAGGGGTGGCTGTGGAGGGGGCTCAGCGCCCAAACCCTGCCCCAAACACCCATAGGTCTACATGGATCCATACATGGAGACACTGGTCCATGCAGGCATAGGAGTGCCCATACATGCTGGGACACTACACATGTCCCTGTACATACACACAGGTGTGTTCAGACACATGCGGGCACACACATGGTGCCAAACACGCCCCTAGACACACATACATATGCGTCCATACACACCTGGGCACTCATATATGTCAGTAAATACATACCATCACTCAGATGGGTTCATACTCACTTGGGGTCTTATACGGATCCATACACACACATAGGGTCCCCCAGGGATCCCTACACACATGGGCGCTCGTACGGGTGCACACACATGCATCAACACTCACAGGGGTTCAGACACCCACGGGCATACCCCTGCACTTATATAGGCATTTATACAGATCCATACACTTATGCTGGTCCATATGCACACAGACACGCAGAACACCTCCATAGGCACTCCCAGCCGTACCCCAGCAGCCCCCGGCTCCTGCCCTGTGTCCCCTCACTCCTGCCGGAGCTGCCAGAGCTGCTGCCGATGGGGACTAGCGTGCTGACCCTTGCCGCCTCCTGGCTGCAGGTGGTCCTGGCCCCAGGGCAGAGCTCTGCCCGCAGGTTTGACAGTGACAAATCTCCAGGCAGTCGCAGCCGGGAGCAAACACCACGTCCATCCGCCCACCCCCACTGCTGCAGTGTAACCAGAGACCCTCTAATTTAGCCCCAGGAGCCCTGCGGTTGTTATTGCTGCACCTGGGTTAAAGATGCGCTGGAGGCAGGGGCTGGGGCAGGGAGACCACCTCCCTCTCCCCGGGATCCCCCTCTTGAGCTGCCTCTGCCACTCCAACCCCGCAGGTGAAAGCAATGGGGACAGAGGCACTGTATGGCCCTGCCCACCCCATTTTGGGACGACCCCGAGGCATGGCTAGGAGAACCGATGGACCAGGGTGTCGGTGGGAGGGAGGGCTGCAGCCAACTCAGAGCACTTTCCTCCAGGCTTTGAGATGTGAGCACATCCATTCATGGCCGGTGAGCCCCCCCAAAATGCATGGAAAGGGTAGGCAGGTACAAGAGGTGACTACCAGCGCCAGATGGGGCAGGAGCAGCACCACAGCAGGAGGAATGGCCAGACCAGGGATGGCTGTTGATGATGGCAAACAGCTGCTGGCAAAGCAAGCCATCCCTGAATTGACTGCTGAGGCTACCAGACACCTGAGAGTTCCCAAAAGGCCAACTGGTGCTGACCCCCCCACAGCCTGGGGGCTCCTGGGCTGGGAGAAAGGAGCTTTGGGAGCTCCTGATCCCCTCACCCACAACTGGACGGGTCTGAATGTGCTGGTGGTCTCCTGGCAGGGAGGGCATCCTCCTGCCAGCAAACACTCTGCTGCTGGAGATCTGGGCTCAAAACCCAGACATTTTAGTTCCTCCTGACAGGGTTCTTCCCACATTGCCACCTCCAGGAAGAGCTGGGGGATGGAGAGGGAAGCCCTGGCTCCTGGCATTGCTCTTCCATTGCTTGGAGGAAACCAGGGCACCCGTCTCCACATTTATGCGTGGCTCCCTGCAGACAAAAGCTGAATTCACGGGGCTGATCAGGCACCAGCAATGCCAGGCTCTTCCCTCCAAGCCAAATGCGTGATGCAGCACTGCAGCATTGCAACTTGGTGGCGTCCCGGTCCCCAGGAAAGGGGAGGCTCACGGGCAGCACATGGTCAGATCCTGCTCGGTGCCCCCAGCCCGGGGCCGGGGCTGCCTCGGGGTGCTGGATGCAGGAGACCTCCTGGACCTTTGCCCAGGTCTCTATCCATATGGCCTTATCAAGTGTACATAGACCGGCGCCGGGGGCTGATGCAAGAGGGAGGCGTGAGGGGGTCTCACAACCTCGTAACATCGGAGTGTCCCTCCCAGATCAGAGCAAAGGTCCCATCAGTCCCCCCAAACTGGCGCCTTGAGAAACATATAAAACCAGGGCAAACACATGGGAAATGCTCCCCTAGGTGACGCAGCATTTGCCTCATTAACCCTCAATGGGTTTCTCCACAGCAATCTCATCCTTTGCTCCCATTTTTAGCACCACTGTGCTGCATGGAAACCCCCCCGCAGCTGGTCCTGCACCCCTTTCCCACCTCATCCCCATCAGGGCCCCCTCCTCGCTGCAGAGAGCCAGGGAAGTGGCTCCCAGCACCCCCTCCACAAACCAGCCTGGATTTGGCGGTCCACGTTCACTTAGCCATCCTCCCCACCCAGGAGGATGACAGCAAGGACAGACCCTGAGACCCGTCCTAGGTGATGCCAGCAGTGGCATGCCGGCACGGAGCAGCTTCAAGCACGGGGTCCTGGTGCGAAACACAGCCCCAGCCCCAGCCACCACAGTGTCTCTCCCTGGCCTCCAGGACCCCCAAGCCCACACTGCTGGTGCTCTGGCAGCTTGTGAGCAGGCACACGCTGTCCTCTGTGCCCCACAGTATCACAGCCCAGCCCCTGGGAAACCTCCAAAAGCCGGATCACAGCCCCTGCCGAGAGCGGAGAACCTGTTCCCCAGGCTGGACGAGACACAGCCCTGCAGCCTGGGGAGGGCCCGGGGGGGGGGACACACACACGTCCCTGCCAGGCAGGAGTATGTCCCCTCCCAGGCGGGGGCACATCCCCTCCCCGATGATCACAGGGGAGGGACAAGAGTGACAGCCACCCTGCAGACCCTGGGGCAAGCCAGCACTTCAGCCTGCCCCAAACAGGGCAGCACCACGCAGAGCAGGGCTGGTCCCAGTAACTCCTTTCCCCTCTCTGTTTCTCATCCCGAATAAGCTACACAGAGGCAATCTGTCCCCATGTCCCTGTGTATCCAGGGAGCACTGAACATAAGGGACATCCCACTGTCCCTTGGGCTGGCCAGGACATGCCACCAGGTGTGAAACCCATGTGTGGGTCTCTGAAGCAGGGATCCATCACCTTTCCAATCAGGGTTGGAGAAAAAAGAGAGCAAGTAAGAAGGAGCTCTCACCCTGGGAAGCAGTGACAGGATTTAACCCTCCACACCAACCTCCCCTGACATACATCTCACGGTATTCACACTGCGCTGCCAGCTTTGCTCCTGCCGCGCTTGCGGAGCCCCAGCCAGGGGCAGGGTGTGGGGCTGAAGGACGAGAAATGCCGGGGATGCTTTCCCTGTGTAAAGCCTCCCCAGGCCAGGGAGGGAGGAGCTGCTTCCCACCTCCCAGCTGACCCCAGGAACCGGACAGTCAGCCTTTTTCTGCGTGGCAGGGTGTAACGCAACACTTCCCGGACGAGATATTCAGCCTATGCAGCTCACCCACCCTGGCGATCCCCGGGTTGCTTTTGAGGCAGTGTCTGGCGCTGGCTGCCTCCCTGGACATGGCCATGGGTCACACGCTGCCGGTGCCCTGCCTGCACCCATACCTACTGCCTTGCAGGCAGGCACTCAGGGGGTGAGCCCTGGCCCCTCCAAATAATGCCACGTTGTGCAATCTCAAAACAGAAAAGGCAGCGGCATCGTCCCATGGCACCTGAAAGTAAGGTCCCTGCTGCTGTCCCCATCCCCTCCTACCAGAGCCACTGTGGATGAGCCACTAAGTCCCCTTGTCCCACTGTCTCTTGAGCAGTGCCATACTAAAAAGCCACACACCAGCGGTACCGGGACATCTCTGCACACTCCTTCCCCTCACTACATCCTCCCTGTCACACAGCCTGCCACCAGCGTCACCCCTCCCCCCCCCCGCAATGAAGCTGAGCACACAGGGAGCGCAGACCTGACCTGGCGCTGTGCAGTCCACACTCACACTCACACCCACGCACAGAGCGGCACGTGCTGCGTGCAAACCAGAGTGTGCACAACCCAGCACGGATGGGATCCACACATGCTAAATACAGAAAGGCCTTTCCTCCATCCTATGCATGAGCCCCAGGAGCCCTGTCCCTGTGCCAGATCTCTGTGGCACAGGGGTCTCCCCACATGTCCACGAGGAATGAGGCGACAGGATTGATGCGCTGCTCCCTCCAGCCGATGTAGGAAATCAAAGAACCGCATTGACCAGCCGTAATACACCCTGGCTGTTGCGGAGACGCAGGGGAGCTCGGCTCTGTGGCCGGCTGGCTCCTTGAGGTGACCACACACCTGAGCTCTCACCCTTGTCCATCCCCACAAAACCTCCACGGACAAGGATCACCCCATTTTGCCCATCACAAAAAGCACCACGGATGCAGCATGCATAGGTTGGGACAGGCACAGGGAGGTGCCCAGACAGTGGGCACCCCGTCATGCCGTGGGGCCTGGGGACAGGCATAGGGCACATGGGGGAGATGGGGGACATGAGGCAGGAGTGGGATGGGGCTTGGTGGCAGGGAGATGGGGAGCACATGAGGATGCCTGTTGGGGTGGGACAATGTCAGGGACACGGGCAGTGAGGAGCATTTGGGGGTAGCCACTTGCAGCAGGATAGGGCTCTGGTCCAGGGGTGCCGGTTTGCACTGACTGTGCTTATCTGGGATGTGGTTTGGGAGCAGCGAGGGGGGGACTGGGAGTTCCCATTTAGGGTGGCATGGCAATAATGTTTGGGGATAACGGGGGTACTGGGAATGTCTGCTTGGGGTGGGACTGGGATGAGGCTTGGGGCAGTGGGGTTCCCCATTTAGGGTGAGATGCGGACAGCGTTTGCGGACAGCGTTTGCGGGCAGTGGAGGGCATAAGCAGAGTCCATTCAGGGAGGGCTGAACCCCGAGACTGGGGGCCGTGGGGTGATGCTGGGGATGCCCACTGCCAGCTGGTGCCGGTGTGCCGGTGCAGCGGATGCCTCCTACCTGCTTGAACTGCTCCTCGTAGGTCCACTCGTGGTGCGGGGGGGGCGGCGGGTCGCGGGGCTCCCCTTCTTCCTCCTCCTCCTCCTCTTCCTCCTCCTCCTCCTCCTCCTCTGCCTCCTCCTCCTCCTCCGCCGTGGCGGGCGGCGGGCGCGGGCCGGGGGCCGGGCGGCGGCGAGGAGCGGCGGGGGGTGGCCCGGGGCCGGGGCCGGGCTCGGCCGGGGGCCGTCGGGGAGCGCCGTCGGGGCCGCGGGCCAGGCGGGCCGCCTGCTGCCGCTGCAGGCTCTCCATCACCGCCGCCAAGCGCAGCCCCCCCGCCGCCCCCGGCCCCCGCGGCGGGGCGGCCGGCTGCGGGCACAGGGCACGGCCTCAGCGCCGCCGCCGCCGCCGCCAGAGGAGGAGGAGGAGGAGGAGGGAAGGGGAAGGAGCACCCCCCTCACACACCCCACCCGCTCTTCCCCCAGCTCCCGAGGGCCCTGCCCAAAAGTTGGCCGCGGAGCCGCCGCGGCACCGGGCGCGGCACCCGCTGCCGGAGGGGCTGCCTCCCCCGCCGGGACCACCCGGCACCTCCCCCGCTCCCACACGGCTCCCTGCCCTACCGGGGACCCGGGACCTCCGGGACCTCATCCCCGCTGCTGCGGGGGACGCCCTCCCCCCTCCCACCGGGGACAGGTCCGACCTGGGACGCCCGTCGCTGTCTTGCCGGGACCCCCCACTCCCCGTCGGTCCGCTGGGGACCGTGTCCTGCTGGGATCCCCCGGCCCCGGTCCCACCGGGGACCGCGTCTTAGCGGGGACCCCCTCTCCGGTCTCACCAGGGACCTCCGTCCCACCGGGGACCATCTCCTACCGAGCCCCCCCGCCCCAGCCCCGCCGAGGACCCCATCCCAGTCCCGCCGGAGATCCCCCCTCGGTCCCACCGGGCGCCCCGTCTTCCCGGGACCCTCCTCCCGCTCCCACCGGGGACCCCCATCCCGCTCCCTGTCCGACCCTGTCCCACCGGGGGTGCCCCCCACACCGCTCCCACCGTGCACCCCCGCGCTACCGGGGCCCCTCCGCCCCCGTCCCGTCGCGGTGCGGCCGCGCCGGCCCTCACCAGGGCGGGTTTGGCCGCCAGGCTGGGGTTTTCCACCATGCCGCCGGCTCCGAGCGCCGCCCGGGGCTCGCCCCGCCGTCCCGGGGGGCACGGCCGGCTGCTCCGCCCGGTCCCGGCCCGCCGCTCACATGGCGCCGCGCCCGCCGATATTTCTTTTATTCCGCAGCAGATGAGGGTGGGTGGGATTTTTTCCCTCTTTTCTTTCTTTCTCTCTTTCTTACCTTTTTTTTTTTTACCTTTTTTTTTTTTTTTTTTTTTTTTTTTTTTTTTTTTTTTGCAACAAGTGGCAGGCAGGCAGCAACACCCCTCCCCGCTCCCATTTGCTAGCGCACGTCAAGGGAGTCATCCGGGGAGGGCCGGGCTTGCGGTAGCCCCGGGGGATTCGCCCCGGGACTGGCCCGCCGAGAGCCGGTCCGGGGCCGCCTTGCTCGGGGTGGCGGGAGGGGATGGGGCCGGGGGGCGCAGGGGGCTGGGTGGGCGGCGGGGTGTGTGTGTGTGTGTATGTGGGCAGGACACATGCATGGGGGTGCTGGGAGAGGGGGGTGCATAGTGGGGTGTGCAGAGGGTCCAGGTGTACATACATATATGTGCGGGGAGAGGGGAGCATAGAGGAGGGGTGTGCAAGGGGTCTGTGGACCCGTGAAAGTGAGCGCAGTGCCCATTGCACACACATACAGAGGGTCTGTATATGTGTACAGGTGTCTACAGGGGACAGCAATAACTGCTGGGGACACCAAAGGTTCCCTGAGGGGTGCTGTGTCTGTCCAGACCCTGGTTGAAAGGGTCAGACTGCAATGTAGCCCAGACCCCCAAACAGGCTCCCAGAGACCTGGCCCCTGCCTGGCATGGCAGGATGAGGCCACGCATCTCCTCTGTCACTGGGGCGGTGCAGTGCTGCTGGCTTGCCCTGTGTCCCCGCTTGCAGCAGGGTAAATCGAGGCACCAGGGTACCATCAAGAACATCTTTGGATATCAGATAAGGGCATAAGCCGGGGCGAGCACAGGGCTTCCCCTGTTGGCAGCATCCCCACGCTGTCCCCGTGCTCCCACTCCACCTGCCTGCCAGATTTTTCCTGACCTCTCATTTCTACAGAGGCAGCTTTGGCAGGAGGCAAAGATTTTCCCTGGGCTTTTTTGGCCGGGCAGCTGCAGGGATTGCACAGGTCCCTGGGGGACAAGCAGCAGGAGCATCCCACAACACCAGCACCCAAGGGACAGTGGCTTTGGCCCCATCACACACCCAGGGCAGCTTGTCACCGAGACCTCATGCTGCTGCACTTGGTGGCATGGGGTGACAGGAGCTCTGGGTGCCAAGGTCTGCTGGCTCTGTCCCCTCTGGGGTCACCTGTGTGCTGCAGGGACCAGAAGCAGCCACCCTTCACAGCCCAGCATGAGCTGAGTCCTGCCTTTTCCGCCAGAGCGTCTTGTGGAAACAGCTGCTGGCCTCAGCTGCGGTGGGAGCTGGACTTGCTCTCAGGCTCCGCAGCCCAGGATGAACCTCTGCCCCCTTTGCCACGTCCCTTTGCAGGGAAAAGCCACCACTTCTGGGCTCTCTGGCTTCCCTGTGAGCGTCTCTGGAGAAACTGCCCCTCACCCTGCCATGGTGCCGGTGACTCCCCAGGTGCTCGTGCCTGTCTTGGGGCTCCTGGCAGCATCCTGCACTGTACAGTGTCCTCTCCAGAGAGGCTCTCCTGGAAAAAAGAGCCCCTTTCCCCAGGAGAGCAGGGCAGCTTCCGACCCCGCAGGGCCCCCGGGCGCTGTTTATCTTTTCACAGGAGATAAAGCAGCTGTCGGCCATCCCATTTCGGGGCTGGACAGCTGTAGCTCACCCTGGCCCATCCCATCCCACAGCGGCAGGCGTAGGGACCTCCCAGTGCTTGCCAGCCCCCTGAGCATCAGTTTGTTGGTGGATGGATGATGAGGATCCTGCTGCGTTGCCCCGGGGAAGGTAGGACCCAGCCCCATTTCAGAGGGACCCACAGGTTACTAGACCCCCCAGGACTTGTTCTACAGGTCCCCACCACACAGGGCTCCAGCCTCCCCTCCTGGTGCTGGCACCCTCTGCGTGGGGCCGTGCCCCATCTCCTGCACATGGAGGTGAGGAGGGAGCTGGGGCTGAAGGCTGGGCTGGGTGGGATGAGCCCGACGTGGTGATGGTGATGGGACTTTTCCACGGCCCAGCAGGAAACCAGGCATTTGGGGAAGCTCCCCTCCTCCAGGGCAGCAGGGCTGGGGTGTTCGGGTCAACATGGCACCCAGGGGTGGGGTATGTGGCCAGGCTGGCTAGAGGCAGCATCAAGGTCTGCACGGATACAGCGTGTCCCATTGCCCTGGGCATGGCCACCAAGGGACCCATCCCAGCTGCACCAGCATGGCTCAGTTCCTCCCTAGGGCTTCTACAGTGACAACAGTGGCTCTAGGGCTCTGCACATGTGTCACAAAGTGTGTCCATGCTCAGGCTCTCCCTGGGGCAGCAAGCTGGACTCTGTCCCCTCCACCCTCCCGCTCAGCGTCTTTGCACCACCGGGGTCTGGCGATGCTCCTAGCTGGAGAGAAAGAAATCCCCCAGACAAACGGCTATCGACGGCTGCGGTGGAGGCGGCACAGATAGATACTGGAGGTATAGACGGGCATGGCAGACAGCGGAGCAGATTGAGAGATACTCGGAACAGAGAGATACTGCAGGAGGAATCGGGAGATAGATCCTGCGGGCTGATCAATACCCACTGCATGCAGAGGGACAGCAAGATAGAGCGAGCTGCAGGGGGAAGGTGTTTGGTGGGCAGCGATGTGCATTTGTCCTGGCGATGGCTCTGGGCAGCTGCTGCTCACCATTGCTTCATCTGGGGCTGGGACAGAGCTGGACCCACAGTGCAGGTGCCCATGGCTGTCTTCTTGCCCGTCTCCAGCCACTCCACAGGTGTTCAGTGTCCTTTGAGGTGCCTTGGGGTCCCACCTGGCTGCTGGGTACCAAAGGGTGCATGCCTCCCGTGTGTCCTGGTCACCTCCTCCAGCCTCACAGGGATGTCCCTGCCACCTGTGGGCATCTTGGAGGATGGTGGGCACCTGTGTGTGGGCAGCCGATGGGGAGAGGGGCAGCTTGAGTGCAAGCCCTGGTCTTGGAGCAGGGGCTGTGCTGGAGCTAGGTGACTGTTGGTGAGATCCCACCTTGTGCCTCAGTTTCTCCATGTGAACCAAACAATGTCAGGACACAGGGAGCTCAGTCTGTCCAGTACAGACTCAGGCATGGATGAGGAGTGGGGAGGAAGGGACAAAGGCAGCAAGAGCCTGTGGGACATGCTGCGTCCAGGACCCATCTCTCATCTGCTGGGCAGTGGGGACACTTACCTGCTCCATAACAGGCTGCAAACACCCAGCCTGAAGGGAAAGGCTGCTTTTAGGGACACTTGAATGCCTGGCACTGTCCCTGCTCAGTGCTGGGATGGAGACAACCCCTCCTGCCGCAGCAAAGCAGCTGGAGCTCCTGTGTCCCAGCTCAACTCCATGCTGGTGGCACTTGCCCGAGCCACCCTGTGCTGTCTGGTTTCTCTGTTGGGCACATCCCAGCTTTGCTGGGGATGGTGGGGAAGGTACCCCTGGAGCAGCCCTTTGCCCGGCCGGGGCTGCCGGCCCCACAGCCAGGCTGGGGGGGATCCCCCGCCTGCGATGGAGTTATTGACACGGGCACTACGGAAAACACTGCTGAGATTGTTCACACTAATGTTATTTAGCAGCAATATTTCCGTAATAAAAGAAATCAATGGGCAAGAGAAAAGACCTGTCCAGAGCTTTGATTTTCTCATTTTAATGGCATACTTATTTACTCCCACCAGCGTGCCCATCGGATTTTCATTACGCGGCCTTCGCTGTAAGTGGAGCGGTATTGATACGAGCTGCTGAGTTAGCGCCTTGCCGTGCGGGCTGGCGTGGGATCGCTTGTGTTCCTCGACAGGGCCCCGACAAACCCCAGGGCACGGGCACAGCATGGGGCTGGGGCAGCCTCGCAGCCCCTGGGAACCCCCCCCCACACACACGGGCTGCCCGCAGGCACGTGTGCACGGACACAGCCTGCCCACAAGCACACAGGCACACACACACGTGTATCTGGTTGTCCTGCCAGTCCATGCACACGTGTGCGCTCGGATTGTGCCCACACACACCCAGGTGTGCACACTCGTCTCACCTGCACGGGCACACACACGTGCACAGACACATATGTCCTACCCGTACGTGCCCAGCACTCACAGGTATGGCATTACTCTGACTGTATGAAGAGATGCCTGATTGTTCTACCTACATACACACACGTGTGCACACATGTGCAACCCCCACCTGCTCTGCCCACACCCCCTGCAAACTGTTCTACCTCTATGCATGCCCACACCTATGCATGCCCTGCCAAGACACACACAGGCACAAAAACATCCTGCTTGCAGCTATACATACACACGCATGTGCGCGACCCGTCTGCCAGCACGGGCACACACGCACATCCACACCCCCCCCAACGATCCACTCCTGTGCCCTTCTCACATGGGAGCAGGGGTGAAGGTGTGTAAACCTTTCAGGACCACCAACCCGCTACGCCTGGGTACATCTACCCCCAGGGCCGCACGCCCAGCATGGGCACTGTCCCTCAAAAGGATAGAGCCCCCGGGCTCTCGGGTCCCCCATGGAAGCAGAGCCCTGGCACCAGCACAGGCTTTCGGTCCCCAGCGACTGCAGCCGAGAGAGGAGTAACAGCACCATCTCCTGCCAGTCCCCAGGAGCTGAGACCGGGCTGATCCTGTTCACCACTGCTCCCCTGGCTCCCAGGACCCCGGGCGGGATGATGCCAGCTTCCCAGGGACACCCGGCAGGATGATGCCAGCTTCCCAGGGACACCCAGCTGTCGCCAGCTGCCAGCAGGGGCCCCACTGAGCCTGGAGCTCGATGGATCCAGCACCATTCCCCATGGCAGCGGCTCAGGATATTCCAGTGACTCTCCTGTGGACCCGAGCGGATGGGATGAACAATTTTATTACTGATAACTCTTTCCGGGTGACAAATTAAGAAGCAGCCCGTGTGCGGGGCTGCCAGTCAGTAGGATGGGGACAGTCCAGGGAGCAGGAGGAGCGACATGCTACAGGCCTGGTGGCCAGGGACACACACTACGGTAGTTTGGCAGCAGCGTGGAGGTAAAAGCCCTCCACCAAGCAATGAGCCCGCAGGGGTCTGGCCGCAGGGCTGCAAGCAGGGTCCGCAACTGGGCTTGGTTGGGGGTCTGCAGCACTCCTTCAGCAACCGGGATCCCATGCCGGCAGCCGAGTGGGGTGGCTGTCCCCAGGGGGTGTCACAGCTAAGGGAAGTGTTACGAGGGGCGAGATCCCATCCTGAGCTAGTACAGAGGTCCGGGCACCCGCAGACACTGGATATGTGCATAGCCCAGAGGCCACGCAGAACGGGCTCTCGGTTAAGGCGACAGACGGTGGCTCTCCCCCATGGAGGGGGACGGCAGGGAGGGGGACTGTGGGGAAAGGGACTCTCTTCCAGTCTGGCCTGTTCCCGTGGAGCAGATGACACATAAGGGACCAAGAGGAACCCGCACAGAACCTGGGCATCCCCTCACTGCCAGCGATGGGGGTCCGGTGCAGATCCTGCCCTGTGTCAGGGTGACACTGCGTGCTGCCAACCCACGTCAGCAGAGACAGAGCCACAGGAGATGCTGCCAGCTGGACACAGCGCCCTGCACTGCCCGCAGCCCCGGCAGACTGCCAGGGAGATGGGGAACTTTTTGGCTGACCTTTACAAGGGGTGCTCTGGCGTGGCTCCACCCCGCCGTACACCCTGCCCCGAGGGCAGAATCCTCCTCCTGATGTCTCAGGAGCTGCAGGAATTTTGCGGAGCCCAGGGACAGCCAGCTCCAGCCCCTCTCCTGCTGCATGCTGAGGGCACACAGGGGTGTTTGTACCCTGTAAGGCCACTCCAGCTCCGAGGGAAGGAAAAGCAGGACATGGCTCCGATCAGAAGTGGGGAGAGGCAGGTAGTAAAGAGAACTGGTGGTCTGTATTGCTGTGACCACCATGGTCCCTCTGTCCTGGCACCCAGCTGGCCCATGGGGAAGGACAGAGCTATCTGGGGGAGGCACAGGGGGGGTCCTGCTGCCTCTGCTGGAGTCTGGGCTCGGGGAGGAGGAAAAGGGAGGAAGGCTGGAGGAGAGGAGCCAGCTGTGCCCAGCAGGGTGCCCCGGCAAGCCAGGCTCAGCAGCCCCAGGTGCTGAAGAAGGCATTGGCTTCCAGGAGCAGGCCCTTGGCATAGACGCGAAGGGTGTAGAAGAGGGTGATGAAGTCCTGAGTGCTGAAGAGGGTGTCGGCCAGGGCGAAGGCAAGCGTGGAGGGGATGAAGCCCCGGCCGTACTCCACCATCCAGGTGCCCGCGCTCCACTGCACCGACGTGGCCTCTCCCGCCTGGTGCACGATGGTGTCCCCTGTCAACACACACAACCGTCATGGCTCCCACTGGCTGCCCCACACTGTTCCCAAAGAGATGGGTGGGACTAGGACTTGTGGGGCTGGGCACCCCGGTCTGCACACCCCAACCCCTCCCCAGTTTTGGTGACTTTTGTCTTACTGGCACCCACTGAGACGCTGGGATGTGCCCCTGGGGACACAGACCGCACCACTGTAAGCTCTTGGCTTCTGACAGCTGGAAGGAGGAGGCTCTGTGACCAGTCTGCAGAGTGGCTGTGCCCCGGGACATGGATCCAGCTCGCAGGGCGCTGTGGCTAGCGCACTTACCTGGATAGTAGATCTCACTTCTGGTGGTCCCCTCCTTCCACTGCCGGAAGGTACCCGAGATGACGGTGTCGGAGATATCTGCCCAGTACCGACCTGTGGGAGGGCAGACAGCACTCAGCTCAGTCTGAGGACAGACAGCACTGTCTCAGCTCGTCCCTGCTGGGGACAGCTTGGAGCCCAAGTCTGAGCCACGGAGCAGCTTTTTCGGGGGAAGGATGCCAGCTCCAGGCCCTCCACACACTGAGGATCGCAGCTGGATCTGGTACTCAGGCTGCCTGTGTGACTGGCCATATCCCAGCAGCCTGGGCTGCTTGGTGTCCTTAAGCCCTGTTGCTTCCAGCGCGTTTGGCATTCGCTCCCTGCTGAAGCAATGGGAGACGTGATGCCTGCCACTGCCTGCCAGCTGGATGCGGACAGTCCTGGCCACACGACACAGCATGCACAGGGACCTGCAGGCACTGCATGACACCGCGGGGGCTGGTCCCCACCTGAGGGCTGTTATCCAGCATTGTGCACCCTGTCCAGAAGCGGAGCAGCGGGCTCCCTGCCCTCGGCACACCACAACTGGGGCAGCTGGACATGAATAAGCGGAGTGGAAAGAGCTCAGAGAAACCCCTTGCCCGCTGGCCGCATCCGCCTGCTTACCTGAGTGGCCCCCAGTGTCGACGGCTGTCCCAAAGAGCAGCACATACTCAGTGAGCGAGGCGTGCAGGAGGCACATAGAGCCCATCCACCCGCCTGCATTCACGAACACCCACTGCAGGTCCTCGTCTGGCAGGATGTGGCCTGGGTGCTTCTTCCGTAGCTCCACGATGATCTTGGAGAAAGCCAGCTCATGGTCCAGCCCTGTAGCACCCGGGGTTGCCATGAGACCCTGGCACAGAGCAAGCCCTGCTGTCCCCCCCCCCGCATCCCCTCCACAGTCACAGCGTCCCAGCGCATCCTTAGAGGGCTCTGCCTAGGGAAGATGTCTCCTCTCTCCAGCCTTCAGCCCCTGTGGCCACTGACCCGGCCCCACTGCCTAGCCAGATGGTGACGGATGTGCAGCACCCAGCGCTCCAGCCCACCTTGGGTGTTGGGCTATATGGGGGACCCAAACAAGGAGACAGTGACCCTGCCCTGGTGACATGCAACCCCTTCACAGTGACCGCACACTCTGCCTCCTACAGGGCCAGCCATCCCCTCCAGCCTTAGCTGGGGGTCGGCTCTGCCCCTGGCCCACCTGGGGCTCAGTCCCCCGACCTGTCCCGGCCCCAGCACCGAGAGTGCCGCCCTAACCCCGTATCCATCCCCAGCGGGGCTGGGCGACGCTGCTGCCCCTGTCCCCATCCCTCCTCCACTCCAGTTCCATTCCCCCACGCTCCCCGGTGCTGATCCCTCCCCGGCAGCGCTCCTGCCGCCCCATTCCCAGCCCCACGGCCCCTCCCCGTTCCCCCCGTGATACCCACCCCCCCTGTACCCCAACCTCCCCGGTCCCCGCTACGGGTCCCTTCCCCAGCCCAGGCCGCTGAGCCTATTCCGCCCCCGTCCCCCAGCCCCGCCCCCGGTTCCGCTTCCCGCTCCCCGTCCACCACCCCTCCTCGATCCCGCTCCCCTCCACTTCCCCCCTCCCACAACATCTCCCCCCGCCCTCCCCCCCCCCGCCCACCGCAGCCGCTGTGGCCCCGCCGTACCCGCGTGGTGCCGGGCGAGCTGGGCGATCTCGGCGGGGCTGAACTCGTACCGCTTGGAAGCCAGCCATCCCCGCAGCCCCTGCAGCACCAGCGCCAGGGCTCCCAGCGCCAGCCCGGCCCGCAGCGCCCGCCGACCCGCCACCCCCATCGCCGCCGCCGCCGCCGCTCCGCCCCCGCCGCCAGCCGGACGGCGAGCGGGCGAAGCGGGACCGCCCCCCGCCGCCGCCACGCCATGCCCGGCGGCGGGCGGCCCTGCGCCGGCGCGGCGGGGCGGAGCGGAGCCGGGGGGCGGATGTAAGGGGCCAGTCCCGCCGCCGCTGAGGCTTCCGGGAGCGGCGGGGCATGGAGGTGTCGCCGGCGGGGGAGGAGGAGGAGGAGGAGAAGAAGAAGAAGGAGGAGGGGGGAGGCAGCTTCCGCGCCAGCGGTACGGCCGGGGCCTGCCTCCCTCCGCACCCCCGGCAGAGCCCAGCCGAGCCCCGGGGAGCCGGGAGCTGTGGGGGACCCTCCCTGCTCCGGGGAACCCCCCCTGGACCGAGACGGGGAGGATGGGGGGAAGCTGGGGGTTGGGGGGGGAGTATGAAGTGGGGCGCAGGCCGTCTTGCAGGGTTACCCGAGGACGAGGCGTGGTGGCGGGGGGTCTGCGCCCCCTGTCCCTCCCTGCCTCCCCCTCGTCCCCGACGCCCCTCTCCTCTCTCCCCGCAGAGCACCAGCACGCTCGCTACAACCCGCTGCGAGACGACTGGGTGCTGGTGTCGGCCCACCGGGTGAAGCGCCCCTGGCAGGGGCAGCTGGAGAAGCCGCCCCCCGAGGATGTGCCCCGCTGGGACCCCCACAACCCCCTCTGCCCCGGGGCCACCCGGGCCAACGGCGAGGTACCATTCAGGACGCAGGTGTCCGGGTCCGGGCTCCCCCCGACTGCCTCGTCGCCCCCTGATCCCTTCTCTCGCCCCGGCAGGTGAACCCGCAGTACGAGGGCACCTTTGTCTTCCCAAATGACTTCCCCGCGCTGCAGCCCGATGCTCCCGAGCCTGGTAACTTCTGGGGGGAGAGCAGGCTGCTGGGGACCCCCAGGCTCAGGTCCTGGGGGGGCTGCAGGGTAGCCTGGAGAGGAATGGGTGCTGCCCCAGCACCCTCTCCCTCCCTGCTCTCTGTCCTTCCCCAGGTGACAGCGATCACCCCTTGTTTCAAGCTGCAGCAGCGCGGGGTGTGTGGTAAGTAACTCCGTGGCTCTGTGGGGTCCAGGCCATGGTGTTGGCTGGGACCAGTGAGATGAAGCCAGATGGAACCTACTCCGTTGTGGTGCCTGTTCTGTGCACACCTGCCCTATTTTGGGGGTCCCCTGTTCCACTGCACCTAGCAGGGCTGTGGGGGTCCCTGGGGATGCCCCACAGCCCCAGCCGTGATTGTCTCCCCCACAGCAAGGTGATGTGCTTCCACCCCTGGTCAGACCTGACGCTGCCCCTCATGTCCCTGGTGGAGATCCGGGCTGTCATCGATGCGTGGGCAGAGCTGGCGGCTGAGCTGGGTGCTTCCTACCCCTGGGTGCAGGTCTGGGGCCGGTGGGGGCTGCCTTTCTCTCCCTGCCCCAGGGGTCGTGGGTGGAGGTGGGGGGCCAGGGCTGGGTGCTCTGGCAGCACCCAGGGTTGGGACCATCCCGGACATGTGTGGGTCCCCTTTCCCGACCTCATGTCCCCCCTGAGCCTTTCCAGGTGTGTGTGACGCTTGGCTCTCCTGTGGGATGCTCTCTTCCTGTGCTGGGGACACCATGGCAGCCTGCAGCGGGGACCCTGGGGCTGGGACCTGCTGGCTGCACCTCTTCCTCCGTAGATCTTCGAGAACAAGGGAGCGATGATGGGCTGCTCCAACCCGCACCCCCACTGCCAGGTGAGGCGGTCCCACCTGTGACCTAGCTTAACCAGGAATCCCTTTGGGTGACCCTCCAACAACAAACCCAGGTGGAAGATGTGATGGGAATCCCCACTGCCCTAGTCCCAAAGCTTTCTGCACAGAGGATCCCCTCGTGGCTGTCCTGTCACCTCCCTTCCGGGGGGGGGACTGTCCCTGGTGGCTGCCACACGTGTGACTCTCCACCTGGTGGCAGCATGGACCTGCAGATGGGCAGGATGGCTGGGGCACCCCTGCAAATGCTGGGTACAGGTAACCCGGCCCCATGCCCCAATGTCCCCCCCCCCAGGTGTGGGCCAGCAGCTTCCTCCCGAACGAGGCACGCCTGGAGGACCGGACCCAGCGGCAGCACCTGAGCCAGCATGGTGTACCCATGCTGCTGGAGTATGCCGAGCAGGAGGCACGCCGGAAGGTGAGGACATGGCTGTTGTCCGTATCCCCTCCCTGGGAGATGGGTGTGCATCAGGGTGGGCACCCGTAGCCCCCAAGAGCAGGGCCCCTGGGAGCGTCCATCCCCAGGGTGTCAGGGCTGCAGGTGTCCCCATCCGGCACCTTGTCTTACAGGAGCGGCTGGTGGTGGAAAACACGGACTGGCTAGTTGTGGTGCCGTACTGGGCCACCTGGCCCTACCAGACCCTGCTGCTGCCTCGCCGCCATGTCTGCCGCCTCCAGGACCTCTGTGACAGTGAGAGGGACAGTGAGTGGCTCCACATCCTATCAGCCCCCATCCCGCATCCTTTGGACTCAGCTTTTGTTGTGAGGCAGCTCTATGGCAGCCTTGCTGGTGCTGGAGGGTTTGTGTCCCTTTGGGGTGTGGGGCGGCTGGGGTCAGCTTGTGGGGGGACTGTCACCCCCATTACGCCAGGACAAGGGCTGGGTGTCCAGGCACAGGCAGTACTGGTGGAGGGACTAGTGCTGGTTTTGGGGTGATGAAGCACAATGTGCCCCATATTTTTGGGGTGCTGGCTGATGAGGAATGGGGGCTGTCTATGTGGGTGGAGAGGGGGGTGGAACTGACAAATGCATCCTTCCTGCCTGTGACCGATGTCCGCCCAGGGAGGGCTGCTGAGGGTGACACCCCTCAGGCCGAGAGGGCTGGCCAGCTCGGGGTGTGACTCCATGGCACTCCTCTGCAGGCCTGGCCTCCATCATGCAGAGGCTGCTCATCAAGTACGACAACCTCTTTGAAGTCTCCTTCCCCTACTCCATGGGCTGGCACGGTGAGTGGCATGGCTAGGGAACGCCCGCGACCCTCCCATCCCTGTGTCTGTCCCCTCCCAGGGGCTCATGCAGTGGGTGCACCCCCCGGCAGGAGCCCCCACGGGCCCCTACCTGGAGGAGGACTGCGGGCACTGGCAGCTCCATGCCCACTACTACCCCCCACTGCTCCGCTCTGCCACTGTCCGCAAGTTCATGGTGGGCTATGAGATGCTGGCGCAGGCGCAGCGGGACCTCACCCCGGAGCAGGTGAGTGCAGCTCAGGGGGCGTTGCAGGGAGGCAGAGGGTCCTGTGCTAGGGCTGTCCCCGGGACCAGCTGGTGGCTGCCCCTTGTGCTGTGCCTTGCAGGCAGCTGAGCGTCTGAGGAGCCTTCCCGAGGTGCACTACAAGCAGAGGTCCAAGGAGGTGTGATGGGGAGCAGTGGAGCCAGCTCTCGGCTGTGCTGGGTGAGGCCAGGGAGAGGAGTCAGCTGGGGGTGGTGAGAATTGTGGCCTGGAAACTCATGTCACTTGTGAGCCCTCTGATCTCCCAGCTTCTCCTGGGCCTTGTCGTGGCTTGGACCAGCTTGGGGAGTGGTTTTGCCTGTTCAGGTACCCCAGTCCTAATCCTGTGGCATCCTTGTGCAGGTGGTGCCATTCCTTCTGTCTCCTTCCCCATCCCAGACTGTGTCTTTCACCTCTGCAGCATGATCCTACCAGCACTAAAGGGCTTACCCTCCTTACCAGTCCAGTCTTACTGGTGGGACCGGGAGTGCTGCCCGCCTTGTGGAGGAGCACAGCTTCCCTGGACAATAAAATCTGTAAGCAAAGTGCATCTGCCTGTGCCCTTGTGGCTCTCTGCCCTAGGTGGGAGGTTTGGGGTCTCTGGTGGGGATGCCCAACTGGTGTGGGGGGGATAAACCTGGAGTGTGCTGGCAGTCCTGTGCTGCTTGCTGCTGTCCCTGTCTCTGCGTTGCCTCCTCTTCCTCCCTGGGGGGAGCTCTGAGCCTGTCTCTGAGTGCTGTGGGCTCGGGGAGGAGTGGGAAGCAGGGAGGAGTTGCTGCTGCCCAAGGCTTAGGCAGCTTAGTTGTGATTAACGGAGCAAAGTCTGGTTGGCGGCCGGTCATCAGTGGTGTCCCTCAGGGCTCAGTTTTGGGGCCAGTCTTGTTCAATATCTTTATTGATGATCTAGACAAGGGGATTGAATGCACCCTCAGTAAGTTTGCGTATGACACCAAACTAGGTGGGAGTGTTGATCTGTTTGAGGGTCGGAAGGCTTTACAGAGGGATCTAGACAGGTTGGATCGATGGGCCAAGGCCAATGGGATAAGGTTAAATAAGGCCAAGTGCCGGGTCCTGCATTTTGGTCACAACAACCCCGGGCAACGCAACAGGCTTGGGGCTGAGTGGCTGGAAAGCTGCCCGGCAGAAAAGGACCTGGGGGTGTTAGTGGACAGCCGGCTTAACATGAGCCAGCAGTGTGCCCAGGTGGCCAAGAGGGCCAACAGCATCCTGGCTTGTATCAGGAATAGCGTGGCCAGCAGGAGTAGGGAAGTGATCGTGCCTCTGTACTCGGCACTGGTGAGGCCTCACCTGGAGTACTGTGTTCAGTTCTGGGCCCCTCTGTACAAGAGGGACATTGAAGTGCTGGAGCGTGTCCAGAGGAGAGCTACCAAGCTGGTGAGGGGTCTGTAGACCAAGTCATATGAGGAGAGGCTGAGGGAGCTGGGCATGTTTAGTTTGGAGAAGAGGAGGCTGAGGGGAGACCTCATTGCCCTCTACAACTCCCTGAAAGGAAACTGTAGAGAGGTGGGTGTTGGCCTCTTCTCCCAAGGGAATAACGACAGGACCAGAGGAAATGGTATGAAGCTGCGGCAGGGGAGGTTTAGATTAGATATTAGGAAGAATTACTTTACTGAAAGAGTGGCCAGGCACTGGAACGGCCTGCCCAGGGAGGTGGTGGAGTCACCATCCCTGGAGGTATTTAAGAAACGTGTAGACATGGCTCTTTAGGGCATGCTCTAGTGCCCAAGATCATTGGTCTGTGGTGGGGTGTTGTGTGTGGGGTTGTGGGTGTGGAGTTTAGTAGGTGGGTGCTTTTTTTTTTTGTGTGGGTTTTTTTTTTTATGTGGTTGGACTCGATGATCTCAGAGGTTCCTTCCAACCACTAAGATTCTGTGATTCCGGGAGAAGGCTGAGGCCTGGTAAACTCACTGCATGGAGGCTGCTGGCCGGGGATGCCTGGCCGTGGCTCACACCACTGCTCTTCTTCCCCCTCCCTGCCCGGGGCTGCCAGGCTGCAGCCCTCGTCCTGCCTGCTACGTGTAGTGGGGGTGCTGGGATGCAGCAATGGGCTGGCTTGGCTCCATTGCTAGCCCAGGGGATTCCATGGGGTCCAGCTCTGCTCATGGTGCTGCTGCCCTGCCCGCTTTTCCCCTTCCCTGTGCCCACCTGTGGCGTGGGGCGGCAGCAGCCTGGTCCCTGGGCTGAGCTGAGGGATGCTGCAGCCAGCTCTCTGCTCTGACCGTCCCCTGCAGCCCCTTCCCCCCGGGCAGCCCCGGCACCATGCAGGGGTTGGTCCTGGACAGTGATGCCCCGGCAGCTGATGTGGGGGGGGATGCCCAGCACCATCTGCCATCATGTTGTCACGCAAATAGTTTTTATTTGTCACTGAAGAGCCATTCTAGTAACTCCTTAATGAGGCCCCTATCCTTGTCAAGTCCGTGAGTGGGCTCCTGGGGGCTAGAAATATTTTGCCAGGAGACAAATGCTCGATTTTCTCCTACCTGCAAGACAGCAATTTGTGGAGAGGGCTGTGCCCCCCCTGACCCATCTGTGCATCGCTTCCCCATCTCTATCCATCGCGTTGGGACAGGGAAAGGGCCCGGCTAGCGTGAGGCTCAGAGCCAGGTAAGATGCAGCCCTCCTTCATGCTGGCCCCATCCTCCTCCCTGATCACCCCATCCTGGAGCCCACAAGCCATCCCACCACGCACCTGACCTCAGGTGCCCAAGGGTTTTGGGGAGGAGGTGGTGGGTTTTGGGGTGATCCTTGAGCTTGGAGCCATCACTGTGTACATAATCCCCCCGCGTAGCATGGAGGGTGCCCAGCTCAGAGTCTGGCCTCCTGCAAACTGATTTCTTCCCTCCTGGGACAAGCAGTGTCTGTCTGGGCATCATCACATCACAGCCCCCATCCCTCCTCATTGCAACAAGTGCCTTCCTGCCAACCTCCGAGCTTCCCCGCTCTTCCCCAGGGCCCTGGAAAAGCAGCAATGAATTGGCTTAAATGTGGGAATCCAGATTGGGGTAATTAGCCACTGAACCGGTTGTAACGAAGCTAGTCATCTCACTGCATGCGCAGTTAGCTCTGATTTAATAGCCCACCGGCTCCCAGCCTGGGCTGCAGCACCTTGGCCTGGGGCCGTAAATGAAACTCGCAGTAAGTCAAGCAGTATTAAACTTTACAGTCGCCGTCTTTAAAAATGAGACTCTCTCCCTAATAAATCAGAGCGAGTGGGATTGTAAATATCGAGGCAGGATCCATATTGCTTAATTAAACAGCGCCTAATGAACAGCCTGTTTGTTGTGTTGTGATTTAGGATGGAGGCTGGGGAGGTGGCGCGTGCCGAGGAGCGCTGGTACCCATGCCGGGATGCCCTCCCTGGCAGGTAGCGGCTGCTGGAGTTTACCTGCTGCTAAAACAGCTCAGAGAGGGCCTGAGAATTAATTAGTTTATTTTTTTTAAAGGAAGAAAAATTATTTTTTCCCCTTCCAAAACCCATCTGAAACATTCAGGGTGGGAGTCAGCAGCAGGTGGATGGAGCACGGGGTCCACAGCCGGATGTGAGAGCTGGATCCTGGCTACGCTGAGCCCCCCCAACTTCCTCATAACAGACCCACCTCCTTTTGTCCTGATATTTTTAGGTGGTGTGAAAGGCTGGAAGGGAGCAACAAGGGTTTCCTGTGGCACGGGGAGGCATCGGGCTGGTGCGAATGGGGCTGCTGGGGATGCAAAGGCATTGCAATTCACAGGAACCATTGCTGCTGTGCAGTAAAGCCCTGAAGCCTTTTATATTTTGGTAGTTACAGCCCAGTTGTAATCAAAAAGTGATTTATGGTGAGGAGATTAAAAACGTCTGGCTGGGTGTGGGATGATGGAGTGGAAAGGCTGTAGGGCACCCAGCCGTTGCTCCTGACCTGGGAGCATCAAAGGGAAACTGAGGCCCATTGGGATTCCCCGTAGGGATGTGCTTCGATGCTATTTCACTTCTGCAGGGGAGCTGTTGGAGGTCATCCTGGGAAAAGTGTCCCTGCTATGGGGTCACCCTTGTCCTGAACCCCTGTGTCCTCCCTGCCAGCATCAGGACAAATACGTCCTCCACAGTCCCTGCCCTGAGCTGCTCTTGAAGGACGAGCAGGGCAGGCGATGCGGGGAGCGAGGGGAGTGGAGAGGATGCTCGAGGATGGAGCTAACGCATTAAAAACACATCGAGGTCCCATGGAGGTATTTGCTCCCTCTATGCCTTGTTCACAGGGCTGTGGCAGGTTAGGAAAGGGTCACAGTGCTTCTGTGCCAGGCTGGCGTGTCCTGTGCTCTGCAAGGAGCAAGGGATAAGCCCAGCGGGGAATGTGGAGATGTAGAGATGCTTGAGGGGGCATGGCCAAGGATTTAGTCTGATTTCCATCCTGTTTTCTGATGCCACTGAAACAAATGGGTTGGGCTACCAAGGGATGTGGTTTCCTCAGAGCTGCTGGGGCTTTGGCTTGACTGGGACAAACCAATGTGTTCGCCCGGGTTGTAGCAGCGCCTGTCTCCATCGTTGCCCCTGTCCTGCGTGTTTGGGAGACCGAGAGCATCCCCAGGTCTGCCACCGGTTCCTTCAGTAGGCAGTGTAAGTCCTGGTAAGGAGGGTGAGTCCTGGGATGCTACTCCAGGATGCTGGCCCAGTGCATGGAGACCCTTTGGCACGAGCACTCAGAGATGGAGGGTAACTGCTGGAGGCACGTTCGTTGCACCTTGGATTACGTGTCCCTGTCCTAGGCAGCCGTCAAAGGCGGCAGAGCTGCAGACCTGCTGCAGATCCCAAGTCCCCCATCCTGGCCACCCCTCTTCCTCTCCTCCCTGCCTTCCAGCGCAGGTGAGACAATAAATATTGAGCAAAGGAAGTTAATCTGTGACCAGAGTGTTTTAATCAGAAAGAAAAAAAAAAAAAAGGTATTAGTGCAGGCCTGCTGGCTTCTGCCAAACTGCAGTTTTACTGTCCCTCCTGGTACTGGGTTTATGGCTGTCATTTCATTCTAGTTTTACTGTTGTTTTTGCCCTTATCGTTGAGTTTCTCCTTGCCTGCTGCTGCCTGTGACTGAATGGGGCTTTTAGGAATGTAATAAGGAAGAAATTAGTAAATTTTTAGAGGGGTAAAAGGGAAGGAAGGGAGGAATCAAGGGAGGGAGGTAGGGAGGAAGAGAGGAAGGAAGAAGGATGAAAGGAAGGAAAAAAAAAAAGAGGGAATACGAGAGGGAGAGAGGAAGGAATGAGGGGAGGGAGGGAAACAGGCAAAGAGGGAAGGCTAAATCCGTCCCTTTTCTGCCTAAAAGACACCATCAGGCACTTAACATGAAAACAATTAAAAATTTTAAGCAGATGCTAAACACCCTGGTGCCCTGCAACAAGCGGCTGTGTGCTGTGGGAGATCTGCTATGCCAGGAGAATGAAAAACAAAACCCAAACCCTTTTCAGATCTTGGCTTAGACGGACGGACAGAAGCATGGGAGCAACGTCTGGGGCAGCAAATAGCAGCCAGCTTGTCCTGGGCCGCCTGGACCATCTCCCCTGGGCTCGGCAGGGACTTTCCAAGGGGCTGAGACCAGCAGGAAACAATTTTGGAGGTGACTTACCCATGCCTCAGACAGCTGGTGTTTTTTCCTCTGCTGATCGTCGCTGAGACCTCCCTGCAAGGCATTTTCAGAGCCCTCAGGGACGATGTGTCGTGGGAGGGCCGCTGGTCCCAGGTGGACACAGTGGAATGTCTGGATGCTGCCTGCCAGCAGCAGAGGGTCAGGAGCTCTCCCTGGGCATTAGGACACCAGCCCCAGGGGTGGAATTTAGTTTGTTAATTGTCTGAGACATGCAGGTAGTTTAGATGCCATCACTCTGTAGCATTCAAGTGGTCACTAAGCAGTGGATTCCCCCAGCTCCCTCAAAATTTCCTGCACGCCTGGCTTTGGGGAAGTTCCCTGGAACTTGGCTCTCGGCAATGGGGACCTGCCGTTGCGTGGGGTTCTGAGTCTCTCCCACCCTGGGACCCTGTCCTGGGGTCAGGGGCCTCTGTTTAGAGCAACAGAAATGCCGTGAGGGTCCAGATTCCCTCTGGATTCACCTCAGCTAGCTGAGGAGGGAGGGAAGCAGGCATAGATGGAGGGCAGGGGGCTGGTCTGACCCCGTGGCAGCTGACATGCTCGACTGCAAAATGGGGTTATCCACCGATGGGGAGATGTTGGGGGAAGGCAGGAGCCCTCGCAGTGCCCAGGATCAGTGTGAAATGCGTCTGACTCCTGACATGGACGAGATCGGGCACTCCAGCTGTGCCTGGCACCCTCCTGCGGCTGGAGCCTGCTGTGAGAGCTCACAAACATCTGTGCCTGCCCGTGGCCACCCGGAAGGAGGGATCCTCCTTCGTCATGATGTTCCAGAGAAGGAAACCATAAATTATCTCTCATTATATTCCAGGATGATGAGGAGGCAGTAACAACACCCTGGGAGCATGGAAGCATCACAACGCCGGCATGGATCTGGGGCAGAAAGTCACCTCCCGGGGTTCGCCTGGGCACGAGGTGGCGTCTGGCAGAGGCAGAGCCCTTGGGAGAACGGAGCGGGTGGAGAGATTCTAATTAGATGCTAATGAGGAAGTAATTAGTAGGTCTCCAGCCTGCTTGGTGCCCTGCCCAGCTCCAAGCCAAACCACCTGCTTGGGTGTCCTGGGGAGGTTGAAGCCCCGCGGGCTACGGCCGGAGCTGCGATGAGCTAGATGCTGCTCCCCATGCACGCCGCCACGCTCCATTGCAGTAAAACATACTCATACATTACCTCTGCGAAACAAAGCGTGACAGATAAAAGTCAAGAGTGCATTTGCAGCCTGTTTGCTTTTGGTGTTTAATCCCTCGCTTATTTTGCTTGCAATTGACTATAACTCATGGCAGCTCGTCTGCTCCCTCACAGTTACGTGCTTGGGCAGGGAGGCAGGACTCCGGGGCTGCCTGTGTTGTCCTCGTTGGCAAGTCGCTGCCCTTCCTTGTGCCTCAGTTTCTCCATGGCTCAAATAGGATCAGTAGCAAGAGGACAGACCCCGTCCACTTCATCTGACCAGGCAGTAGGACCCCCCCTGCCAGCCCTGCAGATGCTCCTGGGCTGAATGAGGATCAGTGTGACACCCCCGGTGTGTCACCCTTGCAGTGCCTCCGGCTCGGACCTGGCTCCATCCCACCTGGCATGGGTCTTGTGGATATGAGGAAAACCTTCTCCGGCGCTGGGGCTGGCTGCTGCCCTGAAACAATTCTGCCCAGCAAACTGCTGGGTTTGTGCACTCAAACTGCCAGTGCAATATTTAATTTGCACAATAAAAAGTATTGATATTAAATTGAATTTAATTTTTAAAATTAAACATTGAATTATCAGACGGGTGAGAAACAGAGTCAGAAGGAAGCCAGCATGGGTTTCCCAGGACGCCAGCTTGCTTTTTAACCCTTCCCATCCTGCTTTCAAATTCCCCCGGGGATGAGAGATGCTCAAAAAACATCTGGCCAGTTCCAGCTGCTTCAGTAACAGCAGGACCCCACTCCATTGCAGCTCGGCAGGCCCCCTCTTGAAGTAGCTGATACATTGGCATGAGAGAAAAGAAATGGCCCCCAACCTCTGCCGGGGTCTAAAATTCCACCCCTGCACCCCGAGGACTAGCCGACGCATCATGGACTTGGAATGATTATGATAAAACCTGCGGGACACCAAGGGCATCAGTATGATTTGTGCTGTCTAAATGTTAATCAGAATAATAATGCCTATTGAGACAGCTGTTTTAAAAGGCTGTGATGTCGGAATAAAAATTCCAATAAAACTCTATTAGCCCTTCCTCGTTACACTAATGGTGCCTGCTGCTAAAAGCCCCCTGCTATAGACACCCGTATTAATGGGCTTATTACAGGAAATAAAATCTGAGGCTGAACATTACAGTGAAGCCTGATTAATTCAGAAAGGTAATCTTTTTTTTCTTCCCCCTCCTCTCTCCCTTTGCTTTTTCTTCCCCCTTTTATTTAATGAATGTGCTGCTTGAAGTGCCAACTTTAGAGCTTCGCTTGGAGTTTTTTGGTGATGATTTTAAACTTATTTTGTTCACAGAGATGAATCTTTGCACCGTCTTCTGGTGCAAATGGCGTGAAAAGCTTCTCAGGCACCTCCATCAAACCAGGGAAGAGAGGAAAAGTGTCCAGGCCAGGAGTGAAGATAGTAGGGAGTGGGGGACAACAGATATCCCATGGATGGTCCGGGCATGGTGGTTCTTGGGCTGGGACAGCCCGCTGCTTATCCCCACATAGACGCACGGTGACATTGGCCAAGGCAAAGCTGCTGGGGGGCAAGCAGCCACCTTTTTCTACTGCTGCCCATCCTTTTTTCTCCCGATTTCTCTTCTTTTGATGCCACCTCAGCCCCCGCCAGGGCCAGGGCCCAGGGCTGTATCCAGGTTTGCCGGTGCCATCCCAAACCCAGCATGGTGGCACCCGGCAAGGCTGGCACCCCTTGTTCAGCCCAACCTCAGCACACGCCGAGAGGCAGAAACCCACCGACAGACACACCACTATTCATCCAGGCTATAAATAACTCCCATAAAAATCCTCTTCCCAGCCTTTTTGTGCTCAGCCAAACCCTGCCAATGGGAAAGGAGACAGCATCTATTTTATGGGCGGCTGGAAGCCGGCTTTGCATTTTTCTGGCTCGTGTAATCCCACAGGTACCCTCGTTTCTTTTCTTTTTTAACAGCCTTTTGATTCACATTCCTCCCAGCCAAGTTTAATTATGGCTTCGGCTCTCGCTGCCAGGGGAGGGGAAGGGGAGAGAGCAGCTCCGCTTGCCCATGGCAGGGGCACGGGGCAAGAGGGAGGCAGGGAGGGAGGGAGGGAAGGGAGGAAAGAGAGGAGGAGGGAAAGCAAGAAGGACCAGGCAGGAAGGCAGGCAGTAAAGAAGGAAGAGAAAGGGAAAGGGAAAAGGGAAAGGGAAAGGGATAAGAAAAAGGGAAAGGGGAAGAGAAAGGGAAAGGGGAAGAGGAAGGGAAAGGGAATGGGAAAAGAAAGAAGGAAAGGGAAAGGCAAAGGGAAAGAAAAATGGAAAAGGGATGGGAACGGGATAAGAAAAAGGGAAAGGGATAAGTAAAAGGGAAAGGAAAATTGAAAGGGAAAAGGGAAGGGGAATAGGAAGGGAAAGGGAAAGGGAAAGGAAAAAAGTGCAGCACAGGTCTGTGCCCATCCCGGGAAGCCCACCACTAACACTCAGGTCTCAGCTTGGGTAATGACTATGTTTAGCAGCCTGACTAATTTCTTTAATTAACCACAGCAAGAAGCTGTGAACAGCGTGATCTTTTGGAGTGATCTGGGGATGCTCAGCGATGGGCTAGCAAAGTCTCATCTTCCTTCACCTTGGTTCCTCGCTGACCTGTTGCAGCCGAGTTACGCACCCAGCCAACGCGCTACAGGCTCGTACCGATTTAATTATAATGTTGGGAAGTTGAATTGCACTGGAGAGAAATAGCTGGTGGGATTGCACAGACCCTACCAAGCAATCCCCAGGGGTCTGCAGGCGAGGCTGGAGCTGGGGTTTCCTTCTGGGAACCCGTGGCCTCGTTGCCTTGCAAAATGGTGTGTCCTTGGACTGGGGACAACTGGAGCTCCCCAGCCTGCCTGTGCCCACTCTGCCTGCCAAGGCGAACACTCCATACACATCAGGGATCTCTTCTCCCCCATACAAGAGTCACAGCCAGTGGTCTCTTACTTACCTGTCCTCCCTGAAAAAAGACACCTTTGGCACCATTAGTCCCTCAGATCTCCCCGGCTGGGTTCTTGCTGTGGTCACCTCCCCTCCACACCCTTACCGGCACCGTCAGGCAGAGAAGATGAGGGTCCCCATGGGAAACCCTGTGATGATGGAGGACTGAGTGAGAAGAGGGGAAAAACAAATACAGAAGGAAGGAAAAAAAAAAAAGGCGAAGAAATCAATTTAGTTACAATAAAGCCTCTTACTGTATTAACTGCTAATCCACAAATACACAAACACACAGAGGGAGTCCTTGGAATAAAGGCATTTAATTAAGCTATTTGCTCGAAGATGGCTCTGAAGGGTCTGGCACAATGGAGGAACCGGCACAGAGGGACCCTGGGGAGCTGCTCGCCGGGGCCACTGGTGACCTTCCCCCTTGGTTCAAGGCTGTGGAGCAGTGCTGTCCCCTCCATGGGGACACAGCCTCCCCATCGACCGCATCTGGATCTCTCTGAAGTTCCCTTTGCCAGCCAGGGGGGATATCTCCCGGCCCCCCATGGGTGTTGGGGAGCTGACCGGTTGCCCTCCAGCTGGGGTGGGAACTGCTGGCATCGTGGGGCCATTTGATCTTTCTTCCTTTCCTTTTCCTTGCAGGGAGGGGGCCGTGGTGGTGGCTGGGGTGGGGGCGGGTTATAACTCTTCCCTCCTTTCATTTGATCTGCCAGCGGGCTCAGCGGGGGGAAGACCCCGTCTCGGCAGGCTGCCCATGAGATAAAAGGCAGAAAAGGCCCAGCCAAGACATTTTTTCCACTGTTCCCCCCACCTCTTCGCCCCTTCCTCCATCCCCCCCGTTTTCTTGGCAAAGGACGAAACGGGAAAATGAGCGTACTCCTTTCAAAGCCCTTCTTCTTTCAATATTGAACCGGGCCTGGATTCCCTTCTGGATGCCTGATTGCTGGCATTCCCGCTCCCCACGCAGCCTAAACTGTAACAGCTGGGGGCTGGGGATGATGTCGGGGGGCTGCGAGCACGTGCGGGGAGGCTGGAGCAGAAACACCAGCCCCCTGCTTCTCACCCCGGCACCCGTGCTGCTCTGCACCCCCAGTGAGACCCCTTCCCCCCGGGGTCCCTTGGCCCCAGCCGCCACCTTAGGATGATGAAGTTCTGCTGCTCTGACATGTCACGAGTTTTTTTTTGGGGGGGGTCTCTGCTCCCGACAAGCACGTGGGTTGAAAGATGTTTGGCCGTGTCCCCATGTCCCTCAAAGCCCGTGCTGGGATGGGGCGTGGGAATCAGCCTGATCCTGTCCCGCTCCGTGCTGGGATGAAAGCCGCCCCGGGGAACCTGGCAGAGCGCAGACCAGCTCCTGCTTGCTGCATTGGATTCAGTCGAGTGTTTCACTTTAACGTTTTCCAGAGATTTTCTTTTGATTTCACCCTGTTCTATTTGATTTTTTTTTGAAGATGATAACGATCTTCCATTTCCAAATGAAAAATCATTTGGCACCTTTTGGGGGGGGGAAGATTTATTTTTCATTTAAAGCTGTTGAAACAGGATAGTTAAAGCATTGCGTGTCTTCTTTTCTCTTTTTTCTCTTTTTTTTTTTTTTCCCCAGAAGGTTTTTGGAAAGAGAAATTCCTCTGAAGTGACCTTTTCTTAGGAAGTGTTTTGATGAACTGGCATTTTCTGTATGAAAAAGCATTTCTGTCCAAAGTGCCTGGCCGTTCCCAAGGGAAAGGGCAGGAGCAGAGGGGCCGTGGGAGCTGCAGAGGGAGGGAGCCTGATTCTGGGATTTCTCCAGTGGTCTGGGGAGGATGCTTGAGGTGGCACGGCAAATTTGATGCTAGGAGCTGGGGGCTAATGACCAGGGTGGTGGGGACGGCTCCAGTGCGGTGGCTCTCTGGGATGCTGATGGGCAGAGCCCAGTGCTCGCAAGGCAGCAAGGGAGGGGAGGTGAGATGGGGCAGACCAGATCTCAGCACAGAGCTCCCCAGGTCCTCCTTATCAGCCCTTCAGCATCTCTCATGCCTTTATCGCACTCCCTGTCACTGTCTGAGGAAGGAGGGCAGCCCACTGCTGAGGTCCTATTGTAAACCGTCAATAGCAGCTGCTTCTAATTACTGCTTGAGATCCTGGGAGGTGGGAGGATTTGGGTCTGTGAAGGGGCAGTGGGGATGGAGGGCTGCTGGGTGAGATCCACTGTGCTCTTCCTGGGAGGGTCTCACATCGGCACATCCCCCAAGCCCCATGCGTGCAATGGGCTCTTGCTGGGGCTGGAGAAAGACAGTCTGCCTCCGCTCTGGCGTGATCCTGCCTTGCATCCAGGGTTGCAATAAGCTCTTCAGCTCTAATAGCAAAAGGGCTGAGCTGAACATCCCCTGGGGCAGCATCCAGATGCTCTGCAGAGCTTCTGAAGAGCTTCTGCCCCCAGCCAGGCTACCCGCCTGTTGGTGCAGCCCATGCCATCCCCACTGGCAGGGGGTTTGCATGTTCTTGCCTGCATCCCATCTGCACAAATGATGGATGGGACTTGGGGATGCCCCAGGGAACGCTCTCTTGGAGGTGGCTCCCCTTCTTTAATCTCATTTGGGTGTCCTCATTTGTCGCTTTTCTGCACATCTCATGTGCCATGTCGATTTGCTATCGCTCTGGTTTATTAATCAGAGTGTCAGGCAGGGGCAGATCAAATGGTTTACAAGAGGCTAAGTACATTACAGCAACGCTATTATCTCTCTCCACAAAATTCGTAATCTCCACAAAAAATTAGAACAAGCTGCTCTGACAAGCCCCGTTCTCCATATGCCCCACGAGTAGGACCCTAATTATTTTACCTTTCTTTAACTCTTTATTCATCCCATCCTCCACCAGCCGTCTGTTATTTTGCCTGAGATTGACGCAGTAACAAAAAAGACTGGCTTCACACACGCTTTTAAAATCCCTGTGCTCTCAGGCTGCCGATGGGAGACCGTTTCTCCTTGCGTCGCAATACCTGATGGAGAGGTAGGCAGCCACTTCTGGGGCGTCCTGCACACTTTCTGGCGTGAGCTTGCCTGGCAGGGTGGCGGCGACTGGGGATCCTTCCTGCGGTACCCAGCAGGTGGTGGTGATGTATAACTAATTCCTCCGAGCCTTTTCTTATCGGAGGCTTTTAATGTTTTATTTGGCTGCAGGTTGGCATTATCCATCGCTCAGGATTTTGGTGGGGGCTCTCCCCATCATAAGACCTTTCTTCTCATGTTTGCCGAGCTGGACGCAGACAGGGCTGGCATTGTTTGGTGCTTGTTTCCCTTCTTGTGTTCTCCAGGCTGTGTCATGTCCAGACTATCACATGGAGGGAAAAATAGGCAGAAACCTCTTATCACTCCTGCAAGTCTAGTTGACACAGGCGTTCCACTCTTTGATTGCATTTAATACCTTTCGTTTCACATCTTTCAGCACTTTACAATAGGACCAAAAAACATAATATCTATAATAATGCCTGTTTTGAAGGGACAAGCTGAGGTGACGGTGTCTGGAGGGAGAGGGCAGGGAGAGGCAAGGCAGGGGGAGGCTGGATATGCAGCATGGGGGATGCTGGCGAGGAAGGCAGTGGCAGGGGGCTCACTGCCCATGGGAGGCTGGCTTGCTCCTGCCTGGGGTTGCCATCCCTGGGCAACAGGGACTTGATTTTCCACTGAAACATTGGCCTCCAGGACATCGATGCAACCCTCCAGGACATGGATGTGATCCTCCAAGACATCAGTGTAGCTGATGGGGCAGTCTTGCTGCATCCCCACTGCTGACCTGGCAGCTGGGGACATGTGTGGAGACGGTGAGGGTGTGAGGAACAGGTGAGAAGGACAAAAAAGGAGGATGTAGACGACACGTCCTCTGTCAGGAGCTGGCATGGCTTTGGGGTGCACCCAGTGCTCAGGAGACTGAAAAGTTCAGCTGTACAGGGTGATTCTGTGGGGGTTCATGGGCAGAGAGAAGCAAGGGTGGACTGAGAAGCTGGGATGTCCTTGTCCACCCCCTGGGGGTGACAAAGAGCCTCACAGCTCTCACCCAGTGCCTTACCAGTGTCTATGGAGCCAGCTGTTGGCCTCTAGGGAAGAGACTGGAACAGACCCAGTGAAAACTCATTATTCCTCACCATGAGAACTGCAGCAGAGCCAAACAGTAAAGAAACCAGAGGGACATTTTGGAGCTGGAAGTGGAGAAATCAGGAGCGTGGCTGCCAAAATCTTTGTCTTCAAGTAGCCAGGTTAGCCAGAGGAAGGACAGAGGGATGCCGAGGGCACGTGGGCTGGTTGTCCCAGGCTGGAGCCAGCATGTGGCTGGAGCCTGGCTGGGGACAAGTGAAAGGCTGGGACTGCGAGGGCTGGGATCAGCTCAGTGCTGCTGGGTTGGCATCCAGCAGCCTCATCTCATCCCAGGGATGCTCAGCCGCCCAGCCACACCCCGTGGCCATCGGTACAGACACAGCCCCGGGGCACAGTGCTCCGTCTCACCGCCACTTTGGTGTGGAAATGCCCACGGATACCAAGGGGATTTTTCCTTCTAGGAGCCATCCGTTTCCCTGGAGAGGCCAGAGGAGTTCCCATAAACAGCACCCTGAATGTCTGACCCCAATGCCATTGCTTTGCATAGGAAGTAATTGCTTCCTCTCCATCTTTTACTCCTTGCTGCATTTACGTCCAGGTGTTTAACTCTGACCTTGGATCAATTTAAAGTTATCCATTTTTCCATGACAAAGGCCTCTGAGATGATGAAAAATTGACGTGGTGTAATAGCAGAGAAGTGCCTCTGGATCCGCAGCCAATCTCTCCTGCAGTGTGGAAATAAAGCCCTCTGAACACTGCAGAATATCTGAACAAATCCGATAGTCTCTCATTTTTATATAGGTATATATATGGGTATGTACATGTGCATAGTTTTATACCCCTACATATTAATATTCTCCACCCATTTCATTGCAGCATCTGGCCATCAGAAATGGAACTCTTAATGCTGGATGCTAATGGGATATGTTTTTATTTGTCCTTGTTATAAAATAGGTATCTCCGTATTAACTTTGCAGGGCATTATATTGATGTAGGGCAGTAAACTTTATGGCAGATTTCACAACCCTGTTAAGTGTATCGTCTTAGACTGTAATATCTAACTGAGAAGACAAGTAAAACCCTTGCAAGCAATACATGCCTGGGATGGGGCTGTGAAGCCAGAGGAGGAGAGGAGAAGTGATGCTGATACCTGCAGGAGCCTAGGGCATGCAGGAGGTTCCTCACCTCTCTGAGGAAGGGGTTTGCTCCCTGTTCTTTGGCTGGTGCCGAAGTCTCCTAAAGCTGTGTCTGTACCAGCAGTGATTGCATCCCTCAGGTTTCTCGCCGGCTGCTCTGGAGGCTGTTAGCTCTCCTGTCCCTCCGCCTTCCTCATTCCCAGTAAATCTAACGAGATGCACACTGTGGCCGCCGGTCACAGATAACTGCTTAGCTTAAATCCTGCTTGAATTCCCTTGGCTTATCTGCTAAATAGGATCTCGGTTATAAATAGAGTCCTGCAGACACAGAGGCCTATTTGGGCAGGGGCTTGTTTGGCATGGAGTTTTACAGAAGTTCGAGCAAATTGCTGGGGAGAAGCTGAGAGATAATAACAAGGAAAATGATATTAAACTGACTTCTCCGCTTCCTCCTCATCCCTCGGCTGTTAGTAACCCATCAGGAGAGCACAGCTCTCAAGTGGACAAGATGGCACGGGTCGCTGCAGCGACTGCAGTGGTGAAATGCCACCTCGGAGCCAGGCGAGGAGTGGAATGTGTCCCCGTGTGTGTGCCCGTGTGCATCCCCAGGGCTGCCCTTAGTGGTGGGCAGGCAGGTACAGGTCCGGGCAGGGAGAAGGCGAGCTCTGTGCCAGCTGAGGCACTGATGCTGTGGGGATGCCGGCTCTCCTCCCTCAGCTCCTGGTGGCTGGCTGCCACCGCTGCCAGCTAATTGGGATGCTGATAATTATTAGTGTTTCATGGTTTAATTTTCTCTTCATTACACCCTCTGCCTGAGCCTCAGTGGTGCTGAGGACATCTCTGCAAAGACTTTAGGAGACGGAGGGGGTGATCCACAACCCAACCACAGGTCACTGGTGAAACCAGATCAGATGCAAACTGTGCCTGGAGGGACTGGAACAAAACCCCATTGCTTTGGAGACATTTGGAGCCACAGCAAGGACCGATGGGTTAGCAAAGCTGGGTCTGCAATGGGTCAGGAGAATTAGGGAAAAGGCTCTGGGTTACGAGTTCAGCATCTGCAGAAGGGAACTGGCCAGAGTGGATGTGTGGGACCATAGATGTGTGCAGGAGAAAAGCCCTGTTGGTGCTGTGTCTTTCAAGCATTGCACAGACACCCAGAGTGTTAAAGGAAAACACCAACCGAACAAATTAATTTACTTGGATATTGACATAGGACGAACCTTGTGTGGAGAAATCAATCCACTGGGCAGGAGAGCCTGCTGGTGATGGGAGTCTCCATCACAAGGGTTCTCGTTGATCTGTCTTCAGCTGGGCCAGGAGAGACTGCAAAATGCGATCTTGTTCAGTTTTTACAATCTGGGTGTCCATGATCCTCCCTGAGCCACCAACACATGCTTAACTCTGTGCCGTTGACACCACAAGTACGTGAAAAACATCTCTTACATATTTTGACTACACACAAAGGACCATCCTACATGATTCTTATTGACAACTGACCCTGCACAGGGCAGTCACCACTGAAGCAGGGACAACTTGGGACATGCCACTGAGGATGAAGATGAGCATATTCAGGTACACAGATAGGACAGGACCATTTGAAATTCCCACCTGGAGGGATCCTGTAACAATCAGTCTGATACTTAATTGTGAAGGTGCCGTGGGGTGTTCGCAGCCAGCATGGCTTGTAGGGACTTTCTCCATCCTTTTGCTTGCAAAGCTTTTTTCTTTCTTTCTTTCCCTTGTCTGGTGACCAGACCCCAGCAGGGAAGAGGGAGGTGTTCCTGGAGACTTGGAGCTTCAGGGTGCTGCAGGGAAAGGACATTTGAGCAGACATTGCTGGCTGGAAGTCAGCACCAAGCCTGAGCAACGCATGGTCCAGGGCTTGGTTGCCAAATGAGTTTTGGCTTGGGCCAGATCTTCCTCAAGGCCAGAGGGGATGGGTAGGAGAGGGACCTGGTGTCAGGGAGCCTGGGCTGGTGCCTTGGAGGAACCCACTGGCTGGACGAGTGTGAGCCCAGGTTGGTGCCAGCACTGCCCGAGGTCACCTTGGCCCCGGGCTTGTCCTGGGATCACGGCGTGGTGCAAATGGAAAACGCGAGAGGTGGCTCGACAGAGGGCAATTTGGGTAAAACAGCACCAGGAATGTCAAACTAAATTAGTTTCCAGTATGGAAAACACCTCCACTGGGAGCATGAGGGAGACTTAGGAGTTGTTACTTTTGGACGAGAGAGGCAGTGAATTTGATCTGCGAACAAACGGGAACTGGCAAAGCTGACGGCTTTTGCTCTGATTGCTTTGCTGCCTCTGTGCTGGGCTATGTCTTCTTTTTTTTTTTTTTCCTCCTTTAACTTTTTTTTTTCCTTTTAATTTATTGAAATGCTCTGGATCCCGATTCACTTTCTTCGCTCTTTATTTCTTATTGCTTTGGCTGAAACATTAAATCCCCAGTATGACTGGGATCAGGGCAAGAATAAAAATAGCCCATGGAAAAACAAACCAACCCAAGGACGTGAAAACAAGCTGCAGTGTTTCTGATGTTCAGTTTTGGTAGCACAGGGTGGGTGACCCCTGAGAGCAGAACGGGGACACGGGGATGGCAGCCTCTGGCATGGCGGGCTATTACCAGTCCCTGCTTGATGGGGTGGCCGGGATGAATTGGTGGGCCACCCTCTGGCTCCTACAGAGCAGGGTCTCTCCTAAAACTGGCTGCCTGACTTGATGGGCAGGATAAGGGAGAAATCTCCCTGCCAAGGGGTGAGGCCGGAGGTTTTTCCTGCAGCTAAGAAAGTGCCAAGAAGGAAGCCTTGCCTTGTGAAATGTCCTCGGATAGCTGCAGGGGCACGGAGAAGGGGCTGCCAAGTGACCTCTTCGCCTGATCCTGCTTTTCCAGAAACGAGCATCCTTTGTCACAGGGGGAAACTGAGGCCCAGGGCAATGACGTGGTATCAGTAGGTGGGGAAGGCTTGGAGCAGCACCCTGCATTCCTGGACATCAGCCCCTTTCCCTCTGCGCAGACAGCTTGTGTAGTCGATGTGTCACGTTACTCCCTTTTCATCAGCCTGAAATTACCATTTGTGAAAAAGGGGGAAAGAAATCCAAATCTTCAAGAAGGCACTCAGGCTGTTGTCTGAAGCTTGTTTTTTAAAAGGAATCAAAGACACAGATGTTTCTTTTTGATACTAAAAGGGCTGCAGGGCTGGATCCTGCTCTCGCTTCCAGCGCTGTGAATCTGGAGCAGAGCGGAGCAGCGGTCCCTCCAGCGGGGAGCGGTGGGGATCCTCTGCGTGGTGGGCAGCACCTGCCCACCAGAAGTTTCGGGAAAGGAGTTTTCCCCTTTCTGTGGCACCTTGCTGTTAATGAGGTTTGTAACATGCATTTGCAGCCTGCCTGCTGGGGGGCTGCCCTGGGAGTATTTCTCCTTCCTGATTGTTGTCCTGTCTACCTGGGAACGGCGCCTGCTGCTGCCCAGATAACTGGATTGAAAGGCTGCTCTAGTTCCGCTGCAGCTTCCCCTGCCTGTCTTTGGCTCAGCTTCTGATTCAGTGGTGCTTTTCTAGCACCCTCCATGGTCGCCCCTCAAAGAGGGCATCTGGCCCTTGGCAGCTGATCTCATGGATTCCCTGGGGAAAAAACCACTTCTCAATGGGACCCCGCAGCCCCGCTTAACCTTAGCCCTTCTCTCGACGTTGGCAGCTGTGTATCAGCCTCCTGCTGCACCCTGTGTACAGCGACTGGTTTGGAGGAAGCTTTTCAGCAGCAGCTGTTGTTGCATGCCATGACCCTTTTTTTCATTTCAACTGCGAAGGGGCTGGCAAGTAGATATTTGCCCTTCCAATGACCTTGAAGCATGGGACCAAGAGCTTGCTCTCAGATGAAACCTCCTGCACACCCGGCATGGACATGGCCTGCTGTCGAGGTCTGATTCTGCCAGCTGTGATCACTGGTCTGCATCAAATTTGGATTTGGCTCCCAGTAAACAGGCTGAGAAAGCTGGAGCTTGAGCAACGTGGAAAGCTGGTTCCTTAGAGCTGCAGTTTGTCACTGCTCTCCTGAAAACAGATCATCGCTCTACTGATCGTAACAGCTACTGGCATCTGCTCACAGGGTATCCAAGCTGAGACTAAGGAAGGGGCTCAGCAATGCACGGGGCTGAACCTGAGCAGCAGGGTAGCAATGGGGCTGAGCAACGTCAGGAGCTGCAACATCTGGAGAGATGCCTGGTGGAGGCAACAATTTCTTGCTCCTGCCTGCCCAGGACTCCCTGCCCTGCAAAGAAAAAGGTATACCCCAGAAATGCCCCATCCTGGACCCAAGGTAGTGCTCATCCTGATTCTTTCAGAAGCAGTATCTCAGGTGTGGCTGCTGGTTTTCTACCACCACCTGATCTGGGAGACAAGAACCCTAATTTGGGAGCGACGTGCTGTGCTGGGAAGTGTGTGAGTGCTGTAAACAATGCTCTCCACCCCTCCAGCACCACAGACGTCCTGACAAAGCCCGAGTTACTCTGTGAGGACGCCAGGCACTTTTTGGTAAAGGTTTTGCACTGCCTGATCAGTACCTGAAGCCTCCTGCTGCTCCACTTTAGGGCTGAGTTACGGGGACTGAAGCTGATTAGGTGCAGTAGAAAGCTCTGGGTTGGATCAGAGGCACCGAAGATGTCAGATCCTCTTTACTCATTGAAATACAAAAGCAAGAATCTCATCTGGCTGCTTGGCTGTGCTGAAATAATAGCTCATTCAGGAGGTGGAATTTAAGCCTAAAAGCTAACATTTGTGGTGTGTATTTATAACATGCAGGCATAGGGAAACTACCCATACTGCATTTAATTTCTTTCACAAGCTCCTTTGATCCGGGTATTACTGTCCAGGCAAAACTGGCACAAATTTCTTCACAGACATCACCAACCATGCTGCCGTGAGCTGCCCAGCATTGGGACTGAGAGTAGCTACGTTAACATTCATTTAATCGAGTGTTTGGGCTAGCCATGCCGGCCAGCAATCTTGGTCCAGCTCATCACCATGACCTCGTTACCCCCAAAACCCAAAGGCTCTCCTGCCTCACCAACGGCAGGTGGAAAAACTGGGGCACTTGCCAGGCGCTTGCAGCAGGTCTCAGTTACGGTGCCTTGGGTGATGCACGAGCGGATGCTGGGAGGGAGGGGACACGCAGCTTGGCTGGGATGGAGACAGTGGGGTATTTGTGAGGGCCCATGGGATGCGTGGGGTGGAATCCCTGCAGAGAAGGGGATGGATTCTGGATTTTCAGGATGTTACCGCTCTGCCTGCTCTGGGGTGAGCAGAAGGACCATGAGCCCTGGGGAAATCAGGCATCCCCTTTCCTTTGAAGGCAGGGAGGTGACAGCTGGAGTCATTGGTCCTGCTCTAATCTCCTGCAGCCTACTGCCTCGAGGATACAGTTATTCCTGCAAAGCAAGGACAGGCTGACTGGCATTCATTTTGAACACATCGGAGCCAAGCTGGGCCAGAGAGCTGGGAGAGGAGACAAACCCGCTACCTGGGCACCTCCAGTAGCCCATGCCTAGCGCATGCCCAGGAAAGCCTGCTCCTTCTCCCAAATAATATTTCAGCCTGCCATGAACACTGGACTTGCTGGAGCATGGCAAGTTCACCTGATGACCTCTCCTTCTTGTACAAAGAGACAGACAACATCTTAATTTTCTCCATGCCTTCTCCATGCCTTTACACACTATTATTCTCCCTGGCCCTGCACAATCTTTTCCAGGCACCTGACTCAGTTCCTCCTGGTGCAGAAGCTGTCCCAGACCTTGGGTTGTCTCTGTTTCTGAACTGGCATAGCAAAACCGCACGCATTCTCCAGGGGGTGCAGATTTACACTGCAGCATGGGTGATGTTTGCTGTTTTGCTGATCATTTCCTGACAACTGCAACCACTTCTGTGCTGCTCCCCATTATGCAGAGCAGCAGCACCCAGATCATGAGACCAGCAGTGCCCCAAACAGTTTATTTCCTTTGTGTTCACTGACCCCATATTTCATTTGTCACTTCATTGCTGAGCAGTTTTGCCAGATCTTTTGGCAGCTCTTAAAAATCAGGTCACCCTAAACACGTGATGCTGGCAGAAGGTGTCACCTCACTGTCTGCCCCCTTCCCTGGTCCATTCATGAACAGACCAAGCAGTGCAAGTCCCCATGCTCCCTCCTTGCAGGGCTCTGCTGAGAAACCAGCCATGCCTCCCAGCCTTTTTACCCATTTATAACCATGGAGAAAACTTCCCGGCTCTTCTGCTGACATCTCAGTTCCTTTAAGGGTTATTTTCCTGCTTTTCTTCAGGTTTGTTGTGAGATGGCCCATAAAAAAGCTTCCAGGGTGGGAACCCTTCCAAACCTGCTTTCAGTGTGTTTGAATAGAAGTGGTCCTCTGCTTTGTCCTGCTGTGGGCTCGTCCTCATCTGATCATCTCATGGTCCTGCAGACTCCGCTGCTCCTGTGGCTGAAAGAGGGACTGTTCATTTTTATGGTTGTGGCAAATTAATCTTCACACTCTTTTCTGGCTGCCTTATTGTGTATTTATATTTAATTTACCAGAGACTATGCTGTTCTTTAATTCTTCAGTTGTACAAGCCTTCAACGTGTGAAGAATGTTGCCTTTCCTCCCTTGGCCTGCTGTTTAACCTGGACAGCCTTTAAAATGTCTTTTTCTGTGACGAGGAACATGCCCGTGCTGAGCCCCCAAAAGGGCATTTTTAAACAGTCCCCATGCCACATGCACATGTTTCATCTCTTCGGCTTTTTATCTTGTTTAGAATCTTTTAAATGAGTGTCCTCATTGCAACATCATTCCCTTTTCTCAAATGAACACTGACAGGGTGGACTTTTGCCATGCCCGGATGTATGTGATGGTCATGTTACATGTGGGTTTTGGGTACCATGGGCTCAGAGGACACAGAAAAATGTTACGGCTCTTTTTGTGGGCTCAGGGACATGCTCTGTGAAAACCCCCCTCTGGTGCCAAAAAACTCCTCTCGGCATCACGCAGGGAAATGCTCTGTAAATGCTAATTTGGTTTCAAAGAGCCCCTGGAGCCATGCTAGGAATGTAGCCTGGAGGTGTCCTTCAAACTGGAAATTGGCAGCAGTGTTGTCCTCACCAACTTCCACCCCTCCTTCTCCCCCAGGAGAGGTCTCTTCGTCTCCTTTCCAAACCCACATCTCCTAGGCTTGGCTGGTCCCACACTGCAGCAGAGCACAGCAGACGCACCTGCCTGCCTTGCTCTGTCGGAAGGAGGATGCGGAATCCTGCTGGATCCATGAGATCCCTTTCCATGGTGATTTTGGAGGGAAATGGCTCTCCAGCTGGCAAAAACTGTTAGTGAGCTGGGGAGGAAACGTATGTTGGGCCTTCTTTTCATTTTCTTGCTATCAGCCTTTTATTGTGCAGCAGCCGAGTTGTCTTCATGAGTAACTTTGCAGGTCACAATGCCTGAGTCTGTTTGCATGCTCTGGGTGGCCCTCCATGACCAGCCATGCTGTGCCAGGAGTTGTGCCCGACACTGATGTGCTCTCTTATGCTTGCAGGAGACCCAGAATACAAAGAGAAGATGTCTGCATGGCAAGCTGCACCTTAGCTAGCAGCATTTACCAGGCTGCCCTGCAGACCAGCGTTGGTTTGCCCTACAGGGACGTTTCCTACATGCTGTTGGTCCTCATGGCTCCTTTGGAAACGAACCCAAGCTTGGTGAGCGGGGATGCGATGGAATTCTCCCAAGGACTATGTCATAGAATCATAGAATCATAGGGCTGGAAGCAACCTCTGGAGGTCACCTAGTCCAACCCCCTGCCAGAGCAGGGTCACCCAGAGCAGGTTGCACAGGAACACGTCCAGGCTGGTTTTGAATGTCTCCAGAGTTGGAGACTCCACCACCTCTCTGGGCAGCCTGTGCCAGTGCTCTGCTCCCCTCAAAGTAAAGAAGTTCCTCCTCATGTTTAGGTGGAACTTCCTGTGCTCAAGTGTGTGCCCATTACCTGCCCATTACATGTCCAGCCCTGCTGCGGCTCCCTTTGGGTCTGTGTGTCGGGGTTTGTGTCTCACCACTCCCAAGCAGGCAGAGACATCGGGCAGCCAGGTCAGGCGGGAGGAGAAAGGCCAGCAGGAAGAGCTCCGAGCCTGGCAGCTCACCGGCTGCCTCTATCCCACTGGAGAGCTGAGTCGAGGCTGAGCCGGGGAGACTTTTGCACTGGGATCAGCCAGATGAGCAGGGGTCTTACAGTATTAATTAAACATCTGGAGAATCTGGCGGGAAGCCCGCTTCATTATCCCTGGTGCTCAAGGATGCTTTCAGGAGTCCTTCCCCTCCTGTCTCTCCTCTCAAAGCTTCTTTCTTCCAGCATGTCACCATGTGCACACCCTGGAGAGACCCTCACTCTTGGTCCAGAGCGGGAAACAGCTCTTCCAAAATCTGGAGGCCCAGGAGTGTCCTTCAATCATCAGACACTCTACGGGCACCACAAAGTGGTGGGGAGGTCAAGGTGGGACAGAAAAAGCAGCCTGAGGGGCAATGCCCTTCTTGTGGAGCTCTGCTGCGTTGCCTGGAGCTCCATTTTGGAGTGTCCCAGAGGCAAGTTGCATGTCTCTGCCCAAATGCAGTGTTTGCGGTGCTTTTTGCCTGGTGTGGGACGCAGCAGATGCAGCTGGGTGAAATATCTCTGTGGTTTCCCTTCTAGCACCTCCCAAGCTCAGAAAACAACTGTTTCTCTGCTCTGGGATGTATTCACAGACCCGTGTCCCCATGCTGCACCCAAACCCTGACCAACCAGCTCTGCATGGGGCAGGGTCTTCAAGTGCCTTGTCCTCCCCTGTAAGTGCAGCTGCTTGTGACCTGTTGGGCAAGGAGGTCCTCGATGCCTGCACCAACTGCTTGGTGGCTGCTTGTAGCCTTGACCCCCTTAGCTCTGCCACCAGCCTTCCTCCTCCATCCCCCAAAAAGACACTGGCAACATCCCCTAACCATCTGATGAAGCTGAGAAGGAAAAAGGGCCATGGTACAAATGCAGCAAGGTCCTCTCTGAACCAGCAGTGCCATTAACAAAAATAGGGAAGGCGGGCTCCTCGGTACTGCGCTTGCAACTCTGAGGGTATATACAGAAGTGTGAAAAGCACCGGAAAAATATATCTACTGCCTGGATCCTTCCTAAAGTTTAAATGATACTGATAGGCTATGGGAAACAGTTTGCAATTAGTACACGGGAGGCACAATGAGATAATTAGCCACCAGTTAGCAGGATGAATTTGATGACCACATTCCCTGCTTACTGATGTTTGGCTAATTTGCCATCAGCGGTCTTGTTAAGTGGTTATGAATTACACAGGAGGTGTGACGAGCTGGAACTTGCTATCAAGGGTGCAATGATGTGTGGCTTGCACCAGCAACGTTTATTGCTGCTGGGGTGACTGCCCCCATCCCACATGGTTATTGCATCCACAGCTGCTATGATGGCCCTGCCAGGGTTGTCTGCTGGCCTTGACCTTATGGGGAAGAAAGGAAGGACCCCAACTCAATGATGGCCCCTGGACTTTGTGTCCTCCTAGACACTGATGCCCAGCTTGGCAAGACCACACTGCCATCCTCTCCTCTGTTTGACCGGGAGCAGTCACAGTTCAGGGGACATACTAGGGGACATGGCACTCAGCATGGCAGGGATGAGGAGGTCTGGTAGGATTTGCTTGGGGCATGTCAGGTACAAGAGCGTCTCCTTTGCAGACCAAGAAACAGCCTAATGAGGGATAAGCAAGTACTCTGGTGGGTGGTGTTAAGGAGAGGCTGGATAGCACCAAGTTGTGGCCAAAGGAGGGCACAGAGGAGAAGGAAAACTTTTGTGATGGCCCATCAGGAGCCTGAAGGATGGGGATTGTTGGTTGGGGAAGTTGTGAGCTCCATTGTGGCCCCGATGGACTCTTTGATGTGCCACTTCTGTCCTAGACAGAGGGGATGGCCAAGATACATCAAGAGTGCTCTTGAAAACCTGGGATGTTTTGGGGCTCTGCCTGGGCGTTACAGCCTCTGTGCCAGGAGAGGTGAGATCTTGGTCTGGGCAGGTGCCCATCTCCACAGTGGTTGTTTTGCTACCCCCACATCTGGGCACAGCAAGGAACTGAGGAGGAGAGGGAAGCGGGCTATTCTTGGTCAGTGTCTGCCCAGGCTTTGAGGGAGGCAGAAGCAGGTGTGCCCACGGAGGCAGCTGTGTGGCTGGGTCAGCACTGTGCTGGACCAAGCCAGTTGTCCTTCTGGGAGATGGAGATAATTAGCTTGAGCCCAGCATGATGCTGATGGTACTTTTGGAAGATGCTGCCTGAGATATTTCAAGGGCACACGGCTAAGCAACCTGCTAAATGCTCTTACAAATCTAACAGGATAACCAGCTCCCTGAGAAGCTGAACAAACGGTTGTATTTCCACTTGGAGGAGGTGAGCAACCTTTGCAAACATCAAGGTGTTCGCTAGGAGGCTTGGGAGCAGTGCGGGAAGAAACCCCAGGGGCCACAAAATGGGAATGGAAACTCTCGTAAAGCAGCTTGTCTTCAGCGATTTGTCTCTTTTCTCCCTGGCTCAAATGAGAAGCTGCAGAGACAGCATGAAAGTGAAATATAACCAGGAGGAATACCCCATTTCAGCTGTCTTGCATCTCTTACTGCTCCCTCTGGTCCCTGCTACTCACCTGCAGAAGTCCAAGGCAAGTGTTATGGACCTGCTCGATCTGATTGAATTTTTTTCATATCCCTGAAGGGCTGCGGTGACTGGAGTGCTGCTTTGAACAAGAGAGGACATCGTCAGCCAGTTGGCAGGACTAGTCCCCATGAGACCCATGCAATGCCTGGCCCGGGATGCTCAATGATCAGGTAGCAAGGCCAGCTCTCTGTGTGAAGGGATGCAGATATTCAGAGGAAGGATGGAGGCTTAAATTAAACCTGCCTTGATAACATACTAAGATAATAGTCATATCCTGCACAATGTCTCTGTGGAGAGGAGCTCTCTGCTGCCCTGTTGCTGTTATCCTCCTGGTGCGATTAAACCGTGTTGGGAAATGGACCTTACCGTCTCTGGACTGAATGTCTGGCTTGGGAGCCCCTGGGCTTTGACTTGGCTCTGAGCTGATCAGCTGCTGGCAAGACCTGGGGGGCTACCAGGCTCCCTGGCGGGAAAAGAGAAACAACTCATGGCTTTAAAGAGAGCTGTGAGCCCCTCAAGTCCCATAGGAAATCAGTGAGTGAACATGGATTCACATCTTCATGGATGCTGTATTGTCCTTCCTCTGCAGGCTACAGTGTGGGTATGTGATGGGCAGCCCCTGACACCTCCGTCACGCAGGGGCGAAATAAGGAAGGCAGCATCCCAAAGCCTTTAGGGACACCCCGCTCCTGAATGCCCTGGGCTGTAGATGGCCACCATGCTGGCTGGGGGAGCTCTTCTGGGGACGCAAGGCTGTGCTGGGGTCCAGGAGGTGAGCATGAAGATGCTGTTGCTCTCCGCTCTCCCTCGTTAGAGGCTGTTGTCTACAACGCTGCCGGGGAGGAGTGTTGACAGGGGAGTCAGCCCCACTTTTCAGGGTGTGCTCTGCCACCTCTTCGGGCTGCTTGTCTCGACCCAGCGGGCTCTGTGCGGTGCAGCTCAGGAAGCAAGAGCGCAATCCCTTCCCTGGCTGTGCTGCAGGCAGGAAGCACGAGGGCTCCTGAACCTTTGGGATGGGGGAAGAAGCGCCGTGAGCTTTCGCAGCTGTTTGCAGAGTACAAGTCCGTCCACGGTTTGCAGGCTCTCTGTCACATTCAACGAGCCAGCTGAGCCATGGTCTTCAGCCTCCTCCCTCTCTGGGGGACCCCAGTCGTGTCTCTTGGGCTTTTGGAGGGTGTTGCCCAGTGGTCCGTGCACAGCTGGGACGTGCAAATGGGGTGTGCATCTGCTTCCAAGCCAACGCTGCTCAAGCCTGGCACAGAGATGGCTCCAGTGCTGTGTTGGGTGACAGCAGGCTGAGCTGCCAGTGGACCTGACTGGGGAGCACACTTATTTGTTGCCCAGCTGGCCCCACCAAGGGCAGGAGCAGAGACCTGGCTGCGGTACCCATTTCCACCTCCCAGTGCAGTCGGCGGAGGAAAGCAAGCCCGGTCCAGCAAGGCAGCAAGGATGAATTGAGATGAGGTGAGATGGGCAAGGAGGCTGTTGGTAGAGCTGGACCAAGCACGCAGGAGCTGGACCATGATGAAACCCGTCAAAGGGCAGTGGTGGCTTGTACATCCTCCTCCCTGTTCCTTGGGAGCAGAGAGAGACCTCGGCTCCACATTTCTGTGGTTTCTTTGCTCATTATAGGAAAAACGAAGGGTGAAGACAGGTCAATGAATCATTACTGTTTGGTTTGGCTGCACCGCCGCGCCGTGTTTAGGAATGGCTGATTCTTTTTCTTCTTGTGAGTTGTTCTCTCTTCCCCCGCTCCTTCGGGTTTTGGGGTTGTTTTGTGTTTTTTTTTTTTTTCCCTCGATTATCCTGAATTATTGCAAGATGGTGAAACAGAAGAGCTCCTCCTTTCCTTGGGTTGGCTTCCCTTACAGCAGATGTCAAATAAAAGAGTCCGGCTTTTGGATAACTCATCCCAAAAGGGGGTTGGTGCATCCTGGATCTTTCACCCGTCCCATGCTGAGACATTGCAGGGAGCCACTGGCGCGGCCTTCAGGCTCATGACAGCACTTTCCAGGGAAAAAAACAAAGTAAAAAGGAACAGAATTCCTCTATCTATTTCTTAATTATGTATTTTTTCGGGTTCTTGCAGGAACATCTGTTCTGCATTTGTGCGAGACACGTTAATATCTCTAGATTTGTTCATTCCTTCGCTGCTGGGACGCTGGGGTCACGTGGTGAGAGGGGTGCGCGTACCACCACGCACGTGCACCTGGGCAGCACCTCTCATGGCGCGGGCGTCTCAGCAGGATGACCACTGCCCTCTCACGCACCGCAGGCGGAGCGGGGAACTGGGGCTGCTCCCTTCCCGCCCCGCTGCAGCACACCAGGGGTGGCCGTGCCACGTGTTTTTTGGCACACACACAGTAAGTCCCCAGCTTGTATCGTGTGGCAGGTATACGTGCCTTGAGGCCGTGCCTCAAGCGAAGGCGTTTGCAGACCCATCTCCCTTCTGCCGTTACACGCTGAGGCTGGGAGGGGAGGCAGCGCTCCTGCGTTCGCAGTGATGAAGGGTCCTGGAGAGACAGGGGGCAATTTTCTCATTTGAAGCTGTGCTGGGTTATAATTTTTCCTAATTCCTCACCTGTCATGACACAGGAGCTAGGAATGAGAGCTCCCTCTTACATAGCGTTGCCTGATTACACGGTGTCAGAAGAGGCTTCCAAAAATTATTCCACGTAGGTGGCACAGTCTGGAAGGGGGACTTGGCAGAGAGCCACGCGCAGGGGCTACAGCCTTTGCAGCTCTCCCAGCGGCGAGTGACGCTGGGGAGGCCAAGAGGTGGAGATCCTGCTCCTTCGGGTAGCCCAACACTCCCAGGAGTCAAAAAATCAGTTTTAGGTGGAGCTTGATGGGGAAAGGCAAATCTCCCCTGGAAATCTGAGCGCGGCTGTTGTTCTGACAACGTTGTCCATTGGCAAGGCATGTTTCTGCCCGCTCTGTCCCCCCTGGGTTGGGTAGGGATGGTTATGGAGCAGACGGGTGTACTGGTGGAGGTCAGGCTGGAGAGCTGTTAACCACCCGCCACTCTGCAATGGGATTGTCCTGGGGATTGCCGCAGGTAACTGGAGGGCTAATCAGAGAGTAAACTGCTTGTGATATAATCAAATCAAGGAGAGGCTGCTGTGAGAATTGGAGGTGACATTGCAAAGGTATGTGTGGGGGGTTGTTTGCAAAACGAGGCATGTGCTCCCTGAAGGCAGGCAAGGAAGCGGCCATAGAGTAACAGTGAGTCTGGCTAACAAAGCCCAGCTCAAAGGCGTGTGTTGTGGGTTGGGTTCAAGAATTTTTCTTCCAAATTTTTCTACCCTAGTAAAGATTTTCATGGGTTCTTTGGGAAAAGCAGGTTTGTGTTCCTTAGATGTCTTTAATGACAAAGTGTCCTGCAGGGGCAGTGAGGGGGCACAGATTTGTTGAAAGACCATGCCAACGCTGGCTGTAGGAAGCAGTGTCACAGCAGCATAAATTAAGTGAGGGTTGTGATGTACTGCCCTCCTGCCAAACACAATCCCACCCCATTGCATCCTCCTTTGCCAGTGCTCTAGTGACTCGATGGTGACCCAACTAATGGCACTGATCTGGCTGAAAAAACATATTTTGCAGGGTGAACCTGTGCATGACAGGTTCATTTCAGCCAGATCAGCTCCATGGATGGACTTGCTGTGCTGTGATACGACTAGTGGTGCCCTAGCGGGGACATGCAATGTATGTGGGACAGGACTGTGCCTGGGCCTGGGCAGCTGTTCAGGGAACAGCTTCAGGACTTGGATGGGCAGCAAAGCCAAACCTGAAACCTTCTGCATCCCTAAATCACCTCATGATCTCTCCCAGGGTCTCAGCTCTCTAGTGGTGAGCTGTTATCTGCAGCAGCACAAGCAGTAGAGAGATTGAACTACTGAACCCATGCTACTACACTTGCCCCACACGAAAGGCTTGGCTCAAGGTTCTGCAGTCTTGTGGGCTTGAATTGCTCCTCTCCAACTCTTGTGCACGAGTTTTCCTGACCGAGCTTGAAGCAGAGGCTGGCTATGGAGACCTTGGTGTGAGCTGCTAGCTTGGGTCCGCAGAGAGCTGAGGCATGCTCAGCAGAGGTCCCTGGTCCATGTGCTGGCCATGTCCAGCGCCAGGCTGTGCCCAGGGCAACTGCTGAACAGGACCTCGCGTGGGGAGTCCCAGGAGAAGGAGGTGGTCGAGATTGTGCTGAGTGGCAGATGTCAGTGCCTATCCAGTGGCTTGAAGTGAGGTGCTGCCTTCAACACGGTTTTGAGGCACAGGTGCCCAATCCCATTCCCAAAGGGCGTGTTGCCCTTTTCTTCCTGCCCCTGTGAAGTTTGAGTGCCACCGCAGCCTTTTATAACCCTTTACCGACTATGGTCTAGGGATGTGGGGGTTGCCCAAATCGCAGCTGCCCTCCGGATCACCTCCTTGCATGTGCTGTAATAGCTCTGCCTGAAGCACTGCTGACCATCTCACGAGCAGCACTCACCCTGCTTTGACACGAGAAGCGCAGGGCTGTGCTTGAGCTGATGTAAAGTTCATCTGGTCTTGAAGACGGCAGAGAGGGGTGTTTAATGATCCCCGATCTACCCTGTCCATGGAGGCCCCCTTCCATGTTCTCAAGGAACCGGAGAGAGTCAGATGACGGATGTGGTAGGAGAGCATGAATAGATAACACAACAGATCAGGAATAAATTAGCAATGGGCAGTGCCTTGCTCGGCTCCCTCTAGTCCAACTCTCCTGCAGAGCAAATATGTTCCCCGTCTGCATCTCCAGATTCACTGTTTAATCTAGTTTCAAATGTCCCAGGCTTTCCTTGGGAGAAACTTCTCCACAGTCTCATAAATCTTCTTGTCAGGAAGTTTTTTTCTTGCTATGGACCTGAAAATTTCCCTTTCTTAATTTCATGCTGCTTATCCTCCCTTCTCTGTGCCAAGCCATCCCCTGGATAGGTGCTGGAGTGCGACAGGAGCAACGCTCTCAGCAGCAACTCTCTCTCATCTCACTCTCTTAAGGAGTTATTTCTTGCTTGTTGTGCGCTCCCATCCTCCTACCTGGTCCTACCTGCTCCAAGGCAACACAGCAAGAGCCCTGGGCTGCGCTGGTGGTGGTGGGAGAAGCATAGGATGAAGGATGGGGAAGCAGAGGGGTTGGAGGGGCTTTCTGGAGCCTCTAAGCCCAGGATCAGCTCTCCTTAGCCCACCTTGCATCTAACCTCTTACTACAACCCCCTCACTCCTCACCTCTGTCAGTCAGGAATAATTCTTTGCTCCCCTCTTTTCTGGTGTCCAGCCTAAAGTTTCTTTGCAGCAGTTTTGGTTTCCCCCTGTTTCGCTTTGCCCAGCGTGGCCATGGAGAAGAGCTCATTGCCTTGACCTTTGCTGCAGCCTTCCCTGCACAGGAAGCCTGCTGTGTTCCTGTCCACACCAGTGCTTGAGGTGGCAAGAAAAGTAGGGTCTGAAAGTCCTTTGGGGTCTCCTGGGAAAGGGCTGCAGGCTGCTGCCTTTGCTGCCCACGTGCTGCAAACAGATGAGCCCAGAGGAGCACCTTGCAGGTTAATCTCGAGACTCTAAATGTGGCCAGGTTGGGTTGCAGATGTTGATGCCAGAGTGTATTTATTCATTTCACAGTTTTGCTTATTTATCAGATCCTGTGATCATTAAATTGTGCATTACCATTTGGCATGTGGCAGGTTTTAATTCCTATGGCTGGTTTATGCCCTCTGCAGGTATTAGCCTAAATGCATTTCCTGACAAGTGATGGATGCTCCGAAAAGCTGTGGCAACATATTTATTGATCAGAGCTCTCTGTAACCCCAGCTCACTAATGCAAGCTCTCGCAGCGCCAGGAACTATTGTCTCCTCAGACTGTTTCATTAACTCAGATGTGAGGGTTTGGACTTTCCTTCCATGCAGGATGGAGTAAATCTTGCGTGATGTCAGCTCTGACAACCTCTCCGGCTCACTAAGTAGGGTAGACCTGGCCTATGCTTGGCAAGGGGACCTCTGAGGAATATTTAGGGATGGAGAAGCCCTTCAAGGACTTTCCAGAGAACGTGGGGGCAAGCACAGACCTCCCAGGTGTATTTGGGATTGGAGGGTGTCTCTGCAATTGCCCCTCTTGCAGATATGTCTGACCTGGCTCTGTACTCACGCCTGTGGCTGTAGAGGTTGGGAGCACAGCACCTGGGTGCTGCTGCATTTTCTCCCTGGCGCAGGTGGGGTTTGCTAGTGAAGTGCCAGCTCAAGGCTGCCGGCAGGGCCTGCAGTGCAAGGCCGCTTTGGTGCTGCAGGGAATGGGATGTCTGTGCCACGGGGAGGGCTGCGCTTGGTAAAAATCTGGTAGGAAAAGTTATGCTTAGAAAGCTCCGTTTTATCCAGGGAGAAGCTTCTGCTAACCCTTGAAGACATGGAGGAGCATGGGGGTACCCTGAGTTACCCTGTGTTTCATGGAGATGTACATGGACTCTGACAGGCTCAGAAAGCTAAGGGCTACCATAGCAATAAGAGAAGAGGAGTAGTTAATGGTGTGGCCAAGCTTGTTAGAAAATGATCAGGAAACAAATTCAGCCCAAAGGTGAGTTATGGAGGCTTGAAGAAGTGACTGGTCACCTGGGTGGTGGTAAGAGGGCTGCCGTGTGCTCCTTGCCTGCCCACACACACTGCAAAGTACATTGTTGAAACCCTTTCCCTCTCTGCAGCTGCAAAGCACTGCTCTTGCCTGCTCTTCCCAAACCCAACTTGAACGAGTTTAATTTCTTCAGGGACAAAGACCAGAAGCCTTGAAAATTTCCATATACTTCTGGTAGAGAGGAGGGTAGACAAGTGCAGGATGTCCTGCCCCATGGAGGGTGCCACTAGAGCTGAGGGTTCATGAGGTGAAATGACCTTGCAAGCAGATCATGCCCAGAACTGTGGAGGTGGCACCACTGTACTTGGTGATCTGCAAACCTCCTCTCCCACCTGAAACCTGGAAATTGATTCATCCCTGGAGCAAGGCAGGCAGCTTCTCGGCACCTCCTGTGGATGAAGGCACGTTGCTTGGGGCTGGCTGCTAATGACTGTGCTGTCTCCAGTGATGGGAGAGGATCTTTATACACCAGAAGCAAAAGCCGGCGATGCAAGTGGCTGCTACAGTGGACAGACTGTCCCATTTGGTTCCCAACACGGTCCCGTCCCTGAGTCTGCACCTTGGGTCCAGCCATCCCACTGTGCTCCCTTAGGACCATGTCACAGCACCCAAAAACCCCTGCACCGCCATCTTGCCTCCTTGAGAGCAGCAGAGTGGGATGGTGTTGCCTGGGGGCTGATTGCAGCCCGGTGCCTTGCAGGGCGAAGTGGGGAGTTCGTGCTACAGGACAGCAGCTTTGCAGGGCCACAGCTTGGGGGGGTGAAGGAGAAGGAGGAGATGGGGGATGGAGGAGATGGGGGTGAAGCTGCCAAGCCCACAGCTGGGAGGGAAGAGGTGAGCGGTCGCGAAGAGCCGGTGGGAGGGTGGTGTGGGATCCTGCTGGCTCCTCAGTTACGGGAAACTCCAGCTGATTCAAACCTGCTGGGTTTGAATCCCCCTGGCGGGGCTGCTGTTGGCTGCTGGAGGAGCTGCTCTCTGCTTGCGTTGGAGAGGAGCGACAGCCCACATGTTGCAAACATTTCCGGAAAACAGCTCCTCGCCCCTTCTCCTGCGGTTTGCATGGCTTGAACGCCCGCAGTAAGAGCAGATGAGGCTGTCAGGAGAGGTCTCGGGGTGACATTGGAGCACTCCACAAGGCTCTCCAGCTATGATCCCTATAGCGGGCACTGGCTGCAGCTCTGCCTGTCCCCACCACCTTGGCATCGGTCATTTGGTCCTCTCCGAAGCAGAATACTGGCTCCTCTCCTCTGACCTCTCCTTCACACAGCCCCTAGTCTGGGGCTGGAAACTGGAAATGAAACCTTGAGGTCCCAATGCCAGCAGGCAGAAAGCCGTGCCTTCGCCAAAAGACAAAGTGGGAACCAACACCTCACTCATACCAACACTCACAGCTGCCCCACAAGAGCATCTATATTTGGGACTGAATTGTCCACCAAGGTGGCAAATCCACCACCCCACCAAGCTCTGTGGTGAAACTGGAAGAGTTTGCCCCAACCCTATGCAATCATCCCCAAATGTCAGAGGTGTCAGGTGGTGCCCATCCAGGTGACCACCACCTGGAGAGAGGTACCCTCTGTTTTTTCTATACGAGCATCCCTATCTCTCCTCAGCCAAAGGTCCCTGTGCCTGTTAGTAGCCACTCATTAGGTTTTAAAGCCCTCAGTTGTCCCCACTACTTCATCACAAATGTTAATAAAGGTGTCTTCAGGGGGCTGCGGCAGGGTAGCACGCTGGAGCCAGGGACTCCTTGGTGAGGGTATGTGGTACAGGTGGGTGCAAGAGACCTGTGGGAGGAGCAGGGTCAGTCCTCCTGCCATCTCATGGACTGGCAAATGCCTGGGCAACAGAGTAGACAAGGACATTTTCACTTGGGAAAACGCAGATGAAGGACTCTTTCCACCTTCACCTTCTACTGAAGAAGAGTTATTTTATAAGAAGAAACTGGCTCTTACATTAATAGAGAGAGATTACAGCTTAATGTGAGAAGAAGAAAGAAGCTAAACGAGGTGCTGATGCAGTGAGTGGGGATCTTTATTGTTAAGCAGAATCTTAATAATGCATAGTGTTGTGCTTGTCTTTCGTTAACTTTTTTCCACCATTGTAAATCTGTTTTTACTGATCACATTATTTCAGCCTTAACTCTTGTTTAGAGCCGGCCTGGCAGAGCCATCTGCCAGCCAAGAGAAAGAAACTCTTCCCTCCCTCTCCTCACACAGAACACTGGGAAATGCCCTGCTCCCCCAAATACTGCTCCCAGATACCTGGGCGGCGGTGCTGTGGCCAGAACAGAAACCCCACAGCCCGTCTCGGGCAGAAGCACCTCCCAAGCCCTGCGATGGTGAGGAAAGGTCTCTGGCATCCAGCAGGAGAGCAGAAATTGGGCAGGGACAAGTCCTGGTGGTAATGGAGATGCAATCAAAGAGGAAAACTCTTGATAATGCCAAGACATGTATTTAGTCGGAGACATGATCCCCCCTTTCATACAGACTCTCCAAACAGTTGTAAAAGCACTCTTATCAGAGGACAAAAAACCCCAACAACCCAACCAACCACATTATATATTATTTGGTTTTGGAAATCACCAGAACGGGATGGAAGCTGGCAGGTTTCCTCCTGCATCCCGTTAGCGCCCGCGCCCCTTTGCTGCTCCTGCGAGGCTTGGAGACAAACTTTGGTAGCCGCTCTCCGGCCGGCCGAGCTGCAGTGCCCCGAGCTGAGCTTTAATTAACAGAAAGTGGCAGCGGTTCTGCTCAGCGCAGCAATCTCAGACTTCAATTGCTGATTGAGGCGAGAGCCATTTCTCACCAGGTAGAGGAAATAAGGCTTGCATCGGAACATAAAAGATTGTTTTAATTAAACCTGGTATTTCTAAGCCCACTGCTGGCTGCAGCCAAATGGAGGAGGCAGCTGGAGTCGGTCAGAAAATTCTCAGAAAAAAGGCACTTTTTTTACTTTGTAGGCTAGAAATGGAGCAGGACAGAGCTGAAATAAGGCTTTTCTTTTGCTCAGAATTGTATTTGCCTTTTGGCCATGCAGGCTGGTGGCATCAGGTTGGGCATCACAGAAATGCGGCTGCCTGTGGGATGTCACAGAGGAGGAAGACCTCTTCTGCATGTGGCACCAGGGGCTGTGTTTGCCCCCGGTACTAACTGCAGCCTGGGATGGCCCAATGAGACCAAACCCCAGCACCACCCATCGCTCTGTCTTTTGTCTGTGCACCACGGTCCTTCTCTCCCTTCTCCGGCTCACCCCTAGTTCTGCAGTGGTCTTTGTAAGACGGTCGGTATCCAGGTGAATTTCTATCTCGGCATTGTAAACATCTTGAAGTGCTCTACATCCAGCCCTGAGGCTTTTTTGCCCAGCAGTTGCATGTCAAGCCGACGTCTCTCCCCACCAGCAGCCAGGCCCATTTTTGGGTACCTTTACCTAATTTAGTCCTGTAGCACAGGAGCAAAACCAAGCAGCCAACAAGCCCCAGAACTGTCAAGCCTGGTGAGGAGGTTGTGGAACAGACCCCAGACTCAGCTCTTGGCTGCATTTTCTACATCTGTCATGATTTTTAAATCCTTGGCTGGAGAAGTAAATCCCTCCAGCTATTCCCATGTGCTTGCCCATCCCAGGCACGGCTTACACTGGTCACTGAGCTCCTTCTCCAGATATGCAGCAACCAAGTCCCTGGGCAGAAGCAGCAATCCAGGCAAAAGCACATTTTTAAGTGCATGTTGGCTCTGGGTTTTCCCCGCTTAACAAGGTAAAAATCAGAGATCCCAAAAAGCATGTCTGGCCCAGGAATCCAGCTGGGCTTAGGCTTCGGCTTCACAAAACTGTCAGGCAAGGGATGACCAGAGCCAAATAAACTCTGAGAGATCCAGCGTGATAGCATGAATGTCCCACATGGGACCCATGAGGTGGACCCAATGTATACACATGTTTTTCTGTATCCAGAGGCTGTCTCCCAACCATGCACTCAAGAACATCTCCAGGTGGGTTTGCTCAGGTGCTGCTCTGTGTCAAGTGTGGCTCCTTTTCTCCATCTGTTGTGTTGGGTTTTTCTGACTGGCCAAGGAGTTGGCTCTCCAGGAGTCCCATGCTGGCCGTGCCTGCACATGGGCTGGGTGATGTGACCAGGGCACTGGATTGCATCTGGGAAAAAGGGCTCCTACTGAGCCCTTCGGAGGTGATCAGGAGCTCTAGCACCTCCCAGCCTATGACTATGAGCCAGGGAAAAGGTTGAGCCACAGCCACAAGACCAAGGGACAAGAGCACCATCAGGCCTTAGCATCCAAAATGGAAACTTCCCAGCTTGCTTTGTGCAACTAGTCGATATTAAATCCTTGCTTTCTTGCCTAACATAAACAAAATTGAGCAAAGACATAAAAATATGCCTGTATTCACAGACAGAAATGAACTTACACACCACATACCCGGAGTTTCAAAAGTTGTGTTTGCCCAAAATGCTCCTTCAGCAAAACCAAAACTATTTGCAGAACAAGGCCAGTCACAAAAAAACCACTTTCCCAGCTCAGAAATTTTTGGGGGCAAAAGCAACAACGGCTATTAAAATGAAACTGTCTGCCAAGGTATTTTCAAACCAGAGAGCTGCAGATGAATCCAAATGGACCTGTCTCAAAATTGGAGTAAATTTAGACAAACAAACAAATAAATTGAGACTAGCATGAAACTACTTGAAGTGATCAAACCAATCTACATCAGCTGCCTTCCTTCTGACCTGGAAGTACCAGCTTGTAAAAAGATAAAAGATCTCACATTTTTGTCTCGGTACAAGACAGGAAACATTCCTGAAGTCTCAAATATTTCCACAGATCAGAACTTTTAAAATTTTATTATTTATTTACAGCCTCTCATGGTGCTTCTGAAATATCTCCTGCCAATGTGGGATCTGAAATAACTTCGCCTGATTGAGCAGAGGAACCAAGATGTTTTTGTGGTGCATCAGCGAGGTTTGTCAGCTGTCTGGGTCCTGTCGGCGGCTGCAGCCAGCTGATTTAAACTGCATATGCAAATCTTAATTAATTAGCAATTAGGAATGGCAGCTTGTCAGATTGCAAAGCCTGGCACTGAAAGATGTAGACTCTGGCCATGTACTCTCAGAGTGTCAGTCCTTAAGCAGGGCATCATTAAAACCTTTGCGACAGGGATGTGCCACTAAGCCGCGGGCTTTGGAAACGTCCAGCTCAATTTCAAGGAGCGAAAAATTGATGTTAGCCTGTTGGGGAGGGTCTGCCCCAAACTGCCCTGCGTGGGGGGAGAAGGGGAATGTGGGGTTGTGGGTTGCTGTCTCTCCTTGCAGGCCAGGTCTGCGTTCGTGGCTCTCCAGCCAGATGTCCTCTGGGGTGGCCTGGGGACACCAGGTGCACATCCCAGCTTGTACAGGCAGAGGTCTGCCTCTCTGGAGGTCTCATTAGCCCAAATCAGAGCCCAGCTCCCGACCGTGCCACTGCTGGCACTAGCTCAACCCATGCCGATGGAGGGATTTGGCTGCAGATGAGTTTAACTTAGAATCATCTTGGCTGGAGCCGGCGGGTGTTCACGTGGATGTGAACAAGGACAAGGCATTGGGTAGCCGAGCCGGGGCTGTGGTAGTACAACAGGGCACAACGTGGTGGGTATGAACAGGGCAGGGCACGTTTCCCACCGCAGCCTCTTGGCCCCGTGGGAGGAAACGCTCCCCTGCGCCGCTGCAGGCGCTGCCCACATCCAGCTGTTACACAGCTGGGGCCGGTTTCACGGCTCCACCATTCCCAGCATCCCAGTATGTGTAGGAGGTGCTGGGCAGAGGAGACGGGACAGCCAGGGCCTGGATACCCCTGGGAAAGCCACATCTACTCAAGCCCTCTCCAAGGGTTTCTCTCTAAGCTTGTGGCTCATGTCCTCCATCCTGCCGCTCCTGTTAGCCAGCCTGGCTGGATCAAGTCATTTATTTCCCACACAGCCTGAAAACACACAGTTCAAACCAGTTTTTTTGGGGGGCCTCTTCACATTTTCCAACGCATTTTCCAGCAGACATGCAGGCCTTTGGTGCATTAAAGCCCAGTGACCGTTGCATCGGTCCCTCTTGTGCACCCCACGACCTCCCCACATGTCCCCCAAGCCTCCAGGACAACATGATGAAAAATACTGACCGACTTTTCCCCATGAGTCGTTTGAAGTGCTATGCGGGAGTGAGACCACAGCTTTGAGGCAAAGGACAAGAATGGGTGTCCATGTTCACCCACACTTACAGCCTTCACCACCAGAATGGGTCTAGGAGCAATGGTGAGAGCCAGCCAGGGTACATTAGAGAGCCCCACAGGGATGTTATTGTGCTCCTGTGATTTTAATTTCCTTAGACAGGAGGTAACCCATCTCCACAGATAAAAACAGGAACACTACATGAAAAATGCAGACATTATCCAACTAGACACAGTTTCCTCAGCTCTGGGAAGCTCTGAGTGGAGGTAAGTGCACACAGGATTGAAACTTCAGTCTGCTCCGACTTCCTCCTGGGGCCAGAGCTATGTGGAGAGAAAAAAAAAAGATTTACTTCTTCGAGAAGAGGCTTAAAACTCTTTACATATCACTAGGTGCCTGGTGCGGCATGCTGACCAGGTCTATGCATTTCGTCTCATTTCATCTCATTTCGTTAGAGCTTTAATCACTTTAATGACAGTCCTAACATTTCAGGATGGCTCTGGATCAGTGGCTGAGCTCTGAGTGTTTTGCTGCAGAGGAGAGGATGCCAGAAGTTAGACACTGTTCTCAGCTGTCCTGGCATCCCCTCTGCTCTGCACCAGCCTGTTGGGAACATCTCCTGCAGAGATGGAGAGGTGTCCCCCATTGGAAATGGTCCTCTCAGCTCCCTCCTGCCACATTTTCTGCTCGGGCTCTGCACATCGAGCAGAAGGGACCTCGCAGAAGGCTCCTTTGGGTGTTCATGCCTTGAGCAAGACTTGCAAAAAAAGATTGCGAAAATAAAGGCAGCTTAATTCGGAGCAGGGGGAGGCACAGGGGAGACGAGAAAGGTCTCCAGCCACATAAAAGGGAGCTGCAAAGAGGACTGGAATAGGCAGGGCTCAATTCCACTGGGCACAGACAAAAACAATTGCAGGCACTCAGCGGGGAAGGCATTAGGGGACATTTTCCAATGATACGGGCAGCGTAGCGCAGGAATCAGTTGCCGGGAGGAGGTAGGAGGTCTCATCAGCTGTTTTAAAGAAGCAGTTAGCCCCGTGCCTGGCTGGGCAGTGCTGGGCTGAGCTCGGCGCCAGAGCATGGGGCTGCTGGCTTCCCACAACCGCTGCTGCCAGCACCACAACCTCCCCAAAGCAGAACGTGCCCGAAACCCACAACAGAGAGGAGACAGCCCCCTTGGCCCTGCTTCAGCACCTGCAGTTCAGGGCGGGCAGGGAGCAGGTGATGTTGTGTCTGCAGTGGCATCCTACAGGTCCTGTTAATCACGCTGAAATAATCAAGCCTGGGGAGTCAAATGCATTAAGTGCTAATTGCAGGCATCGCTAACCCTGCAGGGGCTCTGTGTCCCCATCACCAGGCTCAGCCCCAAAGGCAGGCAGCCTGGCACCATGAAGGGAATGTGACAGCCCTAAGCGTGATGTGCCGACCTCCTCACCCCGTGGCTGACACCTCTCTTCTTCCTCGCTCGAGGGTACTTGCAGCCTCCCGGACACATGCACAGTGCACTAATCGAAGGATGTGCTAATATTGCTGAATTAGCCTCCCCGTGGGCTCCTTCCATGACCTTGGGCATCTTTCTCGATTCCCCCTCCCAGGGAGGATGGTGTTTGGCCAGAGCCCGGCACAGGGCAGGCTGTGAGCCAGACCTGCAGCGCTCTGATCCGACACGGTATTGTGTGTCCATGTGGTGGAAATGCGTGAAACGCTTGAATCCTGCCAGCATTTCTCTTCTGCCTGCCTGTTTCAGCTCTGCCCATCTCCTCCCAGGGCTCAGCACTGCAGCAGATGTGGAGCAATCTTGAAGTGACAGGACAGTTAAAGACAGGAAGCTCTAATAAGATGAGATGAAATGCTGAAAATCAGTCCTCTGAGCTGCACCACACACCTCCTGAAATGCAAAGAGCCCTCTCTAAGGAGAAGCAAATCTTTGTCATTTTTTTCTCCCATGGTCTCAGTTCCGCACCAGCACCAGAGCAGGTTTCCATTTCAAAACTGATCTTTCTCTCAGCAGAAGAGGGGCAAAGCCAGCACACAAAACTGAAGGCACAAAAACTAGGAATACGAAATCGTGCATCAAAGCAGCAGAAGTACCTGCGTGTCTCATCACTGCATGCAGACGCCCAACTCCCGGGTAGTCACTGACCCCATCTCACAATTCACACTCACCATATAGACCTCATTGCAAGCAGCGTGCCTCAAAACGCTTATTTAATTGCCCGATATTCATCTCTTTATGAATTGCTAATTACTATGATCTTATTTGTATTTTCACTAAATAGATGCCCAAACAGCATCATTCTGCCATGCTACTTGCCAGGCCTTTTACTGAGTAGTGGCTGCACATCTCCTTTTCCAAGTGAATTTTATCCCTTGCATTAGCGGCTTTACAGACAAGGCTTTGAGCATGGAATAAATTAACTCATTAGCCTCAAATAATCCAGTGGCCAAACCAGGTCACTTTTCATGGACTGTTTTCTAGGGCGTACTGTCCTGGCAGCAGCTGCAATCAAGAGGGTAGGATATTTTCTTGGTGACTGTCCTGGGGATCTCCCCACACGTGCACCAGCTTTAGCCCTCAGGGAAAGACCCAGCAAGCTTAGATTGAAAGCTGGCCCCACATTTCTCCAGCAAAACATTTTCACTAGAAAAAAAGGACAACTGGAAGCCAAACGCTGCAGCTCAGGCCAGGCAAAAAGGGGGCTGCCTGCAGTGTGGTGATGGGTTACGAGAAGGAATTTCTGAGCCTTACCTGCCCCTGTTTATGTGTGTGAGGTGGGGTCAGAGTCATCACCTGTGATATATTTTATCCCCTCCTTCAGGTCACGTACCCCCATGTGCCAGGGGAGACCCCTGACCGAGGCCATATCCCAAGACCTTTTCATCTTTCTTGCCAATGGAGCCCCAGGGACATCCGCGACGTTTCTCCTCTTTTACATTCAGCTCCAAAGCAAGCTGTTTGTTTGCAGGCTGGTAAGGGCAGGAACTCAGCCTGTGGCCAGCCAGCTCCCAGCCTGACCCCCAGCCAGAGCTCCATACCAATTGCTCTGCACAGGCTTTTACGGCTCTTTCGGCTGCACTCAGCTTTGATTGTGCCTGATCAAAATGCACACGGCCAGCTTTGATAATCACTGATGATCAGGAGCTTTTAGGAGGCAAGTGACGGGGCTAGTGCTAGCTTGATGGATTGGGTCATTAGGAGCAGCTGTTTCCCTCCTTGACTTGCTTTTAAAAGGGAATTTGTAGGATTATTTTTTTTCCCCTTGCTCCTCTGGGAAGCTTTGTGAGGGTGTTTTGGGGGTCTCCGGCTATTGTGCCCCCTTAAAAGCATGAGGGTATGCAGAGGGAGGTCAGTGTTGTCTTGCTGTGTCCTGGCTAGCATGCACAGCGGTGGCTTTGAATGGTAATTTCTGCATAAAGCAGCTGCTGGCCCTGCTGGTGCTCAAAACGCTCTCCAGGCTGCGAGCGGAACATCTTTGTCGTCACAGCCCCTCGCGGTGAGGACAGAGGTGCAGGGGGATTAGAGGCAGTCTCCGGTGAGGTGTTCTTGCTCCTGATCTCTGCCTGTGTATCTGGGTGGGCTGGAGGCATGAAGGGTTCCTCTGTAGTGGCCCAGCTGTGTGCATCCCCTGGGGATTTGGGAGCAGGGGGCTGCCGGTCTTGCAGCAGCCCCCACTCCGTGGCCGGGGGGGGGATGCTGTGCCAGATCACCTGCCTTCCTCAAGGAAGAGCTGCGGTTTTCTAGATGAGACTTCAGCCCCTCCAGTACCGGAAAATGTCTGTAATTGTCACCCACCAATAGAAAAGAGTATAAACAAGGTGGTCGTAAATACCCCCTTGCCCTGGAGAAAAACCGAGCTGCTGCCAGCAACTAGTGAATTCATTACCAACCCCAGGATGTGTTTCCAGCCCATTTCGTGCTGCCTTTCCCTGGCCTCCTTGGGGTCTCTGACCTGTGGCTTGGGAAGCCCAGAGAGGTGGTACAGCCCCAGCATCGTTGCCAGTGTGACTGTCCCCAGCCTTGAGGGATGTCTTCAGCAGAGCCAGCAGCACCCATGACTAAGAGCTTTGCCCTGTGCCAGGACCTGCTGCTGTGAGGGGAGCAGCCTGTGTGTCTCCAGCCATCACTGGCTTCTCCAGAGCTTGTTCCCACCCTACAGATAGAGCCAGGGATCTGCTGCAGCAGCTGAACCTGGGAAGGGATGGCACCAACCAGCCTCCAGACCCTGCTGGGCTGCAAAACCCCAAGGAAAAGCGAAGCCGTATTTAGAGGAACCCATCAGAGATGCTATGACAGCTTGCTCTGCCTACAGAGATTTGTCAGCCCTGGGATAGAGGCAAGCTGAACTTCTTTATACAGGCACAGTAGGCATTTCTGCTGTGGTAGGGCTGAATGCATCCTTGGTGCGGTTCATCCTCAGATGTCCCCCTGGTCTCTGGGGATGGGTGTGCAGATGAGGTTAATCGTAGGTGCTAAGTATCTGCCTCCCTGAGGACACCTTGTTCAGCCCTTCCTGCTCTGCTGAGACGCCATCAGTTTAGGAATTAATTAGAAATGTGAGTGGGAAAAAAAAATCATTTTGTTTAATAAAAAAAAGAAGGGCAGGGGGGAGAGAGAGAAAAAATTTGCCAGACCCATACATTAAAAACAAATTATGCTCAGCAGGCAGGTGAGCCAAGGCCCGCCAGGCAATTGGGAAGGCAGCGTGCAGGCGGTAATTGAAAAAAGTGAGACGCAAGCGAACCGCTTATGTGCCGGCATAATAACTCCCAACACGCGCATACAATCACGAAGTTAACAACTGGCAGCGGTGGCCAGAGCAGGAACGGGAGCTGCTCGGTGCTGTGTCCTGGGGACCCTGCTGCCCCCCGGCCACTGGGCTGGGGTCTGTGTGACTGGGACTGGGATGCGGGATTCCTCACGGGGCTCCTCTCTTGGCCCTGATGAACGTCAGATCACCCCCGGGGTTTGTTGAATGTCTGTGAGTTAGTGCCGGGCCTCCCTTTATAGCCCAGATTATGGGTTATTACAGAGCGTGAGCGTTAAACGCCTGCTGCAGGAGGAATGCCGTTGTCCCTTTGCAATCGGCTGCTGCTCTTTCCAGTTCCTGCCTTGGGGAAAGCCCTGGCATCTCATCCTGCTCTGCTCCTCCCCGACGTCCCCACTGTGTCCAGCCTCAGGCATTGCCCAGGAGACACTTTGTCCCCAGGGAAAGCCACTGAGCTGTTCCCAGCCACCTGGGAGTTGGGGACAGCCTCAGCCAACACCTTCCCTAAGGCTGCCAACCCTAGCTAGCAGAAGAACTGAATGCATGCAAGCATGCAGCCCCTTTCCTGGGCGGTTGTGGCCGGGAGACAGTCCTCCTCTAGTGTCAGAGATTTCCTTACTGTGTGAGCTCAGGAAGCACAGTGAGGACATTCTTCATGCCCCGGGGTCCCTCTCTGCAAGGGAGAGGGACCAACCTGCCTGCTGCAGGGCGGGCAGGTGTCTTGCTATGGAGTTGAGCCCCTTCTGGCTCCTATGCCCAGCAGGGCTGGAGATGCAGGGGAGCCTGTTGGTCTCCTCCTCTTCACTTCCTAATCTCCAGGTAGCCTTGAGAAACAAGGGCAGGGTGGGGATGGAGTGGGGTCCGGGAGTGTTTTCCATCTTACTGCTTTGGTTGGGTCATGTCTACACGTTGGCAATCGGCATGCAGTCAAGCCAACCAGAGTTCGCACCAGTGAGTGCAGAGCATCTGCATCACATGGAGTACGGCAGCTTCTCCACTTAATGGTTAGTCTGGCCCGATTCCCATCCTAGCCCCTCTTGCCAGGATTCTTGCGCACAGGAGAGGTTATGTTTAACCCCAGCCACTGCTGGTAATCCCTTCTCTAACCCCATTCCCACCTTCTCCCATGGCTCCCTCCCTCACAGTTCTTCTGTGACCATTTCACGGCTCCTTTATATTGCAGGCTCTGTTGCTTTGATTGCTTCGCATCCAGTGGGTCAACGAAAATCAGGAGTCATTTATAAGAGACGCTGTACGTGCAGGGATCATCCCTGCCCTAGGAGCCCACAGCTAGCTCGACAGACCACGGTTTATCCTGGGGTGGGGGGGAACAGAGACATGGAGAGAGGTGGTAACTTGCCCCGTGTTGCACACAGGACCCTGCGTGAGGAGCACTCCCAACCCCGGTGCAACCACGGCTCCACGTAAAGCAAGTGGAGTGCTAAAAACAAGACAAACTAAGCACAGCTGGCATAAAATCCATGCAGTACATTGAACTGTAATGATTCTGACAATAAAGCAACCCAATAAATATTATGAAATGAAAACAGCCCTCCGGGAGCGTTTGCTATCGATTGCTGAGAGCTGGCATTTGTGCAGCAGATTACGTGCGAGACAGGTTCGCTCTGCCTTTTCTTCTTTCCCTTTTAAATGCAGAATGAAAAGAGCTCTCTGGAGTGCGTGTTGGAGGGAGACCCCCTCCCTCTTGCGCTTGGGCGCTGTCGGAAAGGGAGAAAAGGAGGCGAGCGAGCCGGGGAAGGCTGTGCAGCAAGAGGGAGAGGAATGTGGGGATGCAACTCCTGTCCCTGCAAACGGTGACAGCTCTGCTGGTGTCCCTCCTTCCCAGCCTGCAGAATTAGGGATCCCCCTCCATCCCCGAAACATTCATATCCCCATGGCTGATGCAGGATGTGGGTCTCCTGCCCCAGCATGGGGCGAGGGGAGCTGGTTGGTGTGTGAGGCTGAGCAGTGGGATCTGAAGTGGGTTTGTCTACACTGGGAGGGACTTGGCATGGTGGGAGGGGGATGCTTTTCATTAGCACCTTGCAAAGCTGCAGCTCTGACCTTCCTGCCTCCCTATCCCTTACTCAAACATCGATGACTATAAATGGTCCGTGCCTGGTTTGTCACATGGACCAGCTCTCAGCTGGGTCCTGTTGGGTTGGTGCTGTGAAGATGGGAGCCGTGATCTGCTCCGGGTCATTGCTTGGGACCTCACCCAGTTTCCCTGGTTTTTGCCTGCCATGGCTCTAGTCATGGTGTCCACACTTCACCACCACCACCACCTGGATTTTCCTTTCCCGTTTACCCTGTCCTCCTTTTCTCTCAGTGCCCCATGGGATGCCCAGCTGAGCCAGCCCTCCTTTCCCTGGTCTGATTATCTGATGCTGTGCGAGCAGAGGGTATGAGCTAGGGATCGCGTGGCACAGGAGGTCCCTGCTTCTGCTCCCTGGCCAGTGCCGATCATGCATCTGGGCATCCAAGCCAGGCTCTGGCCTCCCTCACGCACAACCCTGAGCTCCAGGACCTGTGCTCCCCAGGTTTCACTAGCTCCTGCCTGCTGCTGCTTGAATCCTCTCCAGCTGGCTAATTAACCCTGTTCCCCGTGAGAGCCTTTCTGCTCCCTCTAATTACAGGAACACCAGCCTCTGAGACAAGTGTGATGCACTGGTCCCTACCTGTGGTTTCTAACAAGGAAGGGTAAACTCACAGGACGTGAGAGGGGGTAAGGGAATTCTTTACAAGTTCAAGATGTGAATCAGGTGGGCAAAGTGCCTTGTCTGGTATCAGGAGCAGGATCCATTGGATGAAGCTAGGCGGAGCCAGGTTTTGAAGTAAACAAGTAGTCCTTCCAGCACTAGGCACTGGATGTTCAGCATCCTTGTCACGGATGCTAAAAGCTTACCTGCACTGCAGGGGAGACTGGACAATTTTATAGAAAAAAGAGGTTCATAGTTACACGGGAATTAACGTCTTGCTCAGGAAGCCCCTGAGCTGAACGGCCGTTCAGCAAGCACCCAAACAGTGGCAAAAGAGGGCCATTGCCAGTGAACCTCCGAGCTGAACTGGGCTCCACACTGCTCCTCAGCTGGTCCTTCTCCCCTTCCGCCTTCAGCTATCAGCAAAATCTTTTCTTCTCCAGGCTCGAGGCAGAGCACCAAGCACTGAGAGTCGTTGCTTGGGCACTCCTGGCATGTTTGCCATGAATAGCTCTGTATAAAAAGAAATACATTTAAAAGCCGCTGCAACATAGCAAGAGATGTCCTAGAGCGTGTGTTATCTCATCAAGCACACCCAGACTGAGCTCGGCTCTTTCACTAGCCTTGTTTTTCCAAGCAGCAGCCGATTGCGATTTACAAAGTGACATCTCCTGACCTCCTGACCTCTGGGTTCTTTTTTTTTTTTTTTATGCTGTTGTGGTTTTTTTGGTGGTTGTTGTTGTTTTTCACTTCAGAGAGCTCTCCTGCAAACAGCTTGAACAGGAATGAAAAAGCAAAAAGAAAGAATAGTTATCTCTCATTGGGGAGATAGGATAAAATAGCTCCATCTATTGCAGGCACTTTGTAGACCAATGTTATGACCGACTGCTGGATGCATGACAAGAATGGGCCCGACTCTGCTCTCAGATATTTACCAGAATAAATTTGAAGTATCTGTGCTAGAGTCAATAGTTATTACGCTGGATTTTTATCAGTGTGAGTAATAGCAATTGAAGGTTTTTTCAAGGCATTTTAAAAAAAAACAAAACACATTCCTGCTGGCTATAGAGATACACTTTGCTAACTGGAAATAATCATATGCATTTTGATATCAGCATCTGCTAAATAAGTCCAGAGCTGTGTATTAATGAGGGCGCTGCAAGAACTTTGGAGGACAGGCTCAGAATTCGAAATGACAGGGATGGATTGGAGTGAGTGTCTGGAATCAGCCAGACGAAATTTAGTACAGAGAGCACAGGGTGCCACATTTGGGAGGGATAAATGAATGCACGAATGCATAGACAGGAGGACCTGGAGAGGCAGCGGGATGGCAGGAAAGGATCAAGGGGTTGAGACGGATCACTAACTTAGCATGAGTCAATAGTGTGATGGTTTAGCAAAAAGGGCAGCTCACCTCCTGGGATGCATTAATGTTGGATGTTGGATGCGAGCCATGGAAAGCTGCAATTCTGCTTTGTCTGAGCCATGTCCAGGTCTGGGCACCGCAGCTGAGGGCACCTGCAGACAAACCAGGGAACAGCAGTGGGTTTGAACAGAGAGATGCTAAAGGGGGCCAGAAATCGACGTTTCCTTCCTGAGAAAACACCTGTTTTTTGGAGGCGGGGGCTGGGGGTGGATGGAGGGGGTGGGGGTGAGGAATGAAGGGCATTGGTTTCTGAAGAGATCAGCCCACTTTTGATAACGGACCTCAGGCTCATCTGAGTTTGACTCTATGGGACAATGGCTTCACTGCTTGCTATTTCTGTCCCTCAGACCCTTCTCCCAGGTCATTAGAATTCTATGGGATCCCATCCTTTGACATTGCAGGTTTCTTTTGGGGATGTCTTATGATGAAGAGCAAACCATCCTCACCTCCTTTTTTGCAGGTTATCTCCATTCCCACTTGCATTCCTTGGGCTCACCCAGATGCCCAACGAGAAATGGTCTCCCTGACTGACTTATGGACAGGGAACTTGGCTTTGGTGTTCATGCTCCGGGCTTTCCCACCGCTTTATTCCCTTTAAAAACTAAGAGACTTGTAAAAGGGGCTTCTGGGCCAACAACTTAGCTCGTTTCTGAGACTCTAAGTCTGAGGAAAAGGGTAACCCTGAGCAGCAGATACCATGTCTCTCCTACTGCCCCTGAGACCTGTGTTCAGGATCCCAAGGACAAATAGCAGTAAAATACAGAACAGCTATTTAGATATGGAAGTAGACCCCCCTTTCCCGCCGGAGAGCAACTGGCTCCCCGCTTGCAGAAAAACCTGTGAAGTTGCTGGGAGGCTGCACAAACGGTTCATTATCTGCTGCTTGATGAAAGCAAGAGGCAGACTTTTCCACACAGACTCCTTCCTCTTTGCAATGCGTTGTGCATACTGGCTTCTGGGTGACATTAGCGTTCAGGCGGGTGTGTGTACACCAGAGGAATACGGGAATGCCGAACGTATGCTAGAGTGGCAATAGAGCCTACGGATTAAGCTCTTCTTCTGGTGATATTAGGGCGAGCCTGCAGGAGGTCTCTTGAAATCAGAGGGGCAGATTATCTTGATAATAAAAGCAATCAAAATCTGTCCTGTCCCGGATATTTCAATGACACCGCTGACTGCATGAGTGTCAGGGATGTGCAGCCGGGGATGTGGCTGCCGCGGGTGTGGGCAGGGTTTTTCGCCGGGTTTGTGGCAGTGCCTGGGGATCTGTCCCCGCAGAAGGACGGAGGGTGGGCAGGACGACCTGTGCCCCCACCCAACCCGACACCACGGTGCCGCTACGCGGGGTGGGCAAGGCACCACGGCAGCAGGGCAGCATGAGACTGAGTGCCCACCTTGGGAAAAGAGCAGCCTACAGCGTGGTTTGTCTCCACCAGCAGTGGCTGAAATATGTTTTATGAACCATCTCCCCAAAGGTTTTCTTTGCCCCTTCCCTTAATTGTGCCTGCCTCCCCACTCCTGCATGGAGGGTGCCAATGCATGTCGCTCCTCTGCAGGGTCCCAGCACCCCAGGCACAGCCCAGCACCCCACCCTGACCTCGACAAGCCCTCCTCATCACTCCTCCTCCTTGCCAGCGTCCTGGCACTGCTACCACAGCCCTCTGGGACATGCCTCTGGATGGCAGACCAGCCTGCCCTCATCCAGACACCCATGTCATGCATGGCACCCTGCAAATGCCATCTCACCAGCCCCATAGCCAAGGTAGGGGGCCTGCAAGGGAAAGGGTCCCTCTCAGACAATTTGATGGGCCTGGAGGATACTCAAGAAGGTAAGTGTGTCCTCTAGGAGCCACCTCCTAACACTGCCTGGCATCGAGGGTGCTGCCTGGCTGTGCAGGGTCAGGGCACACTGAAGAGGCTGGTTGGGCTCCAGCAGTCCCAGTTGCATCCCAGCTTGCATCTTTGTGGTGCCGTGTTTGCCTTCCTGGCCATGCCTTCAAAGCAATGCATCTCTGTGCCCTCCCACATGACACCAGCCCTCACCTTACCCTCTGGGTGCTGGATGCTGAATAATTCACCCTGTTCTCCACCGGTTTGATGATACCTCCTCAATCCCCAGCTGTGCAGGCTGCAGGTGTGTTATTTATCTGCCTCCTCAGCAGCGTTTTGGCCTTAGCTGGGTTTTATCAGGATAATTGCCTGGCTGAGCTGGGGAGAGAAGGCTGGTGTGGGGGTACAGAGCCAATAAACCCTGACTAGTCAATACCAATAAACCCTGACTAGTCAATACCACCTGCCCTGTCCCGCCAGCCCCAGACAAACAGGCTTGCAGGGCAAAGAGCGCACAATCCGGCGTGTGATGGGAGCTGATAAAAATCAGCTCTCGCACAAGCCAAAGCGCTCAGATGCCCGCTGCTTAACAGGGCTCGTGAGCAGCGTCTGAAGTGCTCGTGTTCAGATGAGACACGTCCTCTTCAGAGGGCTGCACTTCCCTGTTGGCTTCGCCTTTTCATTCCTCCTTCCCTTTTTTTTTTTCTCTCTGTCTGTCCGTCTTTTTTTTTTTTTTTTTTTTCATAGAACTTTAGAAATGAGGCCAGCGCTGGAATACACATGCCACTTATTTTGAAGGAATAGGAGACAGGACGCCCCATTAAGCATTGGAAGGGTGATGCCTCCAGAATGCCCTGTCCTGTCTGCCAGGCAGGGCCATGGGGGCTAATGTCAGCCCCACATATTGCTGGAGGGGTACACAGGTACAACCGCTGTGTACACACACACACACGCACAGAGGTGTGCACAGGCACCTGACAACAGCCCTGCGCACCATCCCTCACACCAACCCATGTATGCAAAAGCTGTCACCCGCATTCCCTGTCATATCGCCGTTACTGAGTGAACACATCGCCAGAGCATCCCTTTGCACCCAAACACACGTCTCCAGCCTACAGAGCCTGTTGCTTGAATGTTTTGCTGTACTTATCACACACACACACACACACACGCACACACTGTCCACCTCTCATGCATTTCTTCAAGCGAACAGAAGAGCGCACGCAGAGGCATGGTCTCCAGCACGCCATTACCTGGGCACAGTAATCCTCCCCAGCGCTGCCTCACAGGCAGCTGCTGCTGCGTACGCACACAATCTCGCCTCCGCCACAACATCCCGCCCCAGCACAGCCCATAGAGACGGTGCCATCCTGCACCCCATCTCCCACCCGTGCACCCACCACCCTGACCCACGGACGCGCTCATGGGGCCAACCCCCAGGCTGCCATTTGCTCTCCAGCATCCCTGCCCGCTCTGCGGCTGCCGTGAGGAATCGCTGCTCCGTCCCTTATTAGCAAGGAAAGCAAAACTAATCAGGAGCAGCGGCAGCTGCCACAGGTCCTGCCTGTGCAAACAGGAGAGCTGGACGAACCCTGGGCGCTACTCGCAGCCAGGTCTGCCGGGGCCTGGGGTGCCGCTTTCACGGTTGAAATGAGAATTGCTGCAAACCCGAGTTTCATTTTTGTCTCGTAGGCTGCACACACAAGGGTGTCAAAGGTCCAGCTGGGAGCAAAGTGTGAGGCAGAGATAAACCCCCTGTTTATTTACCAACAGAGAGATGGCAGATCTTGCTCTTCTCCTCTGAAAAACAGAGCTGGTGAATGCAAACCAGGGAGGGCAAGCTCTGAGGGGCAGGCTATGAGTCTTACTATGGCTGGTTTGGCATCTTTTGGACAGGATTTCCTCCAGCAGACTCCCCAAGCAACTTCCACTGGCCGCTCTGACACACCAGCAGGAGCCGCAACGGGTTGCTGCTGCCGGTTGCCAGTGACCCCCCCCCCAGCCCCAGCATCCCCCGAGGGCTGCCCATGTCTCTGAATCCTGCACCAGCTTTCCTAATGCACCTTGTCCCCACCTTGCAGCAGCTCTGCCTTGTTCCCTCCCTTCTCGGCTCTGCTGGAACATCTCGGCACCCCTGTCTCCCTGCAGGTCCCCATCCCTCGCACTCCTGGCCATGGGCATCGAAGTGGGGACAGTGGAGCATTAGACGCTACATGCTGCAGGAAAGGGAGCCTGGCAACCAGGTGGAGCTTAATCAGGGCTTCCGAGTGATCTGATTCTTGCTGTTTCCTTTTGTCCCCTGTTTTTCTCCCAGCGAAGGGACCCCTGACCTTGGCACTGTGTTTTTCAGCAGCCGCTGCCTTTGATTCCCTGTACCAGGGATGCAGTCGCCTCCGCACCCAGGTTTGCCGGCAGCTGGCTTTCTGGGACCGCGTGTTCTTGCGGTTTGATCTCCTTTGCTTTGAGCCTCTGCAGCAAAAAACACTTGAGCTGTGCTGCGAGGAATTCCTCAAAAGAAAGGAGGGGAAACATCACCTGGGTAGGTCAAGTCACTTGGCTCATGAACGGGCTGCCTTCCGTGCAGCGCTCAGCCGGTGCTACCACACCGTGCCGGGAAGCCCCGAGCAAAGATGAGGACCTGTTGTCTTTTGGGCAGGTAGATCTAAAGGGAGGGAAATCCACACAGAAAGGGAGTCTGGGTGTAGGATCAGGCATTGAAATTGGAGCTCCTGCCGCAACCTGAGGATGCTTCTCTTGCCCCTGTAGCCACCGTGCACGGGATGTGTGTCGCGCAGCGTAACCTGCCTGCTACGGTGGAGCCCTGGGCGTAATGTGAGGGTGATATAATCCTCTGGGGGGTGGAGAGGTTGTGGGTTCTGCTGTGGATACCATGTGTAAGCCCTGGGTTTCAGGGCACGGTGTCAGCAGCCCCCAGATGGGATTGGGATGGGGAAACCGGGCAAGCTGAGTTGGGAGGTGGAAGCAATGTGATGCTGAGCTCCCTCAGCCTGAGAGGGGCAGGTAACGTCCCTCTGTCCCCTCTCTTCTGGGGGTAACTGAGTCCCAGGGCCATCAGTGCTGTGCTTCAGCTGCTCAGTCCCCAGCTCTCCTCCATCTGGAATGGGGTGGATGGGCACACGCCACAGCCATCTCCCCCCGAGCATCCTGGCAGGTTGGTGTGCTGCATGCCACCCCAGTCGTGTGCACGAGATGCCATTTTCCATGGTTTCATGCATCTATAAGACAGGTGTTCTCCAGCAGCGGGGAGAGATTTACAACAGCTTATCTCTCTTTCTAGACGTGCGAAGCAGCTCTGATGCAGTTTGGGCATTGTTTCTCCCATCAGCAAGCAGAGAAAGCGGAGTCAGGATGCCTGCGCTCCCAGCTGGGATATGAAAGCACTGCCGAGAGAAAAGGCTGGGCCTGGGGAATTACAAAAAGATGTCTCCAAAGTCCATCAGTACCATCCTGGGAGAGAAGCTGCTGAGACCCGACATGGGTGGTCTTCAGCCTGAATACAGTTCAGCTGCATGAAAGCCCTGGGGCTGGCCTGACCCGGGTCCCAGCCACCATCTCCTGCCAGAAAGGACAAAGTTCCCCGTGCAACATCTCGTTTGGTTGCAGCTACTTCTGGGGTGAGGCAGAGCGGTTGGTGGGGCAGCCGCAATAGCCCAGGGGGTGTAGGCAGGGGAGACAGGCAGGGCAGGCAGGCAGGGGAGGCAGGGAGGAGGGAGGGGATGAGGGAGGAGAGCAGGCACACCGGGGTGGGGAGGGAATGGCAGGGGAGAGCTGAAAAATGGAAAAGGCAATTAAGACGCAAAGAAAGAGGAAAGCGAGACCTAAAAGGTAACTGACTAGAAAATTAAAATTATTCAGCTACAGAAAATAGATCTAATGGCTCCAATGCGATGCGGTCCCCAGCAGACCAGCACAAACAGCACGTGAGTGGGAATTTCCTTAAAGGTTCCGGAGACAGAGAGGAGCCCCAAGTCCCCTGGGGTCTCCAGAAACCACTTTCCTCCGTGCTTGCAAGAGTGGGCTCCTTCCAGGCTCCCTCCGTGCTCCTGCCTGTGCCCTGGTTTCCTGCAGACGCCAGGTCCCTGGCTGCAAAACGGCTCTCCCTAAGGTGGGCCAGGCACATTTGTCCCCATGCCACAGGTAGTGACTTCAGCACACATGGCCAGGCTGTGCAGGTGCAGGAGGCCACGTGGGTTCTTTGACTGCTGGGCAAAATGCCTACGCTATGTCTTGTGGGGTTAGTTACCCCAGCCTCATGCTATACCTTGTGTCTGCTCTTTCTGAATTGCAGCCTGCATTTTTTTTGATGTTTCCTCCAATTTGCTGGTACTATTTCAAATTCTAGTCCTGTCCTCCCCAGTACTTACAATCCCTCCACAGCTTGCTGGTGCCTATGGATGGAAGATGTACCCACCCTCTGCTTCCCACCACCTGGGCCATCACCAAAAGCATTAGCCAAGAGGTGACAGCCAGCACCCGCCCCATTCACTGGGCTCATCGTGAGACTAATGGGAAAGAATAAGAAGCATCCTTACTGAAAGAGAGAGGTGGGGACCAGGGCTGGGGACACCAGGAGGACAGGGAATGTGAGCACTGGCGCTGCCAAGGGCTGGTGCCAAGGCTGAGCCAGGCTGTGCAAGTTGCTGGAAGGATACAAGCTTGTGCAGAGGGGGAATGCAGAGGTTCACCGTTGGTCTGGAGGAGCTATTTCCATCTCTTGCTGATGACCCCACTCTGGAGAGGACCCAGGAGCGTCCTGCACAGAAGGCACAACCCAGCTGCAAGGAGAGGGAAGCATAAACCATGTCCAGGGAATCGTAAAGGGACAAGAGACAGTCCCAGAGGGCGGGAGAGCAAATGGCCTGGCCACCCCACTCCATTCCTCCTGCCATCTCTGCTAAAAGAGGGATGTGGGAAGATGGGTTGTGTTCACCGGCAGGCATCACTAGTGCCAACTGTCCTGATGCCCTTGGCAGCAGCCACTGTAAGGATGGATATGAGGACAGCCTCTCCTCCTCTTAAGGTAAACATCACAGGGTGCTCTGCAGTGGCTGTGGAGGGTCATCTTACCCCCCCCCCCCCACCTTCCCCAGCATTTCTTGCCTAACTCCTTGTTCTGTCTCTGTTTTCATCCAGTCTGGGCTCCCAGCTGCTTGTCTCCTGAAGGCATGCTGAGAAAACATTGCATATTATAGGATGAGAAACAGTAAACACAGGTTTCTTGCTAGTTTTCCACTTGTTTTTATTCTGTGAGCATCAGCTAAAGCCATGGGGATAGGGTATTTAATTAGAGTGTTGTCTTTCACCTACCTTTAGGCTCTGTAGGGTCTTTTCAGGGCAATCCCATTCCAGTGAGGTTCAGGAATGTCTTCACTGGGGAAGCGATGGGGGCACATCCCTACAATGTCTTGACCCTGCTTAGCACAGCTTGTGCCTTGGGGTTATGATTCAGAAGGGGGTGGGATGCCAGCTGGAGGACAGGGAAATCCCAAATCTGTCCCGGGGCTGTTTTTGGGCAGGACTTAGATCCTGGGACAGATCCTGCCTGGGTCCATCGGATCCCAGTGGATTCTCTCTCTCAGACAATAATGCCGCATAACTCAATTCCTCTTTAGTATCATGTCCCTGAAAAAAATGCCTATAATTTGCGCTCAATGCATTGCAGCATCTTCCCCTGGAGGGTTCCCAGGCTCTTTACGCACTCTAATTAATAATGATCTCCCTTACCATCGCATTTATTTATTTATTAGGCACCAAGGGGCAGGCATGCTGCTTTGCAGACAAAAATACCCTACATCCTTTCAGCGGTGCTGGTGGAAGCTGGAAGTCTTGCTTTGAAACCAAAATCGCGGCCCAGAGTCTGAACAAGGAGACCAGATGGTGCTGAGGCTGCAGCCCGGGGTCTCATCCTGCAGCTGGGCTGAGCAGGGCTGAGCAACCTGCTGCTCTGCCCAGGCTCAGGTGAGCAATGCCAAGACCCCACCAGGGATGTCATGGGGCTCTTGCGTGGAGCCTGCAGGCTGGTGGGACCACGGCTGTGTGACCCAGCCTGTCTCCCAGGGCTGCATCCAGTGATGCTCAGGCACATCCCACCTTTTGTATGGATGAATCATGGCCTAAAAATCTGTTGAGGTTAATTCCACCATAGGCTTGCAGAAGTCATTGGTTATGAATCCACCTGAAGCCCTGCAACACCCTTTGCCTTATCATGCACAGAAGCAGGCAGCCGTGCCTGGGAGGGCTGGCGGACACCCCAAGGGTGGCCTGGCTCTGAAGTGGGGTCAAGTCTTGCCAAAAAGCAAACACTTTTGTTGCAACCCAGTTCCTACAGCTGGTCTGTCCCTGCTTCGTCCTTCCCCCTCCATGTAACTCTTCCTTGGGAGAGGAGGGAAGGTGCTGCATGGGTACCCACCAGGCTGCAGAGCAGGCAGTGCCTCTGGCAGGGCTTTTAACCCCACCGTGCCCCTGGCAGGGATGATACTGCCCATCTCCAGGTTGAATACCGCTGCAAAGCAGTGGCTCAACCCTTCCAGGCTATTTGGAAACAGAGAGGTGGGAGGAGGGCAGCCGATAAGCCAAGAGGTACGGGATGCCCGGTAAGATTTATTGTGTTGTGTTTTCAATTTGCACATCGACACAAGACAAACAGATGAGGTTTCAGTACAGCCAGCTCAATTAATCAGGGCTTTGACAGCTGTGAAGCTGGACATTATTAATCCCTTTTGCAGACAGGCCGAAGGGGTAATAATTACACTTTCCCCAAAAATAATAAGAAAGGACATTTCTCCTGCTGCCCCTCCTCGCCCTGCAAGAACGTTTTCTAATTGCAGTCCCTAATACTGTTATAGGAATGGCAAAAATACTTCAGCTCACCCATTGCTTGCAAAATGGGAAACAAAACACAGAAGCATCAGATCCCAAGAATATTTTCCTTGGGGCTCTGAGATGCATAGGGATGAGGCATCCAAAGCCAGGCCCCTGGGAGGTAAGAGCTGAAACATTTCCCTGTGCACTTGTAGCCACGGCAAGTGGATGCTGCAGTTTGGAACACCCTGGACCCATCCCCGTTGGGGTGTGTGGTCTAATGGCAAGGCTGTGTGTTTGGGATGCATGTCAGGGAGCCGTGGGATGCATCCACAACCTCTGAGGGCACAGAGGCTTGTGAAGGTCTGCAGTTTACCTGGACATAGCAACTGTGTGACCTGGAGATGCTGGTGGCTGAGCTGTCAGCCCGGTCCTAATGGAATACAGAACCACAGAATAGCAGGGATTGGAAGGGACCTTCGAAGATCATCTAGCCAAAGCAGGGTCATCCAGAGGGTCATCCCTGGACAGGAATGCGTCCAGGGAGGTTTTGAATACCTCCAGAGATGGAGACTCCACCATCTCTCTGGGCAGCCTGTTCCAGTGCTCTGTTAACCTCAAAGTAAAGAAGTTTTTCCTCATGTTGGGATGGAATTTCCTGTGTTCCAGTTTGTGCCCGTTGCCCCTTCTCCTGCCGCTGGGCACCACTGGAAAGAGTCTGGCTCCATCCTCTTGACACCTGCCCTTTAGACATTCGTAAGCATCGATGAGATCCCCTCTCAGTCTTCTCCAGGCTAAACAGACTGAGGTCTCTCAGCCTTCCCTCACAAAAGAGGTGCTCCATTCCCTTAATCATCTATGTAGCCCTCTGTTGGACTCTGTCCAGTAGCTTCCTGTCTTGAACCGGGGAGCCCAGAACTGGACACAGTACTCCAGCTGTGGCCTCACCAGGGCAGAGTAGAGGGAGAGGATGACCTCCCTCGACCTGCTGGCCACACTCTTTTTAATGCAGCCCAGGAGACCATTGATCTTCTTGGCCACAAGGGCACATTGCTGGCTCATGGTCAACTTGCCCACCAGGACTGCCATGTCTCTCTCTGAAAAGCTGCTGGAAAGCAGCTAACCTGTATGGTTAGCATGGGGTTATTCCTCCCCAGGTGCAGGACCCTACACTTGCCCTTGTTGAATTTCATCGGGTTCCTCTCTGCCCAACTCTCCAGCCTGGCCAGGTCTCTCTGAATGGCAGCACAGCCTTCTGGTGTGTCAGGCACTCCTCCCAGTTTTGTGCAGGGGCAGGAGGGCTCCAACCATCAGAGCATGACTTACCCTTCCCTATCCCCACCTCCAGGGAAGGGGAACGCAGCCAAGGCATCCGCAGCCTCCAGGAATGAGGAGGACGGACTGCTCCAAGAGCTGGAGGAGGGACATGTCTTCACTCCCAGCTTGAACCCAGCTTTCCATGGCCGTGCTGCAAAAGCCACCCAGCCCCAACCCTGCTTACACGGCCGGAGGACTCAGACGGGCACAGCAGCCGTTTCTTTCCTGCACTGTGCTGCGCAGACACAACCCCGATCCATCCACCTCCAGACAATGTCATCTTCCAAGCAGGAGACATTTAAACAGTGAAATGCCAAAGGAGCAGCGTGGTATTTAAAGGCAAAGATGCAATTACTAAAGTTCTCGGGAGAGCAAGCACACAAATGAGGGAGGTGAGGAGAGAGTTGTTTATCCCGCTCCTAAATCTGTGGCGGTGCCACGTGTTCGCTAGGAAAGGGATGTGCAAACACGAGGCTGAGCAGAGTGTCCCCGGAGGGGACGGGTTGGTTTGACAGATTGCCATTAGAGCATCTGAAAAGCCTGGCGTTGCCTGCGGCCACAGCGAAGGTGAAAAGCTGCAGTTCTCGCAATATTGCGCCTGGCTGAAGTCTCGTTACTGTCATTAGTGGCAGAGGGAGCGTCAAGGGCTTGGTTCGCATCTGCACCCAGCAGGTGGGAGATGCAGCCAGAGAGGAAAATAGCCAGGCAAAAACCATTAGTGGTAGGGTAAATTCTGGGCTGGGGAAGAAATCTGGTCCTAAATCCTCTGCCTGCTGCTCCCTGCTTTCCCTAAGTCTCTTCCCATCATGATTTGCATTCCCACCCTCCCCTTCCTCACTGGCAATAGGAGATGATAACCCAGTGGTGCTGGGGATGTCTGCTTTTGCATGGAAATTGAGGTCTCTCTGTGCTGCTGTTGATGCTCTAGGCTGCTGGCTGGTGCAGCAACGGATGAGGCAATAGATGCTGGCTTTATGCTGACAGTACTAGCCACAGTCCACCTGCAACTCCAGACACCACAAGAAATACCCATTTGCTTTTCTGATAAGGTTGGTTTGTCAGGGAGTGTAATGATAGGATGAGGGGTAACGGCCTCAAACTGGAAGAGGGGAAATTCAGATTGGGTATCAGGAAGAAATTCTTGTGAGGGTGGTGAGGCACTGGAACAGGTTGCCCAGGGAAGCTGTGGATGCCCCATCCCTGGAGGTGTTCAAGGCCAGGCTGGATGGGGCTTTGAGCAGCCTGGTCTGGTGTGAGGTGTCCCTGCCCATGGCAGGGGGTTGGAACAAGATGATCTTTAAGGTCCCTTCCAACCCAACCCACTCTGTGATTCTGTGGTGTATCCCCTGCAGGGGATTGCCAGCACGGACATGGGACAGATGGCGTGGGCAGCCTGGCTGCAGCAGTGCAGGACCCTGAGGAAGGAGACCCCAGCCTCCCCCAGCTTGCCTCTTCCCCACTTTTGGAGTTGGATGCGCTAGAAAGCTTTCTCCCAACATCCAGCCTAAATCTTTGTTCTTCTGCATCTGTCAAGTGCCTTTGGTGCTGGGTACTGCTAAATAATGCTAATTTTATTCCGGCTGCCTTGCTTGTGCTTAAAAACACTGTTGCAGAGAAAGAAAAATCAACATTAGCTGGAAGTGCCATCTTTGAGATAGAATGTCAGAGAAGCCGTGGGGGGCAGGATTGAAAAGCTGAGGGGGGTTAGAGGCTGAGAAGGAGACGATGGAGGTGTCTGCATGAGGCTGGGTGAGGAGAGAGGATGTTGGGGCTCAGACCCTCCTGCAGCGCCCACCTCAGCATCTCCCACTTCTTGGCCCAGGTAAAGTTTCCTGTGATTGAAGGTTGTGGTTTGGCAGCCCACAAAACCCAGCTGTAGGGCACCTAGCGTGGCCACATGGTGTGAAGAGGTGATCTATAAGCTTTGCCTCTTCATTCAAAGACAACGAAGCCCTTTCATGGGCTCCCTTTGCACCTTCAGCTTCTTTCAAACGGCAGAGCATTGTCCCTGGCAGCCTTCTGGCTTCACAACTGGTTTAAGACACCACCACCTCCGCCAAAAGTAGTACCCAAGGATCTGTTGTTATCTGCTGAGGGGTAGATACTTTTGCTGTGTTGCTGCGGTGGTGAGAGCAGCCTCGGAGGGAAGACAGCTGCATGAGCAAAGCAGGTTGAGTTTGCATGGAAGCGGAGCAGGGAGCACCCCCAGGCAGGCGAGGGGACATGCTGGAAGAGAACAGCCATCCACAGGGCTGTCTGGGGACAAGATGTGGTGACACGAGTCCCTGGCATCCACCATGGTGCAGGTCCTGCTCAGCCTGTGCTCCCCTCCTGGTGGCTTTGCCTTCGGCCCCTGATCCCAAGCAGAGAGATGGGGTTTTCCTGCCTTTCCCAGACACCTCTGGATGCTGGTGGGGAATTTCCACCTCGGCTCTAGGTCAGCCTGGGGCATTATTTCATTTGACCCCAATTTTTTTTTAAGAGCTGAATTAAATGGAGGGGAAGGTAAAAGCATTTCCCCTCTGCCCTGCCCTCCCTGCTGGAAGGTTAACACATCGGCCATTTCCTGCCGGCACAGATGGGATACGCCTGGAGTTTGTCAACTCAAATTCAAATTAACTCTCAATTCAGTGGCTTCGTGTGAGGCCCCGGGGGCAGGTGGGGTGAGCAGCAGCTACAGATGTGGGCAGGCAGGGAGAAAGGCAAGGGGCAGAGTGGAGCTGCCAGCTGGCCCTGGGGAACTCCTCCTGTAAACCTTGGGGTTTACAGGGAAAGAAAGAGCAAAGAAGGGAAAGGAAGCAAAAAAAAGCATGAAAAAAAATGAGGAGAGGAGGGGTGGGGAGGGGAGGGAAGGGGAAAGGAAAGGAAAGGAAAGGAAAGGAAAGGAAAGGAAAGGAAAGGAAAGGAAAGGAAAGGAAAGGAAAGGAGAGGAGAGGAGAGGAGAGGAGAGGAGAGGAGAGGAGAGGAGAGGAGAGGAGAGGAGAGGAGAGGAGAGGAGAGGAGAGGAGAGGAGAGGAGAGGAGAGGAGAGGAGAGGAGAGGAGAGGAGAGGAGAGGAGGGGAGAGGAGGGGAGAGGAGGGGAGGGGAGAGGAGGGGAGAGGAGGGGAGAGGAGGGGAGAGGAGGGGAGAGGAGGGGAGAGGAGGGGAGAGGAAAGGAGGGGAAAGGAGGGGAAAGGAAAGGAAAGGAAAGGAAAGGAAAGGAAAGGAAAGGAAAGGAAAGGAAAGGAAAGGAAAGGAAAGGAAAGGAAAGGAAAGGAAAGGAAAGGAAAGGAAAGGAAAGGAAAGGAAAGGAAAGGAAAGGAAAGGAAAGGAAAGGAAAGGAAAGGAAAGGAAAAAAGAGGGAAAACCTGGGTTTCCTAGGCTAGAAGGAACTCGTCTGAGGAGTAATCTGTCCTCCCACGTGCTCTAAATCATTGAAATAGAAATGAGCAAACATAGGCAAAAAAAAAAAGTCCCCTGAATATTTGCTTGTCTAGAAGAATGAATTTGCTTGGTCTGGGCTGTGCCCTCTCCTGTGTTTGCTTTCTGCAAATATCCAGCCCTCGGGTTTTACCTGTGCAGACATCCAAGGAGCTCCAGTCACAATCTTGTGCACAAAAATTAGTGCAGAGATGAATTGGCTGTTTCCAAACGCCAGGCGGGAGCTGGACCCGGCAAACTGCCCCGAGCAGCTGTCCTGCCACCATGGGCTGCCGGGGACCAGCCTCACAGTGACTGTTTTTAGAAAAATCACAGATTTTAACAGCATGTTAAATAATTGTGACTTGCCATCCACATCTGTGGAGTATGCAATCCACTTCCAGACATGCCCTAGGCAGAAAAATGAGAAGATGGGTTTTCTTTGCATGAAGTTTTGACTTCACTCCTCCACATGAGGTTGTGAAAAGTGGCTGACGTAGCAGTATGTGCTGGTGTACAGGCATGTTGGAGGGGGACACATAGAGCTCTGTGTGTTTGCAGGGCTCGTATGTGTGGCTATGACCTGGTTTATGGTTTTATAAGGTCAGAGGATCCTTTGTCTCCCTCCAGGCTGCTCTAGAGGGAAATCTCTGCCCAGCTGTGGCCAGATGCGGGACCCAAGTGGTGTCTGCTTCTGCTAAGCCCTTCTGCTCTGCTCCTGAAACACTCTCCCTGATTCTGTTTGCAAACCTCCCCCCGCTCCCAAGTCTCCAAAATTCCTGCCCAGTTGTCCCAGTCAGGCTTCTGTTTCAATCCCAGCCTGGTGGCTTGATGCAGATGTTGTACTGTGGTGCTGGGCAAAACTGAAATTGTCATTCAGCTCCACATGGCTGGCACTGTCCTGCTGAGAACCTGGGATATGGGACATACTCCTGGTGACCCTGAACAGCTGTGGGGACTGAGGGGGATGTCCCTCCCAGCCGTACTTCTCGCAGTTCCCCATAGATGGGAGCAGAGGTCTCCTTTTCCTCTGGCTTGGTGGGACAGAGCAGACTCTCTTTAAGCAGGGGATTTCTGTCCAGCGGAGGGACATGATGCATTGCACACATTTTTTTATAAGAGTAGAAAGGAAGACCCAGGGAACTACTGACTTGTCACCTGTGTGCCTGGGAAGATCATGGAACTGATCCTCCAAGAAGCTATGCTAAAGCACATGAAGGACAGGGAGGTGACTCAAGAAAGCCAGCATGCCTTCACCAAGAGCAACCTGGTGGCCTTCTGTGATGGAGTGACTGCAACAGTGGACAAGGGAAGAGATACAGATGTCACCTACCTGGACTTCTGTAAGGCCTTTGACACGGTCCCCTACAACATCCTGCACTTTCAGTTGGAGAGATATGGATCTGATGGGTGGACTGTTCAGTGGATGAGGAATTGGTTGGATGGTGGCATCCAGAGGGTAGTGGTCAACGACTCAATGTCCAGATGGAGATCGGTGGCAAGTGATGTTTCTCAGGGGTCCGTGTTGGGACCAGTACTGTTTAATATCTTCACCAATGACATAGTGCAGAGTCTTGCACGTGGGCCAGGGCAAACCTGGTATCAACACAGGCTGGGGGATGAAGGGAGTGAGAGCAGCCCAGCAGACAAGGACTTGGGGGTACTGGTGGAAGAAAAACTGGACATGAGCCGGCAACGTGCACTCACAGCCCAGAAAGCCAATTGTACCCTGGTCTGCATCAAAAGCAGCGTGGCCAGCAGGTGGAGGGAGGTGATTCTGCCCCTCTACTCTGCTCTGGTGAGACCCCACCTGGAGTACTGCGTCCAGCTCTGGAGGCCTCAGCACTGGAAAGACATGGACCTGTTGGAGTGAGTCCAGAGGAGGGCTACAAAAATGATCAGAGGGCGGGAGCACCTCTCCTAGGAGGACAGATTGAGAGAGTTGGCGTTGTTCAGCCTGGAGAAGAGAAAGTTCCAGGGAAAACTATTGTGGCCTTTCAGTACTTAAAGGGTGCTTGTAAGAAAGATGGGGACAAACTTTTTAGCAGGTACTGTAGCAATAGGACAAGGAATAATGGTTTTAAACTAAAAGAGGGTGGATTCAGACCAGATATAAGGAAGACATTTTTTACGATGAGGGTGGGGAAACACCAGCACAGGTTGCACAGAGAGGTGGTAGATACCCCATCCCTTCAAACATTCAAGGTCAGGTTGGAGGGGGCTCTGGGCAACAGGATCCAGTTGAAGATGGCCCTGCTCAGTGCTCAGGGTTGGACCAGATGACCTTTAAGGGTCCCTCCCAACCCAAACCATTCCATGATTCTATGATTCAATGTTTTGCAGTCCCTTTTTCACTCAGTGGTTTTAAGGTCAGCGAAGAAACCAAAAATATCTGCTCTTGATGGTTGGCCCTTGCTGCAGTGGGGGATGCTGTGGGTGGATGGGTCTTTACTGAGGGGTGCTGCCTTGGAGCAGCACTGAGCTTGGTGAAGAAAGAATACTGAGGGGCTTTGTGATCTCTCCCCAGAGAAAAAGGAGCCTGCAAGGAATGAAGACCATCACCTCTGGGTATGGGACAACCAGTACAGCATGTCCAGTGGGTCCCCAATGAGCCCCTTCAGGGTGGGTTGATGTGTGCCCACTCACCACTGGTGGTGCAAGCAGCATGGACCCCCTTGCCCCAGTCAATGTCACCAGTGTACCCACTCCCTGCGCTTCCCATCCCCATCAAAGCCACAAGGTGATTTATTTCTTCCACTCACCACCCCCCCAAATTTTCTGCAATTCTATGTAAATTGTGACGCTGATTAATAACACTTAGTGCTTTCCAGTTCTGAAGCACATTGCAAGTATTTCCTAATTAATCCTCGCAACACCCTCGTCAGGGAAGGCAGTGTGCCACCGTCCTGACTTCCCAGGCTCGCAGCCTTCTGGCGGACAGAGGTGGAAGTGTTCATCTGCACATCGTTAGCCCCACGCTGCTGCCGCTTAATGAGTTTCCTTGCAGCAGAAGGGAGCGTCACAACAGCGCGGTTTGGAGCAGATGGAGCTTGCTTGCGTGCCACTCTGAGAGGATGGAGAGCGGTGCAGTTTCCCATTTTGCTCTCTCTTTGTGGGTCTCAGGGCCAGGCGCAGGAGGACGGTGCCTGTGGGGTGCTCTCCCACCCCTGGAGCAGAGATCCTGCAGCTCCCAGGTGGCTGCAGCCCAGTGGGTGCAGCTACGGCAACAGGGGACTTGAAGAACCAACTCTGCAACCAACCTGGGAGTAGTCTGAAAGGAGGGGAAGGAGAAACCACACAGGTGTGAAGAGTCAGTCAGGAGAGCGTTAACAGCCTTCTCATGGCGCCGTGCTCTGAATTGTCACCTCCTGGTAGATACTGCAATGGCCCAAGCCATAGGTGCTGCTGTATCTCCCGGAAGATGGAGCCTGGGAAGGGGTTAAAATTTAGAGACTCGTGTCTGCAAGCTAGGAGCAAGAAACAGATCATTTCTATCCAAAGCCATTTCCCAGGTAGATCATTTTCCCACCTCCCCTCTGCCATTATGGCAGGTAATTGCAGCTGAATGACAAGTTCACCGCTCCTTTCTCGGTCCTGCTTTTCCTCCTGTTCTGTCTTGCAGCCAAGTCACGAAACCAGTCGCTGGAGATGTCAAGCCCCAAGGTACAGCCCTCGGTCTCCTTGCAGAACACAGCAGCCGAAAGCAGAGGGGAGGATGGCTGTCTGGGACACTGGCCTGGGTGCCAGCGTGCCCAATGGCTTGTTGTATCTCCTGCACCAAGCCCATAAACTTTACACCTGCCTCCCACAGCCTCAGCTCCAGGCAAAGGCTATTTAGCTCCATTTTTTTGGGAAAAGCAGGGCTGGATGGTGGCTGTTCTCACCCATGCGGGGTAGCTGGGAGGGACGGGGGACTCAGCCACCCTCCTATCACTTCTCCTGCCATGGAGCATTGCTCTCTGTGCTGAGCTCTTTGCCACGCACCTTCTCCTCGGCAGCCTCAGCTCTTCATTTCCCTCCAGCGCTTCCCGCAGAGCTGGGGCGGCCCCCTGGCCTCCTGCCCCTAAGGCTCATTAAAGAGGCTCACGCGGTGCCCTCTTGACACTTGTAACACAGGAGCACATGTCTTCAAAAAGCCAGGCCCTGGCCATATCCCCTGGGTCTGCCGCTGTCTTTCCTTCCCCGGCTCTCACAGCCCTCCCCAGGAGGGCTGTAAATTTGGCAGGAGCTGCATTATTTCCAGACCAACCCCGTCTCACATTTCCCCTGCCACTAGCTTAAGTGTCACCCCTTCCTGCTGGCCCCATACCTCCCCCTCCCCAGCCCCACCCGTCCCCATTGCTGCCTGCTGCCCGCCCTGCTGGTCTTGCCGGGAGGAAACAGAACTTTCAGCTGGCACGGGCACGCCTGGCAACGGAGTTGCGGGTACCCCTGTGTGCCCGCACTGCTCTCTGTGCACACAAACACACATCCACACACACTCACATATGAACGCAGAGACATGCATGCACAGGTACGTCCACACCCACCTCTTTGCATGCAATCTGCGTGTCTGGAGGATCTTCCCAGTGCATCCTAGGGTTTCGGATGCTTTGGTGCCAGAGCTGAAAATCACCTGTCTCTCTGGTCCCTCTTGGGGTGGGAAACCTGTTCACAAGCACCATCAGCATGAGGCTCGGACCTGCCCCATAAGCAGGGACCTTGGCTTCACATGGCCCACGTGGGTTGGGATCCTCTGAGACCTCTGTGCTGTGGTGCCTCATCTCTCTCATGGTCATCATGGAGGCTTGGGGGATGCTCCATGTCCAGGCTCTGTATGGGAGACAGAGATGTAGCAGAACTCATATCTTCCTCTCTCCACCCGTAAAAGTGGCCAGAAAAATCACTGCAGCTCACTGCTGGGGGTGTGACTCAAACGACAGAGTGTCCCCTTCCAGTGGGTCCTGCAGCATCCTTCCCTGTGTCACTCCTGGATACCTTGTCCTCCCCATCACTGCATGGGAATCGGCTTCACGGGGCCTTTCCTACCTCGGAACATGGCGCGAGCAGTGCTGCAAGCAGGAGCCTTTTCACCTTGCCCCCATTTTGGAAGCTTTTTGGAGGAAAGTAGAAGAGTTTCTTCCTCCTTGTGCCCATCGGATTCTCAGCGTCTATCCTTGTTTGGAGGATCTCAAAGGCTCGTTATTCGTTAACCCCACCAGAGAGTTTCCTAGCAATTAATTTTTAATGGATTGCAAAATTCTCCGCCCAACCCTGCTTTCTTCAGAGGAAGCCTCCAAAGCCGCTGCTCACCCTCTTGATGTTTCTAATCATTATCTCCTACATTCCTTTAGCTGTTTTAGAAACCAAGGCTGGGGAAGAAATTGGAAAGTGTTATTATTTCATTTGGGTTAAACTGTATCGCTTCAAGTTTCGCTCCCCCTGGGCAGGATCATCAGCATATCTGATCAGCAAACATCTGCCTAAGCCACCCGCTCACGCCTCCCGGGAAACTGGGGGGAGAGAAAAAAAAATCCTGAGACGAAGCCACTGACGTCACCTCCCGCCTTTTGCTCTTTTCCCCATGAGTTTTATTTCTAAGGGACATTTGCATAGAAAGAGGATCTTTGTTTCTGAAGGTTTTGCCAGCTCCCGCTGCAAATTCCAGCTTCCCCCCATCTGGAAGCTTAATCCTTTCCCTGTGGTCGCTGCAGAAATTGGAGCTGCACGCCAGCGTGGTCCCTGCCTCTCCCAGCCCCTTCCCACCACCCAAAGGTCCACCAGCCTCATGGGTGCACCATATCACCCTCAAAATCAGTCAGCGAAGGAGCTTGGGGCACTGATTTGGGATGCCTGCAGTGGAAGCTGTGCTGGCGCTGCAGTCTCGGTGTGCCACCCGACCCATCCTGTGCCTCAGTTTCCCCGGGCAGGGATATGCAGGTGCATATCATCTTCAGAGAGCATTTATGCAGATTAATTACCACCCATAAAAGTTCTTGTAGCACGTGAAGAGTGACACTGATGCATAAACAACGAGAGTAATTTGTACAGTGCTCATAGGGAATGAGGTGCTAAATTAGTTATACAGCAAACACGGCCATAATGATATATCAAATATTGCTGGCACAAGGACCAGCTCGGCTACAGTGCATCGCAACCCACCTCCCGTGCAGCCTGGAAAGCCCCTGGACACCCAGCCACCCTCTCCCACTGCTTCTGCTGCCTGCCCCCCAACAGACCTGCTGACTTTATTGGCTAAAAGGAGATTTTCACGACTCAGCTGGTTAAAACATGTCTGTTTTTTTTTTTTTTCGTGGGCGTCTCCCCCTTTTCCCAAATCATGTATGAATTTATTCTGCTTTTTTTTTTTTTTCCTCAAGATGAAAAAGAAGGAGATGGGGGACAGACTTTCAAAGAACAGTCTTTGGTAAAAATATCCATTTGTTCCATTAAAAAAATAAGGCAGTTTTATGGTTAGCTCTCCTCCAATGGAAATTTTTAAACAAAACAAAATTTTCCCAGGGAAATAATCTCTTTTTCTCGGTTGTGAAAAAGGCATATTTTATCCCGTCCGCTCCTAAAAATAATATTGAGATGAAAAACAGCTTGTGGAGTTGCAAGAGCTCTCAACCTCTGCGGTCAGTGCCGTGCAGAGGGAGGGAAGCAACCAGAGCATCTTCCCTTGGGGAATGCTGCTGTTAAGGGAGATAACTGTGAGGATAAATCCTGAGGGATGGCTGCTTTTTTCTGAAATCGGGGGCCTGCAATGTTACCTCCTTGCAATCAGCATGGGCAGAGGATGCTGGACTGGGGGCTGTGTGTCGGGGTACGTCGATCAGCTAAAACGCACCGAGCAAAACCTGCCCTGCATCTCCTCGGGCTGCACCACCCAAAACCACCCCACCACCTTCAAAACTCATGCCGTGGAAATTAGGAATGATGCAGCAGCTCCTGGCATTTGCAGCATTAGCTGGGAAGGAAAAACACCTCTGGTCTTGACCCGTGGGCAAGCCTCCAGAACAGGAGGGTCGGAAGAGAAATGCAATTCCTTTACTGGGTTTTATAATTGATCTGAAGTCACGGGAAGCAATTAATATGGAGCCCCATGGTACTGCTTCAAAGCAAGGCTGGATTTTCAACCTCATAACAGCTAAAAACAAGAAGAGGGATCCAGTGGAAATTGCGTTTTGAATGAATGAGTCTCCTCCCGCAGCATTTGCAAGTGCAGCTGGTTTTCAGACAGATTTTTTTTTTTCTTCTTTCTATTGAAAATGCCAAACTGTTGAAAGCAAAACAGCTTGTGAAAATGCGTGGATTGTGAGGAAACTTCATTCTCACAGAAAGAAAAAGGGAGGAAGTGGTCAAAACATCAAAATGCTTGTGCATAATACACTGTAATGTATATAAAATAATTTAATAGTAATGGGTAATTAAAATCAGGACAAAACATTTTGATTTTATCCAACTGTGCCAAGTTGAGTGACTCAAAATGATTAAATTCCAGTTCACAGGGAAAACTCTGCCTTTGTTTTGTTCTGTTTTGGAACGAGGACTGTTTTGAAACACTGGGCTCTCCCGAGGAGCAAACTCCAAATTTCCTCCCAGCAATTGCTGCTGGAGGAGGTGGGCTTGTCTGACGGAATGGGGGTCCCCACCAGGGAGCTGGACAAGAGCTGGGGTGAATTCCTGCAGGAAAACCAGGTGTGGGACTGACCTTCAGCACAGCAGAAACACGTCCTGGGGGAAGGGTGAGGAGCTGAGGCGGGCTGGGCTCCAGAAATGACTTTAGTGGTGTGCACTGAAAATGCAGCCTCCTCGGACCTGTGTGAACTGGCTGGGCCAGTGACATCTCCATGAGCAGTGGTTCCCACTGGGAAACCAACTGGGTGAAAGCACATGTGCGGTTCAAGGAGACAAGCGCAGGGCAGGGTCTTTCAGCAGGGCAAGACCACCTCCTTCCTCTGCTGGTCTGAGCATCCCCGCTGCCCCTCAGGTGCTTTGCTCTCCACCATCCACTGCCTGTCGTTGGTCTGGAGGTCACAGCTCTGGCTCATCACCAGTTCCCCCCCACGGCCTGTTTTTCAGGGACTGTTTTATGAAAGGGAAGACAATCTTACAGGGCTGGTGACACAAGCAAGGATGGGGAATTAAAACCATGTTCATCTCCAGCCTCCTTTCTTATGCACCACTGGCAAGTCACGAGTGAATCAGAGATAGCGAGCAACTATATTTCTCTGAGCATAGCCAAGGGAAGATAGGACTGCTTTTTGTGATTAATTAGTCATTAATTCATTTTACATTAAAAGAAGTATTACTTTCTGTTTCCTCATTGTGGGCTTTTTTTTCTGTTTGTTGTTTAGAACAGCAATGAATACATTTAGCAAATGGGTTTCAAAGTGTCACTGTGAAATGGAAACTTGAGACGTGCAAATGTGACTTTCATTTCGTTTGGGTTTTTTTTTTTTTTGGCTTTCCCTTCACCCCTGATTAAACTATTTGCCATCCTTGACATGAATTCATGAATAGTTTCAGTTGTCTGAAAACTGTATTTTTTTGGCCAGTAAACTCTCCATCTAGAAAACTCACTTCACATGGTCCTGTAAATAACGTCACCTGCCCTTGGGCTGGCTGCCTTGAGGGTGTGCTGCAACTGGTAGATCAACAAGAGGGATGTGGACACAGAAACCTTGATGGTCATGGGCTACTTCATGGATGGGGGTAGGAAGCTGCATCTGTGGCTTCACATCATACTGCCTGGGGTCATTTTATTATCATGCACTGGATAACACAGGAGGGCCTGTTACTTGGGAGAAAGTCTTCTCCCGCCCATTTTAAGAGTGGTTTTGAGATCCTTGTATCCTAACAGGAGCCTTCAGCCACTGAAAAGAGGTCATGGCGCAGCTGGAAACATCTGCAAACTCTCAAAATCACAATCTCATTTGCAGCAGCTAAACAATCATTTAAGAGGTGAAAGCTCACTCTTTCGGGGGAAAGAGGGGTTTTGGTTGGTAGTCTCTGTGCCAGCCCTCTTATGACTAAATGCTGTCTCAAAGCCTTCCTCCATCAACGTTTTCACTTACACAGATAGTTCAGATCACTTTTCCTCTGGTGGTAGGAGGATGGGATTTGCACATCCAAATTCAGAAGTCTCCAGCCCAGCTGTGTCTACCTGAGATGGTGATTATGGACTTCCCTTATTGCTGGTGAGACAAAATGTTTTTTTTAGGGGGGGATGAGCTTTTCTGCTGCTCCACCTCCAAAATACATGGTCCAGGAGGAGCCAGGCCTCCCCAGGTCTTGCTGTGTAGCGTGCCAGGACTGCCCTGGAGAAGGTGGGGACCTGAAGTGAGCTGATGGCAGCCCCAGGATGAAGGCAGGGATGCTCCTGGCTCCATGCCCTCCCTCCCAGGCTCCAATGCCCCACTCACACCTTGTGCTTCCCCCTCTGCGGCTGGCAGTGCCCACCCCCAGTGCCCCTTTGTTTGGCTCTCCTGTTACTTTTTATTGCTCTGCACATCCACTGTGATTTATTTGTGTCTGAATGTGATAAACTCCACATTTCGGCTTTTTTTTTTTTTTTGAAAGCCAAATATTTGTGGAAAGTAATACTTAGCCAGACTCATATTCCATCCTTAACACAAATCTAATCCAGATACAAGCCAAACAGCAGGACGACAACTGCTCTTAATACTCACCGTGTTTCTAGCATCGTAGCTTTCATTGAAGAGAGAAGCCATGGGCTTTTTAATGGCTTCAGGATTCCCCATCCCTGCTGACAGGCCCAGCCTGGGCTCCCCAGCCTGCCTTCCCCCTGGCAGGCACAACTCCCTCCCCTAAAACCCCAATCTTTGCCCCTCGCTGCTCCAGCCTGGCCTTTCTTAACCCAGGTTGTCGACGAAGAAACTGAACTGTCTTTGCGGGAGTGTGCACAGATGATCAGTGATTGAGGTGACCACGTTTCCAAAGAGGATTTAGTCTATTAATTCAATTTAGCCTATTAATTAATTTTGATTTGGTCTATTAATTTTCAGGCCTGACTCAGATAATCTCTTTGTTATCCCCCTTGTTCTCTCTAAAGGTTTCCTGTTACATCTGTCTACCGAGCTCCAGCGATGCTCCTGGGCTAAGCAGTGCAAATGCAATTTATGATTCCAAACTCTTCTTTGTGGAGCTTGTAAACCAGTGCTAATCCGCAGAGATGATTAACAAAGTGGCTCTGCTTCATCAGGGGGATTGGAAGGGCATTGATGGAGGGGTGGCTCCTGGGTCTTGCCTTCGTGTTTGAACCATTTCTGGATCTCCCCAGTCCAACCCAAACCACTGAGAGAGGACAGGGTTGGAGCAGATTGATTGCACCAGATAGGGATGACACAGGGTTGCCTGTCCTCCAGCAGAGAAGAAGGAAGATGTTACAGAGGTATTGCAATGCCAAGATACTTCCCCGGCTTCCCGCATCCCCCACCCCCAACAAGCCCCCTCCAAGGAGCCCCACCATGTGAATAAGTCTTGTTTTTTAATGAAAGGATATCTGAAAGCTATCTCCAGCTCCTTTCCCTGATGGCCACTTGCTGGTCTTCTCCTGAGCTTGAGTTGAGATCTGATCCAAAGTCAGGAGCAGTCACCGTGAAAGCCCGATGTTCGTTCACCTTCCCAGTATTGCACATAGAGCTGATCCTTCATCTCAGGGGGATATTGCAGGACAGCAAAAGGCTCATGAAGGATGATCAAAGGTGTGGAACAGTCCCCTCCTGGCAAATGCATGAATAGCTTTGCTTGTTTATGGTCCAGAAAAGAGGTGACTGAAGAGTACGTGGTAGAAGGCATGGGAAGGTGGCAGGAAGCAATGTGAGAAGCAAAGGATGCAAGATTGCTAGCAGGTGTTAAGAGCAAGCCAAAGGAGGTGGTTCCCTGTACAAGGTGTGATAGACCTGTGGAACTGGTTGCTGCAATGTGGTGTGGATCCTAAAAGTTTGCATGAGTTTAAGGAAAGACTAGAGAAATTCCCAGAAGAAAAAGCTCTTCAGGGTCTGTAACTAAATACATAGAAACAACCTGCAGCTCAGGATGGCTCCTAGGTAAGTGGGGTGGGGAGGGTGCTGGAAGGATTTATTATGACACACTTGCCTTAATCTTACAGGCTTTTTCTGGGACACTGGGGAAATAGATGCTTGGTCCTACCCAGCTTGATCCAGCCCCGTATTAAGGCTGTGTCCCCCGTACTGAAGTAGCTGGCTGGAGCCACGGTAGTGCGGACACACTGGAGCTGACATCCACCAAGCTCTGATTCTTTCTGCATGCACTGCTGGGTATAAGAGCCACGCTTAGGGGAACTGGCTTGAGATATCTGCTGGTTCTGGGCTCCAGCACCACGATCACTCCCATGCCTGATCCCTTCAGGCTGCACAAGCAGGATCCAGACCTTTGCTACTCTGCAGGAGCTTCCCTCATGGAGGGTCTCCTGAGTGGGATCCGAGGGGTCCCAGCACAGGCAGAGCCTGCTGTGGGCTTGTGCGCAGGTGTGGATTCAGTGCTGCAACAGGACCTGTTCCCACCAGAGCACATCTGGTTTGAATCTGCTCTGGAGTGCCTGTCCACGGACTGTGGACTGGCACTCAGCTGTGTTTGCAGGCTGTGTTTTGGATGGGTGAGGGAGGAGGGGAGGCAGTCTCACCTCCCTGTTTCCTGCATGACTTTCCCAGCCTGAGGCTTTGCCAGCTCTGGTCTGTTCAATGGACCACAGCCTCTCCTGAGCTCATCTCCTCCCACACCAGCTGCCGCCGGGGAACACTTTCCTATCACTCCTGTGCTTTCCAGGCAGCACCTCGCAACCCTTCCCGCCTCTCTGCCCAACACCTTCCTTCACTGCCAGCCTCTTGAATGATCCAGTTTAGCCACCACCAAACATTTGAACACTCATGTGCTCTGTGATTTACAAAGCACACTGCCTCCAGTGAATTCCTTGTCTGATGTTTTCAGAGACATTTTGGGTAGAAAAGCAGCCATACATCACAGAGCCGTTGCTTTTTTTCCCCTCCTTTTTAGGTTTCAGAGGATTGAGGGATTTATGAGAGCTCCTTGAACCAGCTACAAGTGTTTTGAGCTGAGAAGATGAGCTGGACTCAGAGCCCTGAATATGAGGTCCCTGCATATTCATAGGAGAAGTCAAATTCCAGTTCCAGGGGCCTTTCTCATCTTTCTTGGGACTGTAAGCAATGAGCTAGCACAGAAGCACAACATGATTTAATGCCCAGAGCAGGAGAAAAACAGGCCGTCCCCTATGTGTGCCCAGAAATCCACTGGGGAGAATGCAGACGTCTTCCTGTGAGTCTCTAGGAAAGAGAGCTGAGCTCTTCCTCAGCGCATGAAGATTCAGTTGCAGTTGTGCAGCCCCTCCTCTTCCTCCTTCTGTCATGCGTTACCTGGAGAAAGCAGGTGCTTGGTGTTTACATGCCTCCTGCAACAGATCCTTGGCTGAGACCTGGTGTACTCATTTCACCAGGAGGGGCACAAGCAACTCAGCCGCTGCTATCCCTGCAGGCCATGGCTGGGGTAGGAGTGCTGCTGCCCAAAAGCAAAATGGCAATTGAACAATGGTCTGTCTGGTCTTGGGGGTTTTCTTCTCCCCATCTCTTTGGACGCAGCACAGTCAGGGCTTTGGCAGCAGGGAGATCCATCAGCCAGAGAGGCTGCAGCCTGGAACAGATCTCAGCATCAGGCTTTGGCTACCCTTATCCCCTAGGACAGGCGGCTTGCTGGCCTCTCCCTGTGGTTGGAGGAGGACAGGCACAGCATTTTCATGGTTTCCCTGGGTCTGGATGGGGAAATTTGAGAGCACAGCTCTCCACCGTGCAGGAAACCCATGTGTTGGGTTATGGAGGGGTTGGGGGATGTCTTTTATCTAGATGCATCCCTGTCTTTTCTTTGCTCTAGAAGGGAAAGACAGAGGTTTTGCTCTGCCCTTCTTCACACCTCTCCCTGGAGGTGGCTGTGGGTGAAATGCATGCAGAGGGGTGACAGCCAGGCTAGCTGCTGCAAGGGGGCAGTAGGACTGGGCGGACCCTCACCAGGGGCTGAAATCTCAGCATATACTCCAAGCCTTGAGAAGGAAAACTTCACATTGTAGCCTGCCAGGCCTTGCACACCAGGAAGTGTCATGCACCTCTCCGGGGAGGTGAGATGAAGATTTGGCAGCTGGGGTTCCCAGGGAGATGCTGCATCTCCCATCCTCCCACAGCTGGACTGAGGTGCCTCAGTGCCTACCTGCATCCCTCCTGCAGGGATGCCCTCGGGGAGCCATTCTCTCCCCAGCCTCCCCTGCTGCTCTGCCCAAGCACACACCGTGCAGCCCTGAGCTCTCTGTGCCGGTGGCAGAGACCCTGCAGAGGAGCAGAGAGGCTGGAAGGATGTGCTTGTCACACTCTTTTCCACCGACCTGCTCAGGTATGTGCAAGTCCAGGCGCCTCAAAGCATCATTTCTGGGTGTCTAAACCCTCTTGGTGGCTGGAGAGGTCCAGAAGCAGGAGGCGGGAGACACCGTGGGGCTGATGCTGAAGGAGTGAGAGGGAGTGTGTCACACTGAAGAGGGCTGGTGACAATTAGTTCCAACCACAGCAAACTGTAATCACCGAATTGTTCAGGAATAATTATGCCTTGATAACAACATTACACTTTCTATTTCCTTTATTGCTGTTCTTGTTAAATATAATTACCATGCAAATTGCACAGCGTAAGCAAGCCCAGGTGATTAACAGGGCCATGGGGGCCTTGGGAGCAGACTGAGGTGACTGCAAGTACATATCTCTCTGCTTGCTTAGTTGTCTGTCCAGATTTGCACTTGGGAGAAGTCCTCATGTGATCAGAGACTGTAAAGCGAGCTCAGGTCAGAGAAGGTAGAAAGGACTGTCGTAGAAAGGACTGTCACAGGGAGACGAAGACACACGGCTGCAAGCTCACCAGCTACCAGCCGGCAGAACTGGGGCAGGCTCTGCTGTGAAGACCTCTAGATGCAGTGTGGGACAAACTGGGGTCTGTCTTCTCGTAGCTGACCTTCAGGAACTGCTCTGCACATGAGTGCCCCGGAGTGGGAGGTTCCCCCATCATCTGGTATCCCTGGCCACTTCGCTACCCATCCCAAACCCTTCATCGTGGTCTCTGGGCACTTGCCAAGCTTTGCGTGATGTTACAGCTTGTGGTTCATCAGCATCACTCTTCCAGCTCTCACTGTACAACTACTTGCACAGGTAGGAACTAGAAGATGCTCTTTTCTTCCTTCCTTCCTCTCTCATCAGCACATAGGTATCTGAAGGACGTGAACGGGAAGGCAGAGGAGGATCTGTTAAGCATAATGAAGTGGAGGAGTATGACAGAAACTGCTGAACAGAGTTCCCTGGGGAGGGCTGGGAGCATTATCACTTGAGTCAGTGAAAAAGCTGACGAACAAGCCTGCTGCATGGAAGGGCGATCTCACAGACGCCCTATGGGACAAGGACGGTGCCTCTCTGCAAGGGCTGGGAGCTGGGATGCTCAGCTCTGGGGACTTGTGTGGGGTTAGTCTTCCATGTGGTCTCCTGCCACTTCCTTGTCTGCCCTCTGCTGAGGTCAACAGACACAATGTCTCCCCTACATCTTTCATTTCTGCTCGACCCCAAGCCCTGTAAACCTCACTGGTGAGTCTCAGTACCTTAACTATGTCTCATAGCTGCAAAACAGCCTCTGGACTCTGGACATCATGTTTCTACTGGACCGTGACCTGGCAGTGTCTCACTCACAGGTGTCCTTGGCTCCGCTACAAAGCTGGGACTGAAAACCAGAGCCCTCGCCCAGGAATCATTCCAGGGCTGTAGATGGGGCAAGGACAGAGTGGGAGGCAACCTGCTTTTCCCCTTCTCCTCTGGGCCACATCTTTTCTCTGTGCCTGCCTTTACCAAGCTGAAAACAGCAGGTCAAGAGCACTTCGCTGCGCTTCCTGGTGTGGCCATAAGACCTAGGTCCCCAAATGAAATTTTCTTGCTATAGATACATGCATACATACATATGCGCACCGAGTTTATTATTATTACCATGCCAGACAATCCTTCTTCATTAGAGCTTGGAATTTGCTTTCGATGCTTTCAGTCAGATCTTTAACGTTATTTAAACACAGCGGGTTTGGGAGAGTTTTTGTTATTTTTAATGCAGACCAGATTTTGCTGGGATAAGAGAATGAAATTGCTCTTCATCCAGACCAACTAGCTGCCTCCCTAGCTGCAGGAACCAGGAGGGTCCTCATCACCCAGTTCAGCCTGCAGCCCCTTTGAAATCACAGCCAGGTTGCCGAGGAAGGGAAAGGGAGGATGGAACCCCCCTTTCCACCTGTGCCACCTCTTGAGGGTCTGTGTGGACCACTCTGACATGCTGAAGGCTCTCCCAAGTTTGGGGTGAGCATCGGGCGGGCGCCTGCAGCTCCCTCGTCTTCCCCGTGCGTCACGGTGCTCGAGGACGTCAGGAGCACATCTGGCGCGCCTGGGCGCGTGATGGGGAAGGAGTCCCCGTGCTCTGCACAGCTGGTGCTGCGTGTCTGCTTGCAGGCACCTTTGAACACCCAGCCCTGCTACGCGGTACATCCCCAGCTGCAGCGCCGTGCTGGGACCACTGCCTCTCCAGGACCCCATATGTCAGAGGCAAGATGTCTCATCTCGGGTCCCCCCACCCAGCTGGGTCTGGTATGTGGGTCCTGGAGGAAGGGAGAGGCCACGGCCCTTCGCTGGGAACGTGTGAGCTCCGGGCGAAGGAGGGAGGGAGTTGTCTGAGATTCACACGCCGCAGGGACGGGGCCATGTCCAAGCAGTCCCGGCTGTGCAATTGTGGGAAAGACAGGCACAAACTGCTTTTGTGAGCAGTCACGGTGCACCTAAAATGAGTTTTGTGGGGAAAAAAAAATAATTCTGATGAGGATAGAAGGTCCTCTGGATGATCTTCTTTTTGAATGTCTTTTTGGGGGGATTGGCAGGAGGGAAGGAAGGGAGGAAGGGAGGGAGGAAGGGAGGAAGGAAGGAAGGAAGGAAGGAAGGAAGGAAGGAAGGAAGGAAGGAAGGAAGGAAGGAAGGAAGGAAGGAAGGAAGGAAGGAAGGAAGGAAGGAAGGAAGGAAGGAAGGAAGGAAGGAAGGAAGGAAGGAAGGAAGGAAGGAAGGAAGGAAGGAAGGAGAGAGACAGAGAAAGAAAGAGAAAAAGAGAGTGAAAAAAAGAGAGAGAGAGATACTCCGTATGAGAGAGTTTCCGTATGAGATGTCTCTGGTGTCGAAGCACTTGGAGGAAGAGGTGGGAGTAAAGCACCACCTTGCAGAGATGCCCAGATGTGAGGGAGAGCGACTGAAGCTGAAATGAAATTTTGGCACTAGAACAAACATGCATAAATGGGCCATGAATAAATATAAGCTGGAGATGAGAAGAAACTACCCAACCAACAAGAGTCCTGGAACTGCCTTCTGCAAAGCAGTGATGGGGAGAGAGAGATTAAAGAAAGCACAGAGAGGGCCCCAAGACTGAATGAGCACTTTGCCTTATTTTTTGATAAGACCAGTGCTGCTGCTACTCCTGGGAGCAAAGGCATGAAGCGTAATTAGAAATGACGGTATGGAAATTATCGCAGCCAGTCTGGAAGCAAAGCTTGATGAGCCCAGCCCTCTGTGCTTGGTGGGCCGGGCAACCTCTATCCCAGGGAACCGGCAGGTCACCTAGTGGGAATTGAAGCTTCTCCCAGGGCGTGGTGTGGTGTCATGGGATTAAACTGGCTATAAAAAACTGAGGATGGAAACTTAAAGCCATTTCCTACCCATGGGTGCTTGAGGCTCTGAGTGGCTGCTGCCACTGTGGGCCAGGCAGGGGATGCTAGCAGAGCTGGTGGTGCAGCCCTGGAAAGCTGGTGCGACTCCCAGTGGGACTTTTTTGCAATATTAACCAGACCTATGTTAGACCCTGGAGTCTGCAGAGCGAGATGTGTCCTCAGCAGTCCCCCACGACGCAGTGGAGGGGGAGCCGCTCCTCCACCTTTGCTTTCCAAACCACTGCCTCCCTTGGCATCATCAGTCGAGAGAGCTGCCATCCACTTGAGGCTCTCTCCTTCTTCTTGTCCTGATTATTATGATCATTACTGTCTCATTTCGAGCTGTAAATCAGAAATATTGTGCCTCGTATTTTTCCTCCCTGGGGAACGCATAACTAGGGGTGAGATTGGCTCTGAAGTTCAGTGCTGTTCTGTTGAAAAACTGCCTCGACAAATCGAAACTGTCTCACTTTTTAGAAGAAGTTTTGATTGGAATCAATCTTTCTTTTTTTTTATGAGCATAAAAAGGGAGTAGTTAAAAGTAAGATTTATTCCAAATTCATCTTATCAGCTCTGAGACATTCAATTTTGTAATCAATTCCCACAGGGGCTCCACCAAGAAGCCCATATTCAGAATCAATCTTGTATTTCATTAGGTTATTTCTGGTGTTAAAAAATAAGATTGATTCTTACTTTATGTTATAGCGCTACAGCAATTTATTTTTTAATGATATGAGGTAAGAATCAATCTCTGGCTTCTTCTTCCTTTTTTCTTTTTTTTTGCTTTTTTTTTTTATCCTGCTTTTCCTGCATTGGTTTTGTTAGAGCCAAGAGAATTTAGCAAGTTCTGAAGGATTTTCAAATTATTCTTGTGCAAATTTAGACCCTGTTGGTGCCAGTCTGCTGCTCATGGGATCCGCAGAGCACCAAGAGGCCTAATGAAAGGCAAAATCTGCCCTACCCTGGGATTTTGGTAGCACACTCAGAAAGCTGCTGCAGGCATCATTTCCCACTCACCCAAAGCCATTCATGCCAGAGTGCAAAGTGCAGATTTTGCACTTGTTTTGCAGTGGTGTGAAGTCTCCAGGTTTCAGGTTCTTCGGTCCCAGCAGGGCATCACCCTTTGTGTGGGTGGAATTTTGCTGGGATCTGCAAATGTCTCCTCTCTAGCTCATCCCCATTTTAGCAGACAGGGAATACAGACCATCCAACTGCCTTCTGGCCCATGTCCTGCTCTCCAGCCCCTGGCAGTTGGCATCCTGACGTCCCCAGACTTCCACACTACATCCAGCATCACCAGGAGCAAGTTTCTTACCTTCCTCCCTCAGGGAGTCCACTGCTGGGCAGCAGTGGATGAGCCTCTGAGATCCCCATCCGGGCAGCAACCAGAGAGGACAGAGAGAAGTGGCTGCTGGCATCCTGATCTCCTGCACTGGGAGGCAGAGGGAGACCTCATCCCACTTGGTCCCTGACTGCCTCTTATTGTCAGCCTGAGCAGAGATGTGTATCTCAACCCACACTGATGATGATGTGATGTTACTGCTGTCTTCTGTGAGAGCTGCTGGGTGAGGTCTTCTGGCCAGAGCAAACCTCTGGCAGGGCTCTAGCACCCACCTTTTACCCCAGGCAGCATATTTTGGAGGAGTCTTGAGCCCCGTCAGCTCCCACCATCCTACTCTTTGTCTAATGACACTGGTTGTTAGCATTCTTGTAGTCACAATGACAATAATTATCCATGACTAAATTAATCCTTAACAATTTATAATGAGTTGTGATTTGTCACGAATGATTCAGAAGTTACTCAAGCAAGCAGAGGTCCTTTTTGCTTGCAGCACTGGAACTTGGATGTCACTTTGCTGGTATTTGCCTGGCTATTCTCAAGATATTTTGGTGTAGGTAGTGGAACTGTTTGAAGGCTCAGCCTTCTCCCTTTTTCCTTCTGTTTTCCTTTGTGCCCAGAAACAAAGAACAGGTTTCCAGAAATGAGGGCAATAAACTGCTGGAGTAACTGACCCGGGAGGTAGCCCATGAATTGAAGCTCCCTAAAGCTCAAGAAAGTTGACTTCACCGAGTCTCGCTGTCCCTGATGGATTGAGACACCCAGGGCAACCAGCCTTCATCGTCCCAGGGTACAGAATCTGTCCCTGTGTTGTGCAGGTATGATTGACAGAGAGCAAGGGACGGGCTCTCTTCCTTGCTATGTGGGAGTTACTAGGGCAAGGCCTCCAAATTTTGTTCATGGCTGTGGGTCCTACCTGCTCTTTAATGTACCTTTGGCCACCTGGTCTTGTAAGAATGACGTTCCCCAGGGCTCAGTCCTCTGCTTGCATCGTGGCCACCCTAGACAGTACGGGGTTTGTAGGAGAAGCTGAACAGTCAGAGCAGAAAACCTTTTTCTTTCCCGCCACCACTGGAGCTCTCTGCAATCCCTGCCAGAGTGCTCATTAACAAGATGAGACCCAAATCTCAGCATCCAGCAGAAATGAAAAGTTGTCTCAAGGTTTATCTTACACCCAGCAGTACAACAGCTCCCGCATCCCAGGTCCACATCCCCAGGTGAGCAAGTGGGGTTTCTGGGGTTGGTTGTCTTTCATGTCCCAGGCTCAGTCTTAACCTCAGTAGAGGATTGAATCCTTTTTCCTTCAAGCAGGTGATTGGGAAGCAGCAGAGTTTACTGGGACCTTACCCAGTTCCTTTCTCCCAGTGTGACCAGCCCCCAGTTAAGCTCATGCAGTGGGCACACACTTCCAATGTGCTGAGCCACATGGCTTGGCTGCAGTGGGAAGGGTGGAAGTGTGAGATTGTAGGTTGGAAGGGGTCCTTTCCAACAGGGAAAATGCTGCCATGTTTCATTACATATCCTTGGGACTTGAACCTATGCTATGAACCCCCCACAATCCAAGAGGAAATGGTTAGTGAGCTACGACACCACTTAGATGCACACAAGTCTATAAGGCTGGACGAGATCCACCCAAGGCTTCTGAGGTAGCTGAAAAAAGTCTCACCAAGCCACTCTCCGTCATTTATCAGCAGTCCTGGCTAACTGTGGAGGTTCCAGTTTACTGGAGGTTAGCAAATGTGATGCCCATCCAGAAGAAGGGCCATAAGGAGGATCAGGGAAACTACAGGCCTGTCAGTATGACCCCAGTGCCAACAAAGGTTATGGAACAGATCATCCTGAGTGCCATCATGCGGCACATACAGGCCAGACAGGCAATCAGGCCCGGTCAGCATGGGTTCATGAAAGGCAGATCCTGCTTGACTAGCCTGATCTCCTATGAGAAGGTGACGTACTTAGTGGATGAGGGAAAGGCTGTGGCTGTTGTCTACCTAGCAAACCTTTAGCAAACCTTTTGACGCCATTTCTGACAGCATTCTCCTGGAGAAACTCTCTGGTCATGGCTTGGATTGGTGTATGCTTTCCTGGGTTAAAAATGGGCTGGATGGCTCGGCCCAGAGAGTGGTGGTGAATGGAGTTAAATCCAGTCGGCGGCTGGTCACGAGTGTTCCCCAAGGCTCAGTATTGGGGCTGTTTCTCTTTAATATCTTTATCAATGATCTGGACGAGGTGACCGAGTGCACCCTCAGTAATTTTGCAGGTGACACCAAGTTGGGTGGGAGCATCGACCTGTTTGAGGGTAGTAAGGCTCTGCAGAGGGATCTGGACAGGCTGGATCAATGGGCCGAGGACAATGGTGTGAGGTTCAACAAGGCCAAGTGCTGGGTCCTGCACTTGAGTCACAGCAACCCCATGGACACTACAGGCTTGGGGAAGAGTGGCTGGAGAGCTGCCTGGTGGAAAAGGACCTGGGGGTGTTTGTTGACTGATGGCTGAATATGAGCTGTCAGTATGCCCAGGTTGCCAGGAAGGCCAACAGTATCCCGGCTTGAATGAGAAATAGCGTGTCCAGCAGGACTAGGGCAGTGATTGTCCCCCTGTACTCAGCACTCTTGAGGCCCCACCTCAAGTACTGCGTTCAGTTTTGGGCCCCTCACTACAGGAAAGACATTGAGGTGCTGGAGCGTGTCCAGAGAAGGGCAACGAAGCTGGTGAGGGCTCTGGAGCACAAGTCTTATGAGGAGCAGCTGAGGGAGCTGGGGGTGTTCGGCCTGGAGAAAAGGAGGCTGAGGGGAGACCTTATCGCTCTCTACAAGTACCTGAAAGGAGGGTGTAGCGAGGTGGGGGTCAGTCTTTCCTCCCAAGTAACAAGAGATAGGACAAGAGGAGATGGCCTCAAGTTGTGCCAGGGGAGGTTTAGATGGGATATTAGGAAAAAATTTCTTCACTGAAAGGATTGTCAAGCATTGGAACAGGCTGCCCAGGGAAGTGGTGTAGTCACCATCCTGGAGGTATTTAAAAGACAAGTAGATGTACTGCTGAGGGACATGCTTCAGTGGTTATTCGGCAGTTCTACGTTAACAGTTGGACTTCATGATCTTAAAGGTCTTTTCCAACCAAAATGATTCTATGATTCTATGATTTCTGAAGAAGTATGGCAGGACTGGGAGATGCAGGGAAAATCAGCAGCAGAAGCCTCCTGCAAGTTGGACACCCCAGGTGCATGGCTTGAGAGGTGTGTATGAAGCAGAGATCCCTCCAGGCTCACTCACACATTGTGTCCTTGTGCACGTTGTGCGTGCAAATCTCCAATTTTGTCTCTCTCCATCTGCCTGCTACTCTGGCTGTCTCCTCATGCGTGTCTCTTGCTTGTCTCTATCTCTGTCACTATGTACATATCTGTCTGTCTGTGGCTCTGTTAGTCTTCAAAGGCCCTGAGTTCATTTGATTTCATTATCATTTCCCATCTCTTGAGCTCTATCTCTTTGTTTTTTCCCCTTTTCTCATTATAATTTACATGTGGCTTGGGTGCATGATGGAAATGAAATGTGAGTTTGATAAAGCAGCCACAGCTCTTGCTCCCAGCCATGGCCTGAAAGCCCTGAACCCCTTGGAGAAAAGCAGGCTCTTCTTTTTTTTTTTTTTTCATAAAGGGGGAAAAAATAGATTTTTTTTTTTTCCATTGCACTGGCACAGAATGAAATTCTTCCAGCAATTACCAGGAGATAATGGCCTGAAATTAAACAGTCCTATCTCACTCTCTAACTATAGGACTTTTTATTTTTTCAAACTATTGAATACCCAGCGAATAATAATCAGGGAGGCATTAGGCATTCACACTCAAGCTACCTGGGACATGAAAGTACATACATATGGTAGAGCTCCTTTTATTGTTTGTTATTAGCAGCAAACCGTCAAGATATGCAGCGCTGTATGCAAATGCAGAGAGAAGTTAGCCTTGTGCCCATCAATGCGTTGCTAAATCAGCTACAGATACCAGTGTGGCCTTTCTCATGGGAACATCTGATTGACGGAGAGCCCACCCTGCACCAAGTGGGTACGGGAACACCCTTCCCAGTAGAAGTACCCAGCACCAAGCACACCTCTCCTCTTGCCCGTCTGTGCCATCCGCATTTACTGCAGTGAAAATGCTTCTAGTCGTGTCCTCACTTTGCAACACGGTGCCTGGAAGACGTGGGTGTAGAGAAGGAGTTTGGAAGAGGGTGGAGATCAGGTCAGGTCCTGGTGCAATGCGTGGAAATTTTCTGGACTTCGCAGCCCCCGACACTCCTGCAGATGATCACACCCTGTTTTTCCTGCTCTCTTGAGCTCTCATGGGGGCATCTGCAGAGCTCTGCCATGGCCATGGAGGTGGCAAGCTGTGTCTGAGCAGCCTGGCAGAGCCAGAACCAGCACATCGCTTCCTGCTGAGCCAATCTCACTCAAATTACCCGGGAGATCTCAGCAAAAATGTAATTGAGCTGCTCTGATTTAGACGCAGCTTGATGTACAAGGGGAAGGGAGGAAATCCAGGAGGATGGAGCACGACTCCTAGAACTGGAAAGAGGTAAAAAGAGGTGAGGAGATGGTTTAGACTGAGCATCCTGCTCCCTGGGGTGTTAAAAACCCCCTGCATGACCTCTACAAAAGTTTTGCAAAGATGAAGGGTGAGAGAGTGGGCGGGCAGGCAGCCTCCTGCGGCAGCAGGGATATATATCCAAGGGGAGCCTGGGACTTGCAGGATCTGCCTGCGCTCCTTGTCCATCTGCAAGAGGCGTTTTGAAACAAGGCGTTGAATTTCAAGAAAAGCAGAGGGCAGGGACACACCTTGTGGAGAGGGTGCATCCCCCACCATAGCTCACCCAAGAGGCTGCCTGGAGAAGGCGGTAAGGCTGGGGATGGTCTGCTCCAACTTGCCCATAGCCACCATCCTGCCACCCACACGTGGGGACATGACTCACTCCAAGGCACGCCAGCTTGGGGCCATGCTGCGATCGCGACCTCGGAGAATCACCCACTGCCTGTTCTCAGCCGGTAGCAGGGATGTCCCCTTCACCTGTGACTTGTGTTGAGCTGAAGCTCAAATGGCAGGAGCAGACCAAGGAGCGGAGGGAACACCGTTACATTCCAGATTCCTGAAGGGGCTTTTCCACCAGAAACTTGGATTCATCTCATGTGGACTCCTTCTGCTTCAAAATTATTTCTAAAAAGACATTCTAAAAATTGTTGAAATGTCCTCCTTCAATAACTGCACGATACAGGACTTTTTCTTTGCTTAGAAATACCTTAACTGTATAATACTTGTCAATTTAAAGTCATGATTGTGAATCAAAATTAAAAGGGAAATTGCATCAAATACTCCCAAATCCACGAAGCAGCATGATATATTTTTGAGTGAGGGGGATTGATGAGTGGCTTTTCAGTTCCCGGGAGTAGCTCGCACTCCTGAGGTGGGACTGGAACATGTTCCAGCATCTCAGAAAGTCCTCCTGGGCCAGGAGGGACACCTGGGTGAGCCCCAGTGGCTTTCTGCAGAGGTGGCCACACAACTGTGCAGGGGCTCTGCCTCTCTAACCTGCGCTGGGAATCCTCCAGAAGGGTTAACAAGATAACAGGGAATGGTGGAGCCGTGCCTATAATTTATTTAAGCTTTCAAAAGGCTTTTGATAAAGTCCCTCATAGGAGGCTATTAAGGAAACTTGGTAACCACAGGATGAGAGGAAAAGCCAAGGCATGGATTAAAACCGAGATAAGACGGGGAGGAAAGGGAAGGAGCAAGCGGCCAATTCTCAGCAGGCAGAAAGGTTAATAGTGGAGAGCCCCGAGGTCACCCAGGGCCCTGAGTGGTTGAATATATTTATTAACACAAGCACAGAGGAGAAGGGAACAGCCTGGCTGTGGAGCTCGCTGGGGGGCTACTGCAGCGTATCCCGGCAAAGGCGGATGGGAGTGAGGTGCAGCAGGAGCCCTGCCGTGGGGCGGGATAAGGGGACGTTGCACCTGGGGCTGCGGTGGGGGCTAGTGTGGGAGCTGGGGCACCCCAGTGGGTTGTACCTGCTGGTGGGGTGCGCGGGGGGTGGTGAAAGGCACTGTCCTGATCTCTGCCAGAGGAGCCAGGGCAAAGTGAGACAGTTCACATCCAACACAGAGGCACCACCGTAAGGTTCAGGTGGTAACAACCCCAAAACGTAAGCATCCCTTTATGTCAATGGGACAGATTTACACCAGCTGAAGCAGTGTCCCAAAGGCTAAATTTCAAAGACCCACGGAAACCCCCCGAAACAGATGGCATTTGTCGCTTTTCATATCAGAAAGAAGGAGGGGCATCTCCTTCTCCCCAGCGAGGCAGGACCACAGCCCTCTGGACTCAAGTGCCATGCAAAAGCCAAATTCATGAATTTAAATATTAATCTAAGGGGCAGGCAGGGTCCAAAAGAGAGGTCTGAAAAAACTAACTGATAAGCATAAAAAGAAATATTGGCTACTGACTCAGTGAATATTATCCATCCTGTGCAAACAACCCCATGGAACAAACAGTCTGTGGACACCTGATTAAACAGTGTTTATGATAACTAGTTGAGAATGTCTTTTTAATTACTTTTGTGGGAGGGAATGCAGATTTGTGTAAGAAGTCTGTTTTTGTTTTGTTTTTCTGGGCACAACCAGCTTGAAAAACTACTTAACTTGAGAAATGACTGCAAAGACAAGTTTGGAAGTTGGGAGAAAGCTTTTGGCTTTTCCGACAGAGAAATAAAAGATTAAAAGTTTCAAAATGTCTCCTCATTTTGAAGAATGAGCTGATTGGGGATTAAAAAGAAACCAGAAAGGAAAAGCCCAAACTGACACAAACCATTTTGAAACTACTAAAATACAACATTTTCAAAATTACTAACATGAGGTATTTCCTAATAATGCCATTAATTCAAAGCATTTTTTGTCATTTTTCCATTCACATTTTTTATTATTTTTTTCCTTAGAAAGGTGAAATTTAGAAAATTGGTGAAACATTTGGTGGCAGAGCCTTGGAGAGCGAATTGCTTCTATCTCCATGTAGAGATAAGCCGTGTAAGGAGGAATTAGATCTCAGCAGTAATCTCAGTCACGGGGTTTCCTAATTGTGTGCTCCATATTTTGAACATCCGCACCCTTTTAATGGATTTTCCTAGGTTGATTATACCATTATTTCACTGTGCATGTATAAAACTGGCTGTTCAAAGTCAACCGTAAATGAAAATTGCAGTTGTTAAATCGCTGGGGTGGCTAACTTGCTGGCTGCAAAACAAAACTGGCACCCACTAATTGGCCTTTAAACGAGGATGGTGGGGAAATGCTGAGACACGTCTCTGGCATCCATCGGGCACCATCCAACAGCAAACCCAGCACCAGGAAAGCAAAAGTCACTTGAAAGACCCTCGGGCTGCCAAGGTCAGCTAACGGCTGAAGCTGCCGTGCTGTGGCCCAGGGGGACAATCCGGGAGGCTGAGCTGTGTGCACACTTTGTCTCCTCTCCCAGGTCACTTGCTGCCTGCAATGTTAATTATCCATTAAGAAAACAAACAAGCAAGCCTGTCTCCCTGCCCAAGGTGACTCTGGAGGGTACAAGGAGGCTGGGACAGCCTTTCTCCCTGCTCTGCCGGCAGAGGAAAGAAGACATACACCTGACCCACGTCCACACCACTGCTGACTGCAATTACACAATAAAATCAAATATACGAGCAAAAATCATTCAAGGGACGAACTTTCCGTCTCTGCTGTTAGCTAGCTTAAGACGAGATAGTCAGAGGCCTTTCAGCCTTCCTGGATCTTTCTATTGCTTTTTGGTTTTGCCCTCTTCTTCATCCTCACCCTCATTAGAGACAGAGAGGAAAATGAGATGCTAACAAAACATCCTTCAGCTGTATTTGCCACCTTGTGGATGTCGCAGCGTTTTGCAGAGATCCTTCCGTGGTGGCAGAGAGCAGCAGGAGGCAGGCTGTGTCTGCCAGGACCTCCATGGTTTTGCCACCCGTGGCCCCTCCGGCTGCCCTCACCTCTCACTGGGCAGCCATGGGCCAGGGACATGCAGCCTGGGCAGATAATATCACGTCAGACCCCTGCAGCTGCCTGCGACTCGTGGGCTGCCAGATCAGACCACCAAATGGGTTGCCCTGGGATACATCTCCTCCCTTGGAGCATCCTCAAATAGTTGGTTTTTTTCTGAACCAGAATAAGGTCAAAGTACCCAAGTCTGCCATTGGGCTGAGCTATTGTCTTCCACCAAGCAAGTGTTATGTTAACTGGAAACCAGTGTTGCAGCTGGTTTAAAACCAGCTATGTTTAGTTTTATCGCTGTAACTTATGAGGGCAGCCCCCAAGGAACCTGATTATAATGCAGGGTGTCTTTGTCCTCGGGGTCCAGCGAGAAGTCCCTCCAGCCTCCCTCCAGCAGGAGAGGCAAAGGCAAAGCCATGCAGCTGGGATAAATGCAGGTAAGACTGATTGCAGCTCTCTTGGAGAGGAGTCTGGAAGAGGATTCTGGAAGGACTGTTTTGTGGACATCGTTCCCCATAATTGGGGAACTGGAGGGCACCATCAGGGTCTTTTTGGGCTGTTCCCTGCCTTGGGGCAGAAGCAGCTCTAGTGGAACCAAGGATGTGCTTCTTTCGCCATCCTCACAGACCTCAGGCAACAGACCCTTAACTCTGCAGAAAGATTTTTTATTTATGCCTCACCAACATCTCCTTTGTTGGTGTAGGCAAGTGTTAGAGAGAAATTTAAAAGGAAGCAAAAAAATCAAGTTTACCAAAGAACTGTCTTTTTAACCTGTCTGCCTTGAGCTCCTGCATGCTGTAGCACCTCTTCTGTGCTACACGAGTATCTCAGCTCACTGGCAAGGAAACACCCACCTGGATTTGTGATGATAAAGTTTGGGACATAAGTTGTTCAAGAACAGTACTGGGGACAGGTGGTACTTGGAGGTCCCATGGACAGGAAATTAGCTCTGTAGTGAGACGCAGGTCCTGTGTCACACTGAGGTGACTCAGCTGACTATACCTCCTTGAGGCATCAGCCTTGGTGTCTCATCACCAGGTTCACCAGAGCTGATGTGAAGGGGTGAGAATACATCAGGTGAAGGGGAAATTAATTTCAGTTTATCTGTGGGTTTGGGAGGGAATTTGCTCTCGAGGAGTCTCACTGGCACTGGCATAGGTTGAACACAGTACCCAGGTAAAAAGCAAGCTTTGTGCCTCATCATTTTGCATCACTCGGCAAGGTAGCGGTCTCGTTTAACAAATTTATTAATGATCTGGAAGGAGAGGTAAACAGCTTGTTAATTACATTCTCCTGCCTCAGTTGGGAGGCATTGCGAATGCCAGCGCAGATTGGGTAATAATAGAAAGAGACACCAGAGATGTTAGAAAGGCAGGAAGGAAAGAAAATGAAATCCCCCTTGGGCTCAGGCAAATTGCAAATTAATCCAGGACTGGGGTTTTTAGCAGGAACAGTGAGCCAGTTTGGGAAAAGACAGTGGCCAGTAAAGAATACAGGGGTATTTTTTAGCAGCCAAACATGCTCTTAGGAGGGGTGGCACGGGAAAGAGTTGAGTGTGAAAGTGGGAAATGATCCTCCTCTATCTCCCCACCCATGCATTCAGACTGCCATGCTCCTCGCTGTGTTATCAGAGCAGCAATGACGAACCGATGCTGTCTCAAGGAAGAGTTACAAATATGATCAGAGGCCCTGGGGAGGGGGGAATTGCTTCATGAGGAAAGATTAAAAGTGCTTACATACGTCAAGCTCAGTTAAATGATGTGCAGGGGAGGTGGGATAACAGCTGACAAATATTTGAAGAGCATAAATCTACCAGTGACAGGGGGCTATAAATACGAGAGAGAAGCTCTTGTGGGGTGCAGGTGTCATTTTGGGTATATGTAACATCTGTCACGTTGCAAGCCGGGGAAGCAATAGTGCCTGCATGGCTGCTCCTCAGCACCAGGATCTGAGATACTGAAGGGAAGGGTGGAAGGTGGAATACCCACGTTTATCATTATGACTTACCACTCTTAGGCAATAGCACAGCCAGCTGCTGCAAGAACTGGGGGCGGGGGGGGCTCCAGACTGCTCCTTATCAGGGGCTGAACTAAGTGCTTGTAAAGTAATGAGGAGGGGGAACAGTTTCTGAGCCCCGTTTGGCTGCTGGGGGATGGGAAGGGAGCTGGGAAGGAGGGAGATACCCGGGATGCTCCCAGCGGGGTGGGACCTCTGGCAAGGGTATGCCTTAACGTGCCTCTGGATCCCCAAGGAACCAAGACTGTGAAGGTCAAAGCATGACTGCAAACACAGGTTGAGCCAAGGAAACGGCTGCACACACCTGGCTGGTGCCTCCCTCCCTGTCAAATATAGGTTTTTAAATTCAGGGTTAAAAAAGGTAGTCTGGGGAGGAAGAAAAGCTCTGACATAGTGACTGATGTGTGAGGAAAGATCTATGCAAAACCACAAACACTGTATTTTGTCAGAGAGAGTGGCAAGCAGTGGGGAAACAAGAGCATGCCCATCATTGGGAAAAGGGGTTATATGCCATCAATACTTGTCCACAGCCTCAGCTGTCCCTTAGGTCTTTGACAAACATGGATCAGAAAGCTCCTCAGGGTTGTCAGTGGGGATGCTGCAGATCTATTTATGGATTCACTGGGAAAAAATGCTCTTGTCTGTAGTCTGTCAGCCAGTGTAGGTGGAGGAGGACTCTGGAGTTGGGACTGCAGCACTGTGAAGAGGAGCTTCATCTTGGCTTTGTTTAGGAGTCACTGCCTTGGTGAAAAAATGGTATCAAAAATGAAGTGTCTAGAACAAAAATTCTGTCTCTGAGCCCTGAGAGTAACTCATTCACAGCTTGAGACCGTGTAACTTGGCTGGTGCAGGTCAGAAGTGACGGGTCTCCCGGAGGATCTCCAATGCTGCCTTCCTTACCCTCCCCTGGTCAGGATTTTCCCTCTGTTGCAGAAATTGTGTAAACGCTGCAGGGGAAGTCACTCGTCCGGGAGTCTTTTGAAGAAAGTTTGGCTAAAGCATGTGCCTTGCAGAGAACATTCCTGTGCCAGCTCCAGAGAAATGGGCCAGCAAATGTGATGGTATTTTCCTCTACTAAAATTGTTAAGTGGCTTTTTTTTTTTTTTGATGCATGACACACTAGCCTTCCTTGCCCCCCACAGGGTTCTTATGCCCTCCTCATAGTGGCTTTTGAACAACTCATCTGCCACTTCAGACTGCATCTGATGGTGGGATCCTCTCAAAAAAGCAAGCTCTCTGTGCACTGATAACTGAGAAGTGTCCTTTCAGACTTAAGTTCCTGTTCTGCAGCTCCTACTAAATACAGCACTTAGAGTTTTATGGTGCTTTTCATTTTCAAAGTGCTTTACAAACATTAATAATACAACACACATGAACTCCACTGCCACAGTAATACCCTAATCCTTTCTCTTATCTACTCTTCGGGCTCAGAACTTCCAGCCGGACAGAAGCCCACGAGCTCTGGAGTTCTCCGACAAATAAACACCATTAAAAATAATCTCTAGTCTTTCTCTTCTTCCTCTTTTAAAAGCATCTCTCTGCAGCCCTTCATGCCAATAATCCATTAATACTGTCAGCTGCAGGGTTATGAACTGTAATTGGCTTGAAGAATGCTGCATTTCTGAGCTAGAGCTCTCTGGACTACCTTTGCAAGCAGCTTTACAGAGGGTCTCCACCCTCTGTAAAGGACCACATCCTTGTGATCCCTAGATTCAGTACAGGCACTGGATTTTCCACCCTTGGAGCTAAACCCAGCTCCAGCAGGAGGCTGGACCCTAAAAGCCAGCAAGCCCTTCTTTGCCGACCCTAAGTGGTGCGACGTGTCTTTGTGCATCTCATACAAAACAATGAGGATGTGCTCCCTAATCCTGCTGCGTGCTCCATGCATGCCATGCAGAGCAGGCAGCAGCTCAGTGAGCAGGACTGATCCAATACGAAGCGATCCCATCATATATTATGGAAAAATTAGAATGGAGGTGAGTTGCCCAAATGTGCCAGGTTGCCAGCTGCAGCAGTTCTATGGCTGATTCATAAGCACCCTGAAGACCCTAGCAGCATGGCTGGGAACCTCCAGGAACTGAGCAGGACAGGGATCAATTATTCCATTCATCCCAAGATACACGGTCCCTGAATCAGAGTCACCAGCCATGCAGTTGTGTCTTGTGGTGGGGTTTCGCTCTTGTTCCTTTAAGACAGGGGTTTGGCTTGGCTTGCATTCCCTACAACATCCCTGCCTGTTGTTCTGGGTGCTGTATGGACACACATTGAATGATTCCGTCTTAAATCTGCAAAACAGACAGCAGAATAAGTGTCAGCCGCGGCTTTTAGGCGAGGCGTGACAAGGCTAAGGAGTCAGCCTTGGTGTGTCTCTCCTCTGATTACGCTGGGTTTGTGGCCCTTGTGACTCTTCCAGCCACAAAACCGGGTCATTGCTAAGGGCTTTGAAGGATCTGTAGGTCAAGCAGGAGGTCTGTGGCAGGAGCATGGCTTGATGCCAGCTCAGCACTGGTCCAGTGTCCTCACCACAAAGCTATCCTTTTCTGGGTCATGCCTTGCTTTCAGTTTGCTGTGGTTAGCAACGATCTTTGCAGACACCTCTACAGCATCAGCCTCTAAAGCTTGTCTGCGCATTTTTTTTTTCTCTTTGCCCCTGCTCGGATTTCACCAATCTTAAAACACAATTTCAATTTCTTCCCTTGATTTTGTATTCAGATTTAGCAACCTGCATCTCAAATTTATGCTTAATAATTCTCCTTATCAAGCCATCAAGTAATTTCCCTCCCTCAAATTACTGCCTCCCCCACTCTCTCTGCAACTCCTCCTCCTCTTTCTCCATCTCTCTTTTGTATCTGGCAATATTTCAGACTCCTTCTGTAATTTGCTTGACTGTGTAATTGATCAGAATAACTCAGTTTTACTACAATTTGCTTGAAATCCCTTTGTTAGCAATTAGAACACTTTGTTTAAAGACAAATAAGATTTAATGTGACTCTCTGTCTTCCTTGGCAGCCTCCCAGTCTGGTCTCTCCATGCCTCCTTGCTGCTGTCTGCTCCCTACTACCCTACTCAACAGCTGGCCACAAATCCTCCGTCTTTTGCCTCTGGGATTCTGGCCTCTGCCTCTCACTCTGATGCCTCTGACACTGCCTGGTTCACCTTCCTCACTGATTTGCCAAGATTTATTATATTGGCATGGAGCACATGACGTGCCTTCCCTCCCTTCGCTGCCTTCTCTCTCCCTGGTGATGCTCAGGCTCCCACTGTGGGAGCAAGTGGGTCTGAACCAGTCATCAGGACATTTAAGTGATTTTGGACTTTGTGAGGAGCAGCCTCATGCCCAGAGGGCAAAGAAGCACTCTGTTATAAGAAAGGACACAGGATGATGGAAGGGGTGAAGGAGTGGGTAGATGTTGTTCATGCTTCTGTTCATGCATAGGTACCTACAACAGTAGTGCCTTGAATGTGTTTTGGGTATCTTTTTCTGAGTGCCTTCAGCATCCTTAGCATGCTGGAAAACATCCATGTGTGATAAATCCCAGAGATTAGCTGTCATCCCCATTGGGAAATGGCTCTCCATCTGTCTGGACTACTGCAGCCCTGATGTTGTTGAAATCCAAGGCCTTCCTGGTGTTCCCCGAGATCCCCCAGCCATCTTCTTTGTCCGTGACTGGCTCTGAAGGTGACAGTTGCCTGCAAACTGTCTACTCTCAGGGGGCTGTTCCTTCACCCTGCCCACTGTGGGGCGTAGGATAACAACAGTTGCTGCAGGACCTGCATTTTTGTCTGAGACTGTTGCTGTAGTCCTAGCTTCACTTGCCCCTGCTTTTGTTATAGAGTAGATTAGGTGGACGTGGAGTTGTGTATGCAAGGGGTACCAGCTGGTGGGTAACACATGGTGTGTAGGTAGATGGGATGATGACAAGGAGGCAGTACCTGGGTCTAGAGTCGGCCGAAGCTCTCCTGGTTTGTGCTCAATGCTCGTTCTTTCTCTAGGCTCCCTCGCAGCATCCTCCTGCCCTTACGCAGAGCCCCATCTTCCGGATTCACGTGCTGTGTCCCCTTGTCATGGCAGGTGACAGAGCATATCAGGTCCCAGCACGGGGGCTGCATTTGGGACACAGGTTTCCCTCCAGGGAGATCTCCCCCATCGCACGGATGCTTTCTCCATCCGTGTTTGGCCAGCTGAGCGGCAGTCAGGCCACCCACTGCATCTCACACGTGGGGACCCAGCACTGGAAAGAGTCTTCCTTGCTGTACTGCTGGTGCCTGATATCCTGACCAGGCAGAAGGCATCACCTGTGACCTGAGACCTCCTGGGCTGGCGGTGCACCCTTAACCTGCAGCAACACCCGTACCTTGAGCCAGGTGGTGTCAAGCCAAGTGATGCCAGGAGCAGAGCAAAACTGCCTCCTCCCTCTGGAAAAGCCTTATCAGAAGTATCGTATTCAGTGTCTGCCTTGCCTTGGGAAATTGCATATGCGGCTGTCTGGGAGGATGCAGCCGTGCAGGCTCCAGAACAGTGGTTATTTCTCCCAGCGGATTTTGGATCTAGCAATGTACTTTCAATAGGCTGATGCTTGGTGTGCTGGTGGGGGGAGACAGGGGGAAGGGCTCATCCAGACACTCTTCTTTCTGCCTGAGCGGGTAGCAGTGTCCGTCAAAGCAACGGAGGAAATCCATGTGGTTAACACGGTGTGTCATGGAATATCAAAACATGCCACAGGATTTCCGGCCAAAATGTCAAGTAGGGTCTCATGAAAATATCTGACACCGGAATTAGCCTCTGCCAAAGCTCAGTGGAATTGCACAGCGGCTGGACAGTAAGAGCCTGTTATTTGCAATCGACTCAGAACGGCTCTGTTAGCACTGGGATTTGGGCTGCTGGGCTCCTTCCAAGTACGTTTCATAAACCTGGGTTTAGCTTCTTGCTCTGAGAGCATTTTCTGCGGAGCAGTTTGGATTCTGTGGCCGGCCCCATGCCCTTTGGCACTTCGCATTCTGAACAAAGAAACACAATTTTCTAAATATTTCAAAATGTGCTCAGAAGGTGCTGCACATAAGAAATGTAGGCGACCAGGGATGTAGAATCTTCAGCGTTGTAGGAGCTGTGACTAGCTGATTTTAAAACCCTTAGGTGATTTTAAAACCCCAGTCTAAATCGATACGAGATTTGGAGTTAAAAGCTTAAGAAGAGGAAGGTGATATTGAATGATAGCAGGCAGAATGGCTTCCTACAAGCTGACTGGCCATCATGGGAGTAGCCCATTTGGATTGGAAATCACCTCTTTTATACCAGCATTTGTAAACTGACATTTCTTGCCTGAGCTGCCACCTGGGCTCGCCCAGGACTTGAAAACAGCAAGGAAAGGAAGGAGAGCACAGTGTAGGCATGGTGCCAGCCCGACAGAATGGATGTCAAAACACATCCTGGTACCGCAACTACTGCCGCACTCGGCCAGAGGAGCTGGTGGTACCCAGAAGGGGCCAGAGCCACAGGAGGAACCAAGCTGCCGGGATGGGTCTGGAGCTGCTGCTGCTGGAGGCAGCTGTTCTTCACAAAAGGAATGGCAAATAAACCACCATGTTATTTGCATTGTGCCTGGGTTTAATTCCTAATTCCTGCAAGCTGAGCTGGCTTTTGAAAGGAACCTGTTGCTTTTGTTTATCTGTTTTGAATCTTCTGAAAAATAAATGCATTAAAGAGATACAATTAGTGATGCAGTGCGTGAGAAAAAATATAGGTTACTTGTTTCAGGGAATTTCTCAGAATTATTTATTTTCTCTCATGTTGCTGCTGCCATCCCCCAACACCACCATCCACAAACAATTTTTTTTTTTATCCCAAATGGCTTTTTGAGAAAAATACTTACTGTCAGGCATAACATCTGGGTATTCAAGGATCGGTTTACTCAGTAAGAGGGCTAGGTTGAGATACTTAGAAGACAGTCAGCAGCTTTGTCTGCCAGTTTTCTACAATGGCAGGAGCCCAGTGGGTCACAACAGACCGGGAGGGACACAGTGCCACTTACTGCTGCCCTGGGGCTCTTAGGCTCGAGAGGTCTTGGTGGTGCTTGCTGAGACCCTGTCATGACCAGCTTGCTATGGTCATCCTCTCAGAGGGCAGCAATGCTGTATGCAGGATGGAATTTCTTTCTCTGTTCAAGTAGCTCCAGTTCTCCATGCTAAAATGCATCCTTGGAAAGCAAGTACGTTGCAGATGCTGGTGGAGACTAACTGGGGGCAGATGTTGTAAGGAAAATCTTCCTGTGTCACCTCAATCCCTGTGAGCTTTCTGGAGTGAATTACTCTGGGAGCCCAGGAGCAGATCTTGGGAGATTTAGCCCCTTGGCATACTGAAGTTGGTTAGTTTGACACTCATATTTCTTTGTACCAGTTGAGGTCAAAGCCATGTGGCAAATCCTCCTCCCAATATGATGAAGCAAAAGCTTTGGATAAAGCAAGAATGGACATCACAGTACATTGCTGTGGATTGCAAATCCCAAACCCTGTTGTCAGTGAGCTAAGCCGACTACATCCCAATTTCTTGATATGAATTTTGCTGGTCTTCAGTTTCAGGGCAGGATGTCTTGTCTGGTGTGAATGGTAATGCCTCTTAGCTTATATGAGACTTCCACAGTCTGACTCTGGCATCCCGTCAGACTCCTCATGCAGGGTGGAAACCCTCTTGGCCTCCATTTCCTGCTCTCCATATCTCTGCCAGGCTTCGAGGTGACAGGGAGAGGCAAAAAGCTGCTTCAATTTACCGTACTCTTCCCTACAGATGCTTGAGACCCTGCAGGATGAATCTTGCCCCATGTTACATCTCCTCTGCAGAGCTCCTGGCTGGCCAGGACAGCCCTGGTGTAAACTTGGCCAGAGAAGCCAAGACAGCAAGAGTCAAAGGAGCAGAGCAAGCAGTTTACGCTGTAAACCCCAATCCTTGCAAAACATGCAGATGAGATTCAAATTCTCCCCCCTTTGCAATATGAGTAGTCATCACTCACGCTCTTCTTCCTTCCCTCTGCTCCTTAGCGGGGTCCAGAGGCCAGTTATAAAATGTTCCTGTCCCTGATCCCATCCTGATGGCTCCCGATGCAACACCACATTCCTTCTGCCCGCGGCCCGAGCTCCTCTGGCTCGGAGGACAGGAATCCGGAAGGCTGATGCGTGCCTTTGTTTATTTTTTACACACTCTTGCTGTTTTATGGTGTTTTTTGTGGTCGAGGGGTCAGCTGGGAGCAGAAGTAATTTGCCTGCCTTGGGAAAAGAAATGTATCCATTAGCTTTCTTGGCTCCAGTTGGAAATGCTCTGCTCCTCCCTCCTCCCTGCCGGAGAGGCAGAGCATCTCCAAACAGCCCCGGGGACAGCTGAGGGCTCGCTGCATCCAGGCTGTGTCTGGCAGGATCAGACAGCACCTCTGGGTTATGCTGTCAGAGCAGCTCTTGGTGGGGCACCAGCAGCCACGAGCCTGGGAACCCCAGGCTTGGAAATTGGCAGGAAAGACACTGCTACCCCAGTAGGGAACGGTTCTGTCCCAAAAGTGTTGTGGTCGGTGTTCTGGGGGTTGAGCTGAGAGGGGTTATCTTGTTTCCCTTGCTTGTCCTCTGGAAATGGAGATGGCAATGGCCATGCTCCACCTCTGAAGGCTTCACCTCTTTCCTCTTTCTCCTGTGTCTGGATTCTCTGGTCATGCCTCATACTGTGCTGGGCACAGACAACCAGAGCCTGAAGGCCCACTCTTTTTTTTTTGTGAACGGAAAACTTGCCAGGCTTTTCTTTTCCAGGCGGTCCTTCCAAACCATTTCAGCCTCTCCCTCCCTCTTGCCGGCACGACCGGCACCAGTCCCCATGGTTGTGCATAGAGACAACACAGGGACCATAGCCCAGATGAGACATCAGGATCTGCTCCACTGGGTTCAGCACACCATAAGTCAACTATGAAGGATGCATTTGTCCCATCAAGGTCCACATAGCTCTTGTGTTACCTTTTACAAGCTGCAGAGCACTCAGTGACCTTGTATTTCATAAGGCACCTCCCAGCCCTGTAAGAAGCCTGAGTCCTGCACCAGAACTTGGCTTTGGTACTTCACAGGCCCTGAGGATCGGCGTCTAAATTTGCTAGCAGCCAGAGGGCAAAACAAAGAGCCAAGATCTCTCTGTAACCTCAGCACGGGGCAGAGGAGATCCACTCCTGAGCTGAGCCCTGAAGGGAAAGTACTGCAGGCCAGCTGCTCCTGGCTAAGGCTGTCTTTCTGATCTGCTGCTTACACGTTTTACCACCTCTCCAGTCCCCTGCCTGAAAGACTACTCGGCTGATCACCAGGCAGAGGAGCTGATAAGCTGGAAAACTGCAGGGGATGGAGAGAGAAGCTGCGTGAAGAAGTTAGAGCAGAGATAAAAGATGAATCCTCCCCATGACATGACATAGCTCTTTCTCTATGGCTGCAAGCAATGTGCTGACGGCTGCTTTACCACCGCCACCCTCCTCCCCCCACCAGAGTGATTTTTATGTCAGTGGATGGTCCCAGTTTGACAGTCTTGGAAAGTGAAAGCTGTAGAGAAGGGGGATGGA